>NC_141875.1:625152411-625464648 GCF_056163025.1 Triticum urartu
CTTTGACATTCATCACAAGATAGGACAAACTTACGGGCATCCTTGAAGAGAGTAGGCCAATAAAAACTGGATTGCAATACCTTATGTGCAGTTCTATCTCCCGCGTGGTGTCCTCCATAAGTTTCGGAGTGGCACTTGCATAAGATCTATTCCTGTTCATGCTCAGGTACACAACGTCTAATAACACCATCTACTCCTTCTTTATAAAGATGTGGGTCATCCCAAAAGTAATGTCTCAAATCATAGAAGAACTTTTTCTTTTGTTGGTATGTGAAGCTAGGTGGTATGAATTTAGCAACAATATAATTAGCATAATCAGCATACTGATGTCTACTACACAACCTTCTTCTCGTAGACGTTGTTGGGCCTCCAAGTACAGAGGTTTGTAGGACATTAGCAAATTTCCCTCAAGTGGATGACCTAAGGTTTATCAATCCGTAGGAGGCATAGGATGAAGATGGTCTCTCTCAAGCAACCCTGCAACCAAATAACAAAGAGTCTCTTGTGTCCCCAACACACCCAATACAATGGTAAATTGTATAGGTGCACTAGTTCGGCGAAGAGATGGTGATACAAGTGGTATGTGGATAGTAGATAATAGTTTTTGTAATCTTAAATATAAAAACAGCAAGGTAACTAATGATAAAAGTGAGCGTAAACGGTATTGCAATGCTAGGAAACAAGGCCTAGGGTTCATACTTTCGCTAGTGTAAGTCCTCTCAACAATAATAGCATAATTGGATCACATAACTATCCCTCAACATGCAACAAAGAGTCACTCCAAAGTCACTAATAGCGGAGAACGAACGAAGAGATTATGGTAGGGTACGAAACGACCTCAAAGTTATTCTTTCCAATCAATCAGTTGGGTTATTCCTATAAGTGTCACAAACAGCCCTAGAGTTCGTACTAGAATAACACCTTAAGATACAAATCAACCAAAACCCTAATGTCACCTAGATACTCCAATGTCACCTCAAGTATCCGTGGGCATGATTATACGATATGCATCACACAATCTCAGATTCATCTATTCAACCAACACAAAGGACCTCAAAGAGTGCCCCAAAGTTCCTACCGGAGAATCATGACGAAAAACATGTGCCAACCCCTATGCATAGGTTCATGGGCGGAACCCGCAAGTTGATCACCAAAACATACATCAAGTGAATCACGTGGTATCCCATTGTCACCACAGATACGCACGGCAAGACATACATCAAGTGTTCTCAAACCTTTAAAGACTCAATCCGATAAGATAACTTTAAAGGGGAAACTCAATTCATTACAAGAGAGTAGAGGGGGAGGAGAAACATAAGATCCAACTATAATAGCAAAGCTCGCGATACATCAAGATCGTATCACCTCAAGAACACGAGATAGAGAGAGAGAGATCAAACACATAGCTACTAGTACATACCCTCAGTCCCGAGGGAGAACTACTCCCTCCTCGGCATGGAGAGCACCGGGATGATGAATATGGCCACCGGAGAGGGATTGCCCCCTCCGGCAGGGTGCCGAAACGGGTCTAGATTGGTTTTTGGTGGCTACGGAGGCTTCTGGCGGTGGAACTCCCGATCTATTGTGCTCACGGATGTTTTTAGGGTATATGGAGATATATAGGCGGAAGAAGTACGTCAGGGGGGCCACGAGGGGCCCATGATGGTGGAGGGTGCGCCCAGGGGGGTGGGCGTGCCCCCTGCCTCGTGACCTCCTCGCAGATCCCCCGACATGCACTCCAAGTCTTCTGGGCTTCTTTCCTTCCAAAAATGAGTTCCGTGAAGTTTCAGGTCAATTGGACTCCGTTTGATTTTCCTTTTCTTCGAAACCCTAAAATAGGGTAAAAACAGAAACTGGCACTGGGCTCTAGGTTAATAGGTTAGTCCCAAAAAATGATATAAAAGTGTATTATAAAGCCCATAAACATTCAAAACAGTAAATAATATAGCATGGAGCAATCAAAAATTATAGATACGTTGGAGACGTATCAGCATCCCCAAGCTTAATTCCTGCTCGTCCTCGAGTACGTAAATGATAAAAACAGAATTTTTGATGCGGAGTGCTACTTGGCATAATTTCAATGTGATTCTTCTTAATTGTGGCAAGAATATTCAGATCCATAAGATTCAAGACAAAAGTTCATATTGACATAGAAATAATAATACTTCAAGCATACTAACTAAGCAATTATGTCTTGTCAGAATAACATGGCCAAAGAGAGCTATCCCTACAAAATCATATAGTCTGGCTATGCTCTATCTTCACCACACAAAGTATTTAAATCATGCACAACCCCGATGACAAGCCAAGAAATTGTTTCATACTTTTGATGTTCTCAAACTTTTTCAATCTTCACGCAATACATGAGCGTGAGCCATGGACATAGCACTATAGGTGGAATAGAATGGTGGTTGTGGAGAAGACAAAAAGGGAGAAGATAGTCTCACATCGACTAGGCGTATCAATGGGCTATGGAGATGCCCATCAATAGATATCAATGTGAGTGAGTAGGGATTGCCATGCAACGGATGCACTAGAGCTATGAGTGTATGAAAGCTCAAAAAAGAAACTAAGTGGGCGTGCATCCAACTTGCTTGCTCATGAAGACCTAGGGCAATTTGAGGAAGCCCATCATTGGAATATACAAGCCAAGTTCTATAATGAAAGATTCCCACTAGTATATGAAAGTGATAACATGAGAGACTCTCTACTATGAAGATCTTGGTGCTACTTTGAAGCACAAGTGTGGTAAAAGGATAGTAACATTGTCCCTTCTCTCTTTTTCTCTCATATTTTTTTATTTGGGCCTTTTCTCTTTTTTATGGCCTCTTTTCTCTCTCTTTTTTTATTTGGGCTTCTTTGGCCTCTTTTATTTATTTTTCGTCCGGAGTCTCATCCCGACTTATGGGGGAATCATAGTCTCCATCATCCTTTCCTCACTGGGACAATGCTCTAATAATGATGATCATCACACTTTTATTTTTCTTACAACTCAACAATTACAACTCGATACTTAGAACAAAATATGACTCTATATGAATGCCTCCGGCGGTGTACCGGGATATGTAATATGACAATGATGGAGTGTGTCATAATAAATGGAACGGTGGAAAGTTGCATGGAAATATATCTCGGAATGGCTATGGAAATGCCATAATAGGTATGTATGGTGGCTTTTTTGAGGAAGGTATATGGTGGGTTTATGGTACCGGCGAAAGGTGCGCGGTACTAGAGAGGCTAGCAAAGGTGGAAGGGTGAGAGTGCGTATAATCCATGGACTCAACATTAGTCATAAAGAACTCACATACTTATTGCAAAGATCTATTAGTTCTCGAAACAAAGTACTACGCACATGATCCTAGGTGGATAGATTGGTAGGAAAAGACCACAGCTCGTCCCCGACCGCCACTCATAAGGAAGGCAATCAATAAATAAATCATGCTCCGATTTCATCACATAACGGTTCACCATACGTGCATGCTACGGGAATCACAAACTTCAACACAAGTATTTCTCAAATTCACAACTACTCAACTAGCATGACTCTAATATTACCATCCTCATATCTCAAAACAATCATCAAGTATCAAACTTCTCTTAGTATTCAACACACTCATAAGAGAATTTTATTATTCTTGAATACCTAGCATATTAGGATTTTAAGCAAATTACCATGCTATTTAAGACTCTCAAAATAATATAAGTGAAGCATGAGAGTTTATCTATTTCTTCAAAATAAAACTACCACCATGCTCTAAAAGATATAAGTGAAGCACTAGAGCAACAACAAACTACTCCGAAAGATATAAGTGAAGATCAATGAGTAGTTTAATAATTATGCAACTATGTGAAGACTCTCTAACATTTAATAATTTCAGATCTTCGTATTTTATTCAAACATCAAGCAAAGCAAAATAAAATGACATCTAAGAATAGCAAACATCATGTGAAGAAGCAAAAACTTAGGATCAACCGATACTAACCGATAGTTGTTGAAGAAGAAAGGTGGGATGCCAACCGGGTATCCCCAAGCTTAGATGCTTGAGACTTCTTGAAATATTATCTTGGGGTGCCTTGGGCATCCCCAAGCTTGAGCTTTTTTGTCTCCTTAATTCCTCTCATATCACGGTCTCCCTAAATCTCAAAAGCTTCATCCACACAAAACTCAACAAGGACTCGTGAGATAAGTTAGTATAAACCATTACAAAAACCTTATCATACTCTACTGTAGAAAATCACTAAAATTATTATTCAACATTGAATACTAAATGCCTCTGCATATTTAATAGTCCTATCCTCAAATAGAATCATTAAAGAAGCAAACATATGCAAACAATGCAAACATAACAGCAATCTGCCTAAACAGAATAGTCTGTAAAGAATGCTGCAACATCCATACTTCCCTAGCTCCAAAAATTATGAAAGAAAATTCCCACTGTAGTAAATTTATCAGATCTTAATATGCAAAAGGTTTCAACATTTTATCACATTCTGACTTTTCTAGGGAATTATTGCAACAGCGGTAAACTTTCTGTTTTTAAACAGCAACATGTATACTTGTAACATAGGCATAGTAAAGGCTACTCATGCCACTTTTATTGAAATAAACGATGCAAAACATTGTTCTAAATAACATCAAGAAAAATCTAACAAAATAAATTGACGCTCCAAGCAAAACACATATCATGTGGCGAATAAAAATATAGCTCCAAGTAAAGTTACCGATGAACGAAGACGAAGGAGGGGATGCCTTCCGGGGCATCCCCAAGCTTAGGCTCTTGGTTATCCTTGAATATTACCTTGAGGTGCCTTGGTAATCGCCAAGCTTAGGCTCTTTCCACTCCTTATTCCATAGTCCATCGAATCTTCACCCAAAACTTGAAAACTTCACAACACAAAACTTAACAGAAAACTCGTAAGCTCCGTTAGTATAAGAAAATAAATCACCACTTCAAGGTACTGTAATGAACTCATTCTTTATTTATATTGGTGTTAAAAATACTGTATTACAACTTCTCTATGGTTTATAAACTATTTTTACTAGCCATAGATTCATCAAAATAAGTAAACAACACATGAAAAACAGATTCTGTCAAAAACAGAACAGTCTGTAGTAATCTGGATCAAACGTATACTTCTGGAACTCATAAAATTCTCAAATAAATTGCTGTACCTGAGTAATTTATCTATTAATCATATTCAAAAAGAATTAACTAAATATCACTCTCCAAATAAAAATGGCAGCAATTCTCGTGAGCGCTAAAGTTTCTGTTTTTTACAGAATGATCAACAAGACTTTCCCCAAGTCTTCCCAAAGGTTCTACTTGGCACAAACACTAATTAAAAGCATAAAACCACATCTAAAAAGAGTATATATGAATTATTTATTACTAAACAGGAACAAAAAGCAAGGAATAAAAATAAAGTTGGGTTGCCTCCCAACAAGCGCTATCGTTTAACGCCCCTAGCTAGGGATGATGATTTCAATGATGCTCACATAAAAGACAAGAATTGTAACAGAAAGAGGGCATCATGAAGAATATGACTAGAACATTTAAGCCTAACCCACTTCCTATGCATAGGGATTTTGTGAGCAAACAACTTGTGGGAACAATAATCAACTAGCATAGGAAGGTAAAACAAGCATAACTTCAAAATTTTAAGCACATAGAGAGGAAACTTGATATTATTGCAATTCCTACAAGCATATGTTCCTCCCTCATAATAATTTTCAGTAGCATCATGAATGAATTCAACAATATAACCAGCACCTAAATAATTCTTTTCATGATCTACAAGCATAGAAATTTTATTACTCTCCACATAAGCAAATTTCTTCTCATGAATAATAGTGGGAGCAAACTCAACAAAATAACTATCATGTGATTGAAAATTAAGATCAAGATGACAAGTTTCATGGTTATCATTATTCTTTAAATCATACGTGTCATCACAATAATCATCATAGATAGGAGGCATGCTTTCATCATAGTAAATTTTCTCATCAAAGCTTGGGGAACAAAAAATATCATCTTCATCAAACATAGCTTCCCCAAGCTTGTGGCTTTGCATATCATTAGCATCATGGATATTCAAGGAATTCATACTAACAACATTGCAATCATGCTCATCATTCAAATATTTAGTGCCAAACATTCTAATGCATTCTTCTTCTAGCACTTGAGCACAATTTTCCTTTCCATAATACTCACGAAAGATATTAAAAAGATGAAGCGTATGAGATAAACTCAATTCCATTTTTTATAGTTTTCTTTTATAAAATAAACTAGTGATAAAACAAGAAACTAAAAGACTCGCTTTCAAGATCTAAAGATATACCTTCAAGCGCTAACATCCCCGACAACGGTGCCAGAAAAGAGCTTGATGTCTACTACACAACCTTCTTCTTGTAGACGTTGTTGGGCCTCCAAGTGCAGAGGTTTGTAGGACAGTAGCAAATTTCCCTCAAGTGGATGACCTAAGGTTTATCAATCCGTAGGAGGCGTAGGATGAAGATGGTCTCTCTCAAGCAACCCTGCAACCAAATAACAAAGAGTCTCTTGTGTCCCCAACACACCCAATACAATGGTAAATTGTATAGGTGCACTAGTTCGGCGAAGAGATGGTGATACAAGTGGTATGTGGATAGTAGATAATAGTTTTTGTAATATGAAAATATAAAAACAACAAGGTAACTAATGATAAAAGTGAGTGTAAACGGTATTGCAATGCCAGGAAACAAGGCCTAGGGTTCATACTTTTGCTAGTGTAAGTCCTCTCAACAATAATAGCATAATTGGATCACATAACTATCCCTCAACATGCAAAAAAGAGTCACTCCAAAGTCACTAATAGCGAGAACAAACGAAGAGATTATGGTAGGGTACGAAACCACCTCAAAGTTATTCTTTCCAATCAATCCATTGGGCTATTCCTATAAGTGTCACAAACAGCCCTAGAGTTCGTACTAGAATAACACCTTAAGATACAAATCAACCAAAACCCTAATGTCACCTAGATACTCCAATGTCACCTCAAGTATCCGTGGGCATGATTATACGATATGCATCACACAATCTCAGATTCATCTATTCAACCAACACAAAGGATCTCAAAGAGTGCCCCAAAGTTCCTACCGAAGAACCACGACGAAAACGTGTGCCAACCCCTATGCATAGGTTCATGGGAGGAACCCGCGAGTTGATCACCAAAACATACATCAAGTGAATCACGTGGTATCCCATTGTCACCACAGATACGCACGCAAGACATACATCAAGTGTTCTCAAATATTTAAAGACTCAATCCGATAATAAAACTTCAAAGAGGAAACTCAATTCATTACAAGAGAGTAGAGGGGTGGAGAAACATAAGATCCAACTATAATAGCAAAGCTCGCGATACATCAAGATCGTATCACCTCAAGAACATGAGAGAGAGAGAGAGAGATCAAACACATAGCTACTGGTACATACCCTCAGCCCCGAGGGAGAACTACTCCCTCCTCGTCATGGAGAGCACCGGGATGATGAAGATGGCCACCGGAGAGGGATTGCCCCCTCCGTTAGGGTGTCGGAACGGGTCTAGATTGGTTTTTGGTGGCTACGGAGGCTTCTGGCGGCGGAACTACCGATCTATTGTGCTCACGGATATTTTTAGGGTATATGGAGATATATAGGCGGAAGAAGTACGTCAGGGGGGGCACGAGGGTGGAGGGCGCGCCCAGCGGGGTGGGCGCGCCCCCCTGCCTCGTGACCTCCTCGCAGATCCCCCGACGTGCACTCCAAGTCTTCTGGGCTTCTTTCCTTCCAAAAATGAGTTCCATGAAGTTTCAGGTCAATTGGACTCCGTTTGATTTTCCTTTTCTTCGAAACCCTAAAACAGGGTAAAAACAGAAACTGGCACTGGGCTCTGGGTTAATAGGTTAGTCCCAAAAAATGATATAAAAGTGTATTATAAAGCCCATAAACATTCAAAACAGTAAATAATATAGCATGGAGCAATCAAAAATTATAGATACGTTGGAGACATATCACATACCAAGGAGTACTACGAGAAGTACTTATGACATTTAACTGTTCATCAGGAAAGCTATCATCAATAGGTAGTGGGTCATCAAGAACATTCTCTAACCTACATAAGTTGTCTACAACGGGGTTCTCAGCTCCTTTTCTATCAACAATATGCAAATCAAATTCTTGTAGCAAGAGAACCCATCTAATAAGTCTAGGTTTAGCATCTTTCTTCTCCATAAGATATTTAAAGCAGCATGATCAGTGTGGATAGTTACTTTAGAATCAACAATATAAGACCTGAACTTATCACAAGCAAATACAACTGCTAAAAGTTCTTTTTCAGTAGTAGCATAATTTCTTTGAGCATTGTCTAGAGTCTTACTAGCATAATGGATAACATTTAATTTCTTATCAATTCTTTGCCCTAGAACAGCACCTACAGCATAATCGCTAGCATCACACATAATTTCAAAGGGTAAATTCCAATCAGGTGGCTGAACAACAGGTGCAGAGACTAATGCTTTCTTAAGTATTTCAAATGCTTCTACACAATCATCATCAAAGACAAATGGTATATCTTTTTGTAATAAATTAGTCAGAGGCCGAGAAATTTTTGAGAAGTCCTTAATGAACCTCCTATAAAATCCGGCGTGACCAAGGAAACTTCTTATACCTTTGATGTCCTTGGGACATGGCATCTTTTCAATAGCATCAACCTTGGCTTTATCAACTTCAATACCTCTTTCCGAAACTTTATGCCCCAAGACAATACCTTCATTAACCATAAAGTGGCACTTTTCCCAATTCAAGACAAGATTAGTTTCTTCACATCTCTGCAAAACTCGATCAAGATTGCTCAAGCAATCATCAAAAGAAGATCCATAGACGGAAAAGTCGTCCATGAAAACCTCACAAATCTTTTCACAAAAGTCAGAGAATATAGCCATCATGCATCTTTGAAAGGTAGCAGGTGCATTACATAAACCAAAAGGCATACGTCTATAAGAAAAAGTACCAAAAGGGCATGTAAAAGTAGTCTTTGATTGATCTTTAGCCGACACAGGTATTTGAGAGAAACCAGAATAACCATCTAGAAAGCAGTAATGTGTATGTTTGCATAATCTTTCTAGCATTTGATCGATAAAAGGTAAGGGGTAATGATCTTTCTTAGTAGCCTTATTTAATTTTCGGAAATCAATTACCATCCTATAACCTGTAATAATTCTCTGTGGAATCAATTCATCTTTATCATTAGGAACAACAGTAATACCTCCCTTCTTAGGGACACAATGAACAGGACTTACCCACTGACTATCAGCAATGGGATAAATTATACCTGCCTCCAGAAGCTTTAGTATTTCTTTTCTTACCACTTCTTTCATTTTAGGATTCAGACGTCGTTGAGGATCACGAACTAGTTTGGCATTCGCTTCCAAATTTATTTTATGTTGACATAGAGTGGGACTAATGCCCTTAAGATCATCAAGAGTATATCCAATAGCAGCATGGTGCTTCTTCAGGGATTTCAATAATATTTCTTCTTCATGCTCTAAAAGGTTAGCACTAATAATAACAGGATATATCTTCTTTTCATCAAGATAAGCATATTTAAGATTATCAGGCAACGGTTTAAGCTCAAACATGGGATCACCCTTAGGTGGAGGGAGATCCCCTAAGATTTCAACAGGCAAATTGTGTTTCAGAATAGGTTCCTGTTTAAAGAATACTTCATCTATTTCCCTTCTTTCATTCATAAACATATCATTCTCATGGTCTAGCAAATAATGTTCTAAAGGATCACTAGGAGGTACGGTAATAGAAGCAAGACCAATAATTTCATACTTACTAGGCAATTCTTCTTCACGGTGTTGTTTACTAAATTTAGAGAAATTAAATTAACGGGTCATATCATCTAAGCCAACAGTAACAACATTCCTTGTGCAATCTATGGTAGCATTAACAGTATTCGAGAAGGGTCTACCAAATATAATGGGACAAAAGCTATCTTGTGGGGAACCAAGAACAAGAAAATCAGCAGGATATTTAGTTTTCCCACACAAGACTTCAATATCTCTAACAATTCCCATTGGTGCTATAGTATCCCTATTAGCAAGTTTAATAGTGACATCAATTTCTTCTAACTCAACAGGTGCAATGTCATGCATAATTTCTTTGTATAAGTCAATAGGTATTGCACTAGCACTAGCACCCATATCACATAGGCCATGATAACAATGATCTCCTATTTTAACAAAAATAATAGGCATGCCTACCACAGGTCTAGGTTTATCTGAATCACAGGGTTTAGCAATTCTAGCAGTTTCATTACAAAAGTAAATAACATGCCCATCTATATTATCAGACAAGAGTTCTTTAACAATAGCAATGTTAGGTTCAACTTTAACTTGCTCAGGAGGTGTATATGTTTTAATATTGCTTTTACGAACCACAGTTGAAGCTTTAGCATGATCCTTTATTCTAACAGAGAAAGGTGGTTTCTCAACATAAGAAGTAGGAACAACAGGACCATTATAAGTGATAGTCTTTTCTTCAACTTTAATAGGTGCAGCTACTTTTACTTCTATGGGAGGATGATATTTAAACCACTTCTCCTTGGGTAGATCAACATAAGTAGGAAAAGATTCACAGAAAGAGGCTACTATCTCAGAATCAAGTCCATATTTAGTGCTAAACTTACGGAAAATATCGGTATCCATAAAGGATTTAACACAATCAAACTTAGGTGTCATACCTGACTCCTTGCCATCGTCGAGGTCCCAATCTTCAGAGTTGCGTTTAATTCTTTCCAATAAATCCCATTTGAATTCAATAGTCTTCATCATAAAAGAGCCAGCACAAGAAGTATCAAGCATGGTGCGATTGCTACCAGAAAGCCGAGCATAAAATTTTTGAATAATCATTTCTCTTGAGAGCTCATGATTGGGGCATGAATATAACATTGATTTAAGCCTCCCCCAAGCTTGATCGATGCTTTCTCCTTCGCGAGGCCAAAAATTATATATATAATTGCGATCACGATGAACAAGATGCATAGGATAAAACTTTTGATCAAATTCCAATTTCAATCGTTTGTAGTCCCAAGACTCCATATCATCACATAGCCTGTACCATGTCGATGCATCTCCCTTCAAAGATAAAGGGAAGGCCTTCTCCTTAACAACATCTCTGGGTACACCTGCAAGCTTAAATAATCCACAAACTTCATCGACATATATTAGATGCTCATCAGGATGTTTTGTTCCATCTCCTAAAAAAGATTAGCTAGCAGTTTTTCTAGCATACCCAAAGGAATTTCAAAGCAAGCATTTTCATTTTCAGTAGGTTGAGGAGCAACTCTTTTCTCTACTGGTCGGGGTGAAGATACCCCAAACAAGCCCCTCAGAGGATTACTTTCCATAGTAACAAGTGACAGTAAATTTCAGCACACTATATAAATTTTTCCTTACCAAATTCCACCTACCAAAGGCGCTTCACTCCCCGGCAACGGCGCCAGAAAAGAGTCTTGATGACCCACAAGTATAGGGGATCTATCGTAGTCCTTTCGATAAGTAAGAGTGTCGAACCCAGCGAGGAGCAGAAGGAAATGACAAGCAGTTTTCAGCAAGGTATTCTCTGCAAGTACTAAAATAAGTGGTAACAGATAGTTTTGTGATAATATAATTTGTAACGAGCAACAAGTAACAAAAGTAAATAAAGTGAAGCAAGGCAGCCCAATCCTTTTTGTAGCAAAGGACAAGCCTGGACAAACTCTTATATAAGGAAAAGCGCTCCTGAGGACACATGGGAATATCGTCAAGCTAGTTTTCATCACGTTCATATGATTCGCGTTCGGTACTTTGATAATTTGATATGTGGGTGGAACGGTGCTTGGGTGCTGTTCTTACTTGAACAAGCATCCCACTTATGATTAACCTCTATTGCAAGCATCCGCAACTACAACAAAAGTATTAAGGTAAACCTAACCATAGCATGAAACATATGGATCCAAATCAGCCCCTTACGAAGCAACGCATAAACTAGGGTTTAAGCTTATGTCACTCTAGCAACCCATCATCTACTTATTACTTCCCAATGCCTTCTTCTAGGCCCAAATAATGGTGAAGTGTTATGTAGTCGACGTTCACATAACACCACTAGAGGCTAGACAACATACATCTCATCAAAATATCGAACGAATACCAAATTCACATGACTACTAATAGCAAGACTTCTCCCTTGTCCTCAGGAACAAATGTAACTACTCACAAAGCATAAACATGTTCATAATCAGAGGGGTATTAATATGCATATAGGATCTGAACATATAATCTTCCACCAAATAAACCAACTAGCATCAACTACAAGGAGTAATTAACACTACTAGCAACCTACTAGCACCAATCCTGGACTTGGAGACAAGAATTCGATACAAGAGATGAACTAGGGTTTGGAGATGAGATGGTGCTGATGAAGATGTTGATGGAGATTGCCCTCTCCCGATGAGAGGAGCGTTGGTGATGACGATGGTGATGATTTCCCCCTCCGAGAGGGAAGTTTCCCCGGCAGAACAGCTCTGCCGGAGCTCTAGATTGGATCCACCAAGGTTCTGCCTCGTGGCGGCGGAGTTTCGTCCCGAAAGGTTGCCTCCTTATTTTTCTCGACGAAAGACTTTATATAGGAGAAGATGGTCATCGGAGAGCCACCAGGGGGCCCACGAGGTAGGGGCACGCCCTAGGGGGGCGCCCCCACCCTCGTGAGCAGGGTGTGGGCCCCCTGGTCTTCATCTTTGGCGAGGATTTTTCATTATTTATTATAAGGTGTTCTGTGGAGTTTCAGGACTTTTGGAGTTGTGTAGAATAGGTCTCTAATATTTGCTCCTTTTCCAGCCCAGAATTCCACCCTCCTTATGTAAACCTTGTAAAATAAGAGAGAATAGCCATAAGTATTGTGACATAATGTGAAATAACAGCCCATAATGCAATAAATATCGATATAAAAGCATGATGCAAAATGGACGTATCAATCAACATCCCCAAGCTTAATTCCTGCTCGTCCTCGAGTAGGTAAATGATAAAAGAAATAATTTATGAAGTGTGAATGCTAGCAAGTGCATAAGTTTCATCATTGATAGTTCCAGTCACTTTTTCTAGCATCATTATGTATCATAACAGTAGCTCATTTTCATAAAAAATTTCATGATCAAGTAACAAGCTATCCGCATGTTAAAGTATAGATGATAAACTCTCTTGAAACTAACAAACTATATTCTCAGTCATCAAACAATTGCAATTCATCTTATTTTAGGAAGGGTCTATGTTAGAGCTTTGATTTAGCAAACTCCACATACTCAACTATCATTTAGTCTTTCACAATTGCTGACACTCACGTGATATTTATGGGTTCAAAGTTTTAATCGGACACAGAGAAAGATAGGGGCTTATAGTTTTGCCTCCCAACGTTTTACCTCAAGGGTAATGTCAACAATAATAGTTCATGAAAACTCACATCCAATTAGCCATATATACCAGGATCTTTCCAACATATTGTGCTTGCCAAAGGATAAAATGTAAAAAGGAAAGGTGAAGATCACCATGACTCTTGCATAATGGTAGAAGATAAAAGTAAAAGATAGGCCCTTCGCAGAGGGAAGCAGAGGTTGTCATGCGCTTTTATGGTTGGATGCACAAAATCTTAATGCAAAAGAACGTCACTTTATATTGCCACTTGTGATATGGACCTTTATTATGCAGTCTGTCGCTTTTATTCCTTCCGCATCACACGATCGTATAAAGCTTATTTTCTCCACATTAATAGATCATACATATTTAGAAGGCAATGTTTACTGCATGCACCGATGACAACTTACTTGAAGGATCTTACTCAATCCATAGGTAGGTATGGTGGACTCTCATGGCAATACTGGTTTAAGGGATGTTTGGAAGCACAAGTAGTATCTCTACTTGGTGCGAAGAATTTGGCTAGCATGAGGGGGAAAGGCAAGCTCAACATGTTAGATGATCCAAGACAATATACTTTATTTCGGATATAAGAAAACATAACCCATTATGTTGTCTTCCTTGTCCGACATTAACCTTTTAGCATGTCATATTTTAATGAGTGCTCACAATTGCAAAAGATGTCCAAGATAGAATATTTATATGTGAAATCTCTCTTCCTTCAATATTCTTTCATGAATTGTTCAAACGACCAATTCTACGTTTGCTAACTTTCAAAAAGTTTACTACCTATACTTATTATATGTGACGTCATTACTCCCCATGGTGTAAGCATATGAAGCATATATAAATTCAGATTTATGATATTTCAATTATTCAACCATTTACTCATAGGATATACGTGAAGCACGCGAGTAAATGGCAAACTACTCCAAAAGATAATAGTGAAGGACACTGAGTAGTCAAATAATTAACTAGCCATGGGAGGATTCCTTTTCATTTAATAATTCAGATCCAATGATTTTATTCAATCAGCAAGTAAAATTGAAAATACGCTCCAAGCAAAACACATATCATGTGACGAATAAAAATATAGCTCCGAGTAAGGTGTACCGATGATTTTGAAGACGAAAGAGGGGATGCCTTCCGGGGCATCCCCAAGCTTAGGCGCTTGAGTCTTCCTTGAATATTAACTTGGGGTGCCTCGGTCATCCCCAAGCTTAGGGTCTTTCCACTCCTTATTCTCCTCATATCGATATCTCACCCAAAGCTTGAAAACTTCAATCACACAAAACTTAACGAAACTTCATGAGATAGGTTAGTATGATAAAGAGTAAACCATTCACTTTGGTACTGTCAAAGACAAGGTTCATAATTGTTATCATGCAATGCCTACTGTACCATATCATTTTTATAATTTATATTGAGAAATGAAAGTCATAGAAATTAGAAAACAAGCAAACTATGCAATGAAAACAGAATCTGTCAGAAGCAGAACAATCTGTAATGATCTGAACACTAACCATACTTATGCTACTCAAAAAATTATGAAATAAATTGGTGGACATGAGGAATTTGTCTATTAATCTTCTTCAAAAATAATCAGCACAAAAGCACTCTTCTGTAAAAAATGGCAGCTAATCTCGTGAGCGCAAAGTTTCTGTTTTTTACAGCAAGATCACATTAACTTTCACCCAAGTCTTCCCGAAGGTATTACTTGGCACTTTATTGAAAGAAAAGCTATAAAACATGATTACTACAGTAGCTTAATCATGTAAACACACAAAAATAGTAAGGATAAATATTGGGTTGTCTCCCAACAAGCGCTTTTCTTTAATGCCTTTTAGCTAGGCATGATGATTTCAATGATGCTCACATAAAAGATAGGAACCAAAGCACAAAGAGAGCATCTTGAAGAATATGACTAGCACATTTAAATATAACACACTTCCTATGCCTAGGGATTTTGTGAGCACACAATTTATAAGAACAACAATCAACTAGCATAGGAAGGCGAAACAAGTATAACTTCAAAACTTTTAAATACTTAGAGAGGAAACTTGGTATTATTGCACTCCTACAAGCATGTATTCCTCCCTCATAATAATTTTCAGTAGCAACATGAATGATTTCAACAATATAACCATCACATAAAGCATTCTTTTCATGATCTATAAGCATAGAAATTTTCTACTCTCCACATAAGCAAAATTCTTCTCATTCGGAATAGCGGGATCACTAGTTCCTAAAGTTGACACTCTTCCAACCCCGCTTTAGATGCTAGTATTATTTATACTCCAAAAGATATAAGTGAAGTTCATGGATCATTCTACAATTAATATAAACTAACCAATATCCAAGCTCAAAATGTATAAGTGAAGCACACGAAGCATTCTATAAAACCATACTCAAAAGATTTAAGTGAAGCACAAAGAGCAATTCTATAAGATTATACTTAAAAGATATAAGTGAAGCACACGAAGTATTCTATAAATTGATGAAGGGACATTATCATACTAGCATGGTTATTTAAATAGAAAAAAGACATAAAGGACACAAATCATGTGAACAAAACAAAAACTGAGGTATACCGATATTTGTTGAAGAAGAAAGATGGGATGCCAACCGGGGCATCCCCAAGCTTAGATGCTTGAGTGTCCTATGAAATATTCACTTGGGGTGCCTTGGGCATCCCCAATCTTGAACTCTTGCCTCTCTTTATTCTTCTCATATTGATAGCTCCTCGATCTTCGAACACTTCATCCACACAAAACTTTAACAAAAACTTTGTGAGATCCGTTAGTATAATAAAGCAAATCACTACCCTTAGGTACTGTTGTGAACTCATTCTAAATTAATATTGGTGTAATATCTACTGTATTCCAACTCATCCATGGTTCATACCCTCCGATACTACTCATAGATTCATCAAAATAAGCAAACAACACATAGAAAACAGAATCTGTCTAAAACAGGACAATCTGTAGTAATCTGGAAGTTTGGTAAACTTCTTTAACTCCTAAAACTATAAAATAAATTTGAAAATTTGAAAACAAATTACAGAAGTAATGTGCAAAAAGTTTCAGATCCATTTGACTTTCCAGTAAGAAATGTAAAATCACGCGCTACAGCCAAAGTTTCTGTTTTTGTTCTGCACATAGTAAACAAGCAATCTAATCATCCTAAAACCAAAGCTTGGCACATTATTTTTATAATACAATGGATATATACAAGGGGAAAATTATTTACAGAGAAACTTCCATGAAAAATTCCACATTGTTTCCGTGAGCATGAACACAAGTGCTCAAGGTCGACCCTCACTTCTTCAATGCATAACTTTCCAATCACTTCTCTTTTTGAAAAACTTTTTAGGCATGAGAGGCAAGTAATATTTTTTTATATTTTCATTCTTTTAAAAAAAATTGTATGTTTCACCCGCAACTAAACAGAAACAAAAAGGAAAAACAAAATCTACTTAGTGAAGAAAGCAAACAAGCACACACGAGAATATCAACCCCACGCTATTGCTCCCCGGCAACGGCGCCAGAAAAGAGCTTGATAATCCCCAAGTGCAAGGAATCATCGTAGCAATTTCCAAAGGTGGAAGTGATAAGTATGGAGTGTCGAACCGACAAGGAGCTAAAGGTAATATCAATATTCTCTCAAGCCCTATCTTCCACTGATACGACTCTACGTACACCGAACGTTTGCTTCCAACTAGCAACAAGAAATAAAACTATGTTGTGGGTATGAAAAGGATAACTTTGTATGATATCGGAGAGCTAAAATATAAAAGTAGGTGCTGTTATCATAAGGTTAGAATATATTACTGAATATTATAAATAGCGAGTGTGGAATAATGGTGGATCAGTGTGCGGAATTGTCCTAGGCAATCGTTAACAAGACCGGTAATCACTATTGCAGTTTCATATGAGGGAGAGGCATAAGCTAACATACTTTCTCTACTTGGATCATATGCACTTATGATTGGAACTCTATCAATCATCCGCAACTACTAAAGATCATTAAGGTAAAACCCAACCATAGCATTAAAGCATCAAGTCCTCTTTATCCCATACGCAACAACCCCCTTACTCGGGTTTGTGTTTCAGTCACTCAT
Organism: Triticum urartu; assembly: GCF_056163025.1. Taxonomy (NCBI): domain Eukaryota; kingdom Viridiplantae; phylum Streptophyta; class Magnoliopsida; order Poales; family Poaceae; genus Triticum; species Triticum urartu. Next base: position 625,170,003 of record NC_141875.1, read on the forward strand.
GCAGCCCACTATAAGCGAATCATAAACGTATTGCAACACCCTACAGCGGGAATCCCTCACGCTTGCGCGACACGGAGGACACCATAGGACAGCACCAAAGTAAAACATACAACTCATACCAATCTAGATCATCAATCAACCCAAAGACAAAAGATATCTACTCAAAACATCATAGGATGGCAACACATAATTGGATCATAATATGTGGCATAAAGCACCATGTTCAAGTAGGGATTACAGCGGGGTGCGGGAGAGTGGACCGCGTAAAAGAGATGAGGATGGTGATGATGATGGTGATGTTGATGAAGACGATCACCGCAACGATGATTCCCGTCTCGATGGCACTCCGGTGCCACCAAGAGATAGGAGGAGAGGTTCTCCCCCTTGTGCTTCCTCCTCCATGGCCTCCCCCCTGGATGGGGAGAGGTTCCTCCTATGGTCCTTGGCCTTCATGGTGATGATGGCACCTCTGGGATCCTCCTCCATGCCCTCCGGTGATGATGGCCCCTCCGGCAGGGTGCCAGAGAGGGCCTAGATTGGCTTTCGATGGCTACGGAGGCTTCTGGCGGCGGAACTCTCGATCTAGGTTTCTTTCTGGAAGGTTGGGTATATATAGAAGAGTTTTGCGTTGATTTCACGTCAGGGGGGTCTCCGGGCTGTCCACGAGGTAGGGGGCGCGCCCTAGGGGGGTGGGCGCGCCCCCCACCCTCGTGGGCAGCCCGGGACTCTTCTAGCCTGCTTCTTGTACTCCGTGGGCTTCTTCTGGTCCAAAAATGATCTCCGTTAAGTTTCACGTCAATTGGACTCTGCTTAGTTTTCCTTTTCTGCGATACTCTAAAACAAGGAGAAAACATAAACTGGCACTGGGCTCTAGGTTAATAGGTTAGTCCCAAAAATCATATAAAATATCATATAAATGCATATAAAACATCCTAGAAGGATAGTATAATAGCATGAATACTTCATAAATTATAGATATGTTGGAGACGTATCAACCCGTCAGCCACCTTATGCAACTAGTGCATGTCAGTCGGTGGAACCTGTCTCATGTAAGTGTACGTGTAAGGTTGGTCCGGGCCGCTTCATCCCACGATGCCACCAAATCAAGATAATACTAGTAACGGCAAGTAAATTGACAAAATTGACGCCCACAACAACTTGTGTTCTACTCATGCATAGAAACAACGCATAGACCTAGATCATGATGCCACTATGGGGGATCGTTGCAGAAATTAAAAAAATTCTACGCATCACCAAGATCAATCTATGGAGAGACTAGCAACGAGAGAGAGGGGAGTGTATCTTCATACCCTTGAAGATCGCGATGCGGAAGCGTTACAACAACGCAGATGAAGGAGTCGTACTCGCAGTGATTCAGATCGCGGTTGATTCCGATCTAAGCGCCGAACAACGGCGCCTCCGCGTTCAACACACGTACAGCCTAGGGACGTCTCCTGCTTGATCCAGCAAGGGGGAAGGAGAAGTTGGGGAAGAGCTCCAGGAGCACGACGGCGTGGTGGTGGAGCTTGAAGTTCTCCGGCAGGGCTTCGCCAAGCTCAACGGGGGAGGAGGGGGTGTTGGAGAGGGGGAGGGCTGCGCCTTGGATGTGGTGCTGCTGCCCTCCCTCCACCCCTCTATTTATAGGGCGAAGGGGGAAGGGGTCGGCCCCTCTAGATGATATCTAGAGGGGGGTGGCGGCCAAGGGGAGGGGGCTTGCCCCCCAAGCCAAGGGGGGCGCCCCCTTTAGGGTCCCCCCCAACCCTAGGCGCATGGGCCCTAGGGGGGATGGCGCCCATCCCACTTGGTGGCTGGTTCCCTTCCACATACAGCGCATAGGGCCCTCCGGGGCAGGTGGGCCCTCCCGGTGGACCCCCGGAATCCCTTCGGTGGTCCCGGTACAATACCGATAAACCCCCGAAGACTTTCGGTGACCGTATGACGACTTCCCATATATAAATCTTCACCTCCGGACCATTCCGGAACTCCTCGTGACATCCGGGATCTCATTCAGGACTCCGAACAACATTCGGTAACTGCATACTATTTCCCATAACAACTCTAGCGTCACCGAACCTTAAGTGTGTAGACCCTATGGGTTCGGGAATCATGCAGACATGACCGAGACATCTCTTCGGTCAATAACCAACAGCGGGATCTGGATACGCATATTGGCTCCCACATGTTCCATGATGATCTCATCAGATGAACCACGATGTCGGGGATTCAATCAATCCCATACACAATTCCCTTTGTCTACCGGTATGACACTTGCCCGAGATTCGATCGTCGGTATCCTTATACCTTGTTCAACCTCGTTACCGGCAATTCTCTTTACTCGTTCCGTAACACATCATCCTGTGATCAACTCCTTGGTCACATTGAGCTCATTATGATGATGTCTTACCGAGTGGGCCCAGAGATACCTCGCTATCACACGGAGTGACAAATCCCCTCGATTCGTGCCAACTCAACAGACACTTTCGGAGACACCCGTATTGTGCCTTTATAGCCACCCAGTTACATTGTGACATTTGGCACACCCAAAGCATTCCTACGGTATCCGGGAGTTGCACAATCTCATGGTCTAAGGAAATGATACATGACATTAGAAAAGCTTTAGCAGACGAACTACACGATCTTGTGCTATGATTAGTATTGGGTCTTGTCCATCACATCATTCTCCTAATGATGTGATCCCGTTATCAACGACATCCAATGTCCATGGTCAGGAAACCGTAACCATCTATTGATCAACGAGCTAGTCAACTAGAGGCTCACTAGGGACATGTTGTGGTCTATGTATTCACACATGTATTACGATTTCCGGATAACACAATTATAGCATGAACAATAGACAATTATCATGAACAAGAAAATATAATAATAACCATTTTATTATTGCCTCTAGGGCATATTTCCAACAATTGCATTGACGGACGGTGATGCTGCAACCCTTGTTGTGAGGCCATCGAGTTGGTACTACCCCAGCATTGGCTGGTTGTGGGGTAGCTAGAGTTGTTGCAACCCATGTTGTTGCACTGCGACGGCGACTGGCGATGTTGCAATGGTGTTGCAAGCTTGTCGACGGTGCGGTGTTGCAAGCTCATCGGAGGGGCACCGTGGCCATTGTTGTTGATAACATCGCGATGTTGTAACAATGGTGATGCGGCATCACGATCACTACAACATCGATGATGTTGCGGAACGATGAGCGCACCGTACGCAACATTGCAATGGCTTAGTGCCACGACGACACCACAACGTTAGCGATATGGCTACAGTGGCGGCAATGTTGCATCATGATGACTGCATTGTCGATGATTTTGCCGTCGATATGTAAAATCATCAACATTGGTGTAGTGTTGTGACAGTGACTGTAATGTCGATTACGCTACATAACAAAGAGCACAACACGAGCGATATAGTGATGGCGTTATGCATCAGACGGGCCAAGCGAGATGCATCAGAGGATCGCGATTGTGGCTGATTTCTAAGAGAAATCAATCGGCTGATGCGTAGTGTGGCCTGGGATTTTTCCGTCACTAAAAACATGTTACGAAAGATTATCTTAGTGTTTTCTAGCTAGATATCCAATGTGTGGGGACAAATTATGAAATAGAAAGACTTGCACTTCACAAATTTCTCGAAGCACATTTGGAGATATGAATAACCATAGGTTAATGTAGGTGATTCCCATAAGTACCATTTCGCGGGACTCACGCCTGTGCATGTGGGGCGCTGATGTTTCACTGAATTGCTCCCTTCTTTAGAGCATCTCCAATAGATGGTTTAAATTTTGACGATCCAAAACCGAAGATGTAAAATATGGACCACCAAACCGTGCATTTTGGAGCTCTAAAAAATGTTCAACTCCAACAAACGGTCGAAATCGGAGATGTAAAAAAATAGCAACTCCAACAAATGGTCCAAAACAAAGATTAAAACGACCAACTACTACTTCATATCAACATAGTTCAAACATGAAATTCAACATAGTTTCATACACAAATTCAACTACTACTTATTTGAACTACTAGATGAAACTACTCCTCGTCGTCCGACCTGCGGGACTGCTCCTAGAACTCGTCCTTGGTCGGGTCATCGCACTCCGCATACTCCTCCTCGGAGTCACCCCAATCCTCATCCGACGACTCGATAGGGATCACAGTCGAGGGCTGGCCTCGTCCTCCTTCTTCACCCCTTCTTTTTTCGCCTCGATGTCGTGCTTTCAGTAGTTCTCGAGCTCGGCCTGGACATACTGCGGACGCTCTCGTGAAAATCGAGCCATCACCGCCTCGTCGATCTCGCCCGGAGCGACGACAACCACCGGTCTCTTCTTCGTCGGCATCTCCTCCATCTGCATGCCCTGCGGCACAAGCCACTCTGCCACCGCCTGGGACTCGATCTCCGGGAAGTTGACCTCCGTCTTTGGCCGTCCGGCACACCACACTGCCACGTCGTAGGCACGCGCGACATCATCGGCGGTGGGATACGTGCCGAGCCACCAACCCCGCTTGGCGTCGGAGAACTCCACTCCAAACTTCTCGGAGGGCTTTTCCCTCACGCCGAAGAAACCGGACTTGCCCTTTAGCGTCTTCTTCGGCGCCATCAGGGGGCGGTGGCGGACAGACCGAAGGCGGAGGCGGCCGGAGAGGAGGCAGACAGAGCGGGGCCGAGCTGTGGCGGTCGGAGAGGAGGCGGACGGGGTGCGGAGGCGGCCGGAGAGGATGCGGACGGGGTCGGGGCGGGGCGGAGGCGGGCGGAGAGGAGGCGGAGGCGGACTGTAATGCACCGTGACCAATGTGCCATGTGTCTTCCAGTTATTCGCTGTTGTTGCCTTGTCATTGCTTGCGTGCCATGCATTGCATATCATGTCATCATGTGCATTGCATCATCATATTTTCAAACTTGCATCTGTTCCGGCCTCCCCGTTCCTTCCGTTGTCCGTTCTGAGTCCAGACACCCTTGCACGCGCCCGCGGCACGCCTGAAATATTATTTTATAAGTGGCCGAAAAATGTTCTCGGATTGGGTTGAAAGTTGGCGTGTGGTCTTATTATAGTGTAGATAGACCGCCTATTAAGTTTCATCGCACTCGGAGTTTGTTTGATAGCCCAACCGTTAAACTATAGCGGCAGTATAGCCGGTCTAACATCGGACATTTCCGGTCTCTGGATACGGTTGCCGGGTTGCATTACCCCTCTCTCTTCTCAGTCCACACACTTGACCTCGTTCGCCTAACCCCTCTTTGTACAGTGCCCGCGGCCCTCCTCGCGCGCGCGTCCGAAGTTGTCCCGAACCCGACTCGGACTGTCGCTACCGTTGTGTCCGGATCATCCCCAAACATCTACAAAACGTCTCTGTCTCCTTATTAGGACTTCCTAACCTATATTTTCTCAGCCGCCTGATTTAGATCGAAGGGCTTCCATTAGTCTGCTTATAGGCCCACTCACTATATATAACCAGACCAAACCCTATTTTCTAGGGATCCTCCCTGTCCAATCCCCGCCGCCAGCATCTCCCACCTCGGGATCCATCTCCACCCAATCCCACCACCGCCTCCATTTCCGTGCCCGACCTACCTCCTCTCCACCTGCTCGATCCAATCCATCAATCCTGCCGATTTTCCCCATCCAACCACCTGCCCGAGCTCCTCCCATTTGCTCTCACCTCCTGGCGTCGTCGCTGCCGATGCTCCTAGCCACCTGGACCGCGTCCCATCTTCCCTGTTGGCCAGGACCGGCCTCGACCCTCTCTCTCTCTTCGTTTTCCTCCTCCCGTCGTTCCTCTCTCTCAATCTGAAGCTCTCTTTTGAACAAGGGACGCCCGTCGCCTCCTCCAGCTCCGTCGGTAGTACCACCCCACCGGAGAACGCCGCCACGCGTCCGGATCCACCTCGTCTCCTCATCCAACGCGACTCCTGCCTCCACTGCTTCTTCACCAGGCGCCCGAGGCCTGCCTCTTCTCCCCTCGATCCCGAGTGGATCGTGAAGCGTCCGAGGCCCTCATCGCCCGATGACCGGGGATGCTGCGTTGACCACCACCAAGAATAGCGCCTCAACGAGATCCTCGCCTCCTCGCACGCCAAGTTCGTCGTTCCCTGCCTCGCCGTTGCCTCTGCTCGTCCAAGGGAGACGAACGCTAGCGCTGCTCGTGGTCGTGTTGACCGTGATTTTTGCCTGCGTGGGCTGCGCCCCTCCCTTCGTCAGATCCAGCCAGCAGTGCCCTGCGTGAGGCCCAGCGCGCGAGCCACTGCTCCACCGGCCAGGCCCAAGGCCCAGCACGCCAGCCCCCCTTGTTCATCGTCAAACTGGGCCATGGCCCACGGTGAGCAGCGCCCAACCACCTCTCCTGTGCGTGTTGGCCAGCCAGATTTAGCCCAGTGCATGTTTTTTCCCGTCTAGCGAATTTCTCTTTTATTCCAGAGACAACAGTTTTACAAAAAAAAAACCTAGACAACATGCATATAATAACTCACAATTGGTGCCTCGGATTAAAATGAATTATATATGAAAAATGCTTAGATTTATGTGTATGTTAATCATATCCAACTTTCAATCATGTTTAAAATATTCAAAATGCTGTTTGATTAAGTTTGCTCCTATGCCATGTTAAAATGCTTTAATTCATAACTAATTAACTGTAGCTCAGATTTAATTAATCTTTATATGTAAATGGGGTAGAAAAATGCCTAGTTTAACATGGGGAACTTTTCTTGCATGTCTAACAACTATAAAATATGTTTTAGGGTAGAACAGTACCATAACCAAAATATACACATGAGGATTTTCTGGACTTGTTGTTTGTTGTTCCGGCCTCATTTAAACTTGCCTAGATAGGTAGTTTTCACTTGCTCCACCCCTTGCCATGTTTAAGAACATTTAATTTTGTTGAGTACCTAACCGGGAGTAAACTAAATAATTGATGTGGTGTTCCGTCAATACGCAACTCGTTGCATATTGGGCTCCACTTAACTCGTAGTTTTGTTTGTGCACTTTGCCATGCCATGCATATTTAAACCGGACATGCATCATACTTGGTTGTGCATCATGCCATGTTTATGTGATGTTTGTTTACTATGTTGTTTGCTTCTTTCCGGTGTGCTTCTTCGGGTTGGTTTCGTTAACTTCGCGTTTGTGAGGATTCATTGGACTATGTCCGTTTGTCTTCTTCATGGACTCGTTCTTCTTCCTTGCGGGGTCTCAGGCAAGATGACCATACCCTCAAAATCACTTCTATCTTTGCTTGCTAGATGCTCGCTCTTTTGCTATGCCTATGCTGCGATACCTACCACTTGCTTATCATGCCTCCCATATTGTTAAGCCAAGCCTCTAACCCACCTTGTCCTAGCAAATCGTTGTTTGGCTATGTTACCGCTTTGCTCAGCCCCTCTTATAGCGTTGTTAGTTGCAGGTGAAAATTGGAGTTTGTTCCTTGTTGGAACATGGATATTTGTTGGGATATCACAATATCTCTCATTTATATTAATGCATCTATATACTTGGTAAAGGGTGGAAGGCTCAGCCTTATGCCTCGTGTTTTGTTCCACTCTTGCCGCCCTAGTTTCCGTCATATCGGTGTTATGTTCCCGGATTTTGCGTTCCTTACACGGTTGGGTTATAATGGGAACCCCTTGATAGTTCGCCTTGAATAAAACTCCTCCAGCAATACCCAACATTGGTTTTACCATTCGCCACCTAGCCTCTTTTTTCCTTGGGTTCCGCGGACTCAAGGGTCATCTTTATTTAAAGCCCCCGTGGGCCAGTGCTCCTCTAAGTGTTGGTCTGACCGAGTAGACTGTGGGGCCACCTTGGGGCAACTTGAGGGTTAGTTTTACTCGTAGGATGTCTCATCTGAGTGTGCCCTGAGAACAAGATATGTGCAGCTCCTATTGGGATTTGTCGGCACATTCGGGCGGTGTTGCTGGACTTATTTTACCATTGTCGAGGATATCTTGTAACTGGGATGCCAAGTCTGATCGAATTGTCTTGGGAGAAGGAATATCCTTCGTTGACCGTGAGAGCATGTGATGGGCTAAGTTGGGACACCCCTGCAGGGATTTGAACTTTCGAAAGTCGTGCCCGCGGTTATGGGCAGATGGAAATTTGTTAATGTCCGGTTGTAGAAAACGTGACACCTTAACTTATTTAAAATGCATCAACCGCGTGTGTAACCGTGATGGTCTCTTCTCGGCGGAGTCCGGGAAGTGAACACGGTGTTGGAGTTATGTTTGACATAGGTTGTTCTAGGATCACTTCTTGATCATAGTTTCTCGACTGTGCTTTGCCTTCTCTTCTTGCTCTCATTTGCGCATGTTAGCCACCATATATGCTAGTCGCTTGCTGCAGCTCCACCTCATACCTTTTACCTTACCCATGAGCTTAAATAGTCTTGATCGCGAGGGTGTGAGATTGCTGAGTCCCCGTGACTCACAGATACTTCCAAAACCAGTTTGCAGGTGCCAATGTTACCGAGCAGGTGGCACAACCAAGCTCAAGGAGGAGCTCGATGAAGATCTTGTCCTTTGTGTTGATTCATTCTAGTTGATCAGTAGTGGAGCCCAGTTGGGGTCGATCGGGGATCTGTGTAGCATTTGGGGTAGTCTTCTTTTATTTTGGGTTCCGTAGTCGGACCTTGTGTGTATCTGGATGATGTAATGTTTTATTCATGTAATTGTGTGAAGTGGCGATTATAAACCAACTATGTATCTCTTTCCCTTATGTATTACATGGGTTGTGTGAAGATTACCTCACTTGCGACATTGCTTTCAATGCGGTTATGCCTCTAAGTCGTGCTTCGACACATGGGAGATATAGCCGCATCGAGGGCGTTACAAGTTGGTATCAGAGCCTTCCCCGACCTTAGGAGCCCCCTGCTTCATCGAATCGTTGGCGTTGTTGAGTCTAGAAAAATGTTTTGAGTCATTTAGGATTATATATATCGGAGAGTAGGATTCTTTTTACTCCTCAGTCCCTTCGTCGCTCTGGTGAGGCACCCTGACGTAGAGTTTTGACTCTTCTCTTCTCAAATTTCACTAAAAAAATTTAGGATCACGCGGGTATCTTGGAATCGTTCCGATGGTTCTGTGACGAGAACATTGTTCTTGGTGCCTCCTGACATTTAGGGGTTGTGGTAGTGTCTCGGGGAGTTGAGCTCCGAGGTGTTGTCGTCACAATTTTATCGTTGCAATTCTGGAATACCTGAGTTTCACCGACATCGAAAATCTCTTTTATGCAGTTGTTGGTGAGATAACCTCGACGCCACCCAGTACTGGGGCGGGAGTTCGGGAGTATTGCCATAACTCGTATAACAGATGCTTTTTGAAGGTTGAGGTAAATGATTTCCGAAGGTTTCTTGGTTATGTGTTGAAGGATGGATACAGCTGGATGTAGGATTTGTTAGTTTTGGGTGAGATATTATGCTTCCCCTGTATCCCCAACACCTGATTGCATAACCGGAAAGTTTCGGGAGTTTATAAGTGGGAATTCAAGTAGCTCTTAGGATATCTTTCCGACAGATGTATGATATGAAATTGGGGTTCGACGTCTAGTGGTCCGCCTATCAACGGTTGGTTTTACAGTGGTCTCGTTGTGTCTTAAAGAGTCCTTGGCTATGCTGACTCGGGGACGCTTCATATGTCATGTGCACTGCCTTGTACATGATGGTGTTGTACGATCGAGCCCGTGTAGGCCCCACCACAAAAACTTCGAACGAAATCTCTATCATATGTTTGTTCCGGCTTATTCTGCAAGCCAATCCTTTGTTTTTGTTTTCAGTTGTGGTATTCGAGTTGCTTCGAAGTCAAATGTTGATTCCATACCTTGCCTAAGCGGTGTTCTCATATTTCTATGTGAATACTAATCCTTCTCGATCATCGAGTTTGTCATTTCAAGTTCTTGTCAACTGGTGTGCTTCTCTTCAAGTGGATCCGATCATTTCAACATCCGCAAGATCAACTCAAGCATTCTCAACGGTGTTCGTTTCATTCTCAACGGTGTTTTCCCACCCTACCACCCTTGTCTCTTCAAGGACTCGGATTTCTTTATCAAGTATCTATCTTATTGATGTGAGGTCTCTCCATTCTTTTCCGTCAATGTTCGTATCCGGTGTTTCTCAAGAAGATTCTAACGGAGCCTCAAGTTCATCATTCTTCATTCTTTTTCTTCTCCGGTGGATTCAATTCAAGCTTTTGGTGTTGATCATATCCTTTAACTCGTTTCAAATGTTTTCCATGCCGGTGTACCTTATTATCATTCCCCTCTCGCTATTCATTTTTTCTGGAGTGCTGAAGATATCTCATAAGATTCAAGTTTCCATTCTCTGTTCGATCAAGTTCTTTCGAGGTTGTTATCTCATTCAAGCTATTTTATTCAACCGGTGCAATCTCTCTTTTAAATCGTTCTACGGTGTTTCTTTTCAATGAGCCCTAACCCACAGGTCTTTTCCCAGGATCTTACCTGACTCTTCTAATTTTCCCGGAGCTTCTCAAATTCTTTTCCAAGTTTGACGTAAGATCGAATTATCATCAGTCAAATGCCTTTCTCCAAGATCTTTCAAATTCTTTTCATCGTTGGCTCAACCTCTTCGCGTGTGATTCTCCCGGAGTGGCTAAAAAATTCTTCGTGGTGTTTCCCGTCGTAATTCTCAAATTTTGAAGACCGAAGAAGAGTTTTCCTCTAAAGCTTATCCGTTCTATCAAAGATTCGTGATTCTAGCTTGTTGCCATCCTCTCATAATTATTTTCGATTGTGAGATATTCTTTTCACCCATCCGGAGTAATTCAGAGTAGTTTTAGTTTGACTCTCCGGAGCCCATCATCTCATAATTATTCATTCCCAGCTTTCAGTTATCATTCTCCTAATCTTACCAATGCATCGATCAAATATCCTCTAATCAGTTCTTGATCTCTTCGTTCTCATGTATCTAAATCGCCTCAAGCTTCTTCGTTCATTTGCTAATTCTTCCCGGTGTTTCTTTATCTTTTCTTCGTTCATTTTCAATTCTTACGGTGGTTCATTCTAGATCTCTCTTCCTTGGTTATCATATCAATTCATTCGTTCTTTCCAATCCTACCGGTGGTTCGCAGAAGACCTTCTCAAGTTTGCGCTATATCAATCTTACCCCTTTCTACGAGAATAAGTAGTATGCCAAATCCGTTGCTTGTCATCAATCTAAATTGGTGAAGGATAAGCATAATGTAATTCTTATTCTTGTTTCATCGAGTAAATTCAATTCCTGCTTTCCAGAGTGGTTCATCATATCACATTCTTGGTTCGAGATGCTTTATCTTTTCTTCCGGAGTCCCAAGTTTTTCACTTTATCTCATCGCAAAGTTCCATCCAATCATCGCAAGGTTTCACCTTGTGTTTTTAACTTCTTTTTCCTTTCGTCTTCATCATCCTTTTGCTACCGGAGTTCTTCATGGATGTTCTACATGATGGTTCATCAAGGACTTAAACCATTCTCGAAACGTTCATCAAGATTCTTTTCAGAGGAGTTCAAGCATTCTTCATCTTGCAATTCAGAGTGCAATTCCTTCTACCTTATCTTTTGAGGTGGTGTTATGTCATTGTTGATAATTTACCTTCGTGTTTCATGTTTCACAGGTTTTCAAGAGTGACATATTTAAATCCATCATTTTCTCTTCATTCAAGTCATCTTTTCAACCCATCAATTTCTTCGAGCATGATCTCTTCTCAATCCAGCAATCTCTTCATTGGAGTTATCTTGGGTTATATTTCACCCAAAGCTTTCCCTAGGGATTGTTGTTAGTTATGGTGCATATAAATGACCCAAGTTCTTCATTTATCCTCCCGGTGAAATAAGTTCCTCGTCTCCTTGTTCATATCAATCCAATCTTGTTTCGTTAGTGGCAGAATTTCACCTCAAGAAGTTGAGATGTTCTCCATAAGGCCACGACAAGTTTATTCTTTTCGTTGTTGGTTTTCCAACAACTCCGTTCGACCCCTCTCCTAAGGATGCCTTTTCAAGCTCAATTGTTGTGGTAGAAGTGGCATTTTCTTCTCAATTCTTTTATTCCAATGATCTATCTTCTATTATTTTCTTCCGAAGGCATTGTGATGTTGCTGTGTTCGTCCCATCAACTCATTTTGCCAAGTTCATATTCTTTTCCTTGCTTATCCCATCTAACCGGAGTGCATGCCCTCTTTTCAAGTTCTTCCCATTCTATCAAGTTTTGGCTCCCTTCTCAACCGGAGTGCCGTCTGAAATTGTTCTTACCCTCTGTGCCATTCTTTCAATAATTCCGGAGGTAGTGTGTTGTTGAGTTCATCAAGAATCCTCTCATCTTGTCAAGTTCTTGTTAATTCCTTCCATTTTCAGTCGGAGTGCTGTCCAAATTATATCATTCTTAATCCTTCTCTATCTTGACTTAACCGGAGTGGTTTCAATATATATCTTGCCCTTCAACCTCAAGGTTTTTCGCAATGTTCTTTGTCCCTCTTTTCTAACGGAGTGTTTTCGACTTTGTTCACCTTCGTTGTATTCTTTTCTCGAATTTGTTCAACCTTGCAAGGTTCTTTGGTTTCACTCGTTTGTCAAAGAAGCAACTTAGTTTTACCTCTTCTCTTTCTCTTCCGTTTTTCCCTCCGGTGCCATTCTAGATCTCGGGACAAGATCCTCTCGTAGCGGTGGAGTGTTGTAACGCCCCGTGACCGATGTGCCAGGTGTCTTCCAGTTATTCGTTGGTGTTGCCTTGTCATTGCTTGCGTGTCATGCATTGCATATCATGTCATCATGTGCATTGCATCATCATATTTTCAAACTTGGTTCCGGCCTCCCTGTTTCTTCTGTTGTCCGTTCTGAGTCCAGACACCCTTGCACGCGCCCGCGGCACGTCCGAAATATTATTTTATAAGTGGCCGAAAAATGTTCTCGGATTGGGTTGAAAGTTGGCGTGTGGTCTTATTATAGTGTAGATAGACTGCCTGTCAAGTTTCATCGCATTCGGAGTTCGTTTGATAGCCCAACCGTTAAACTATAGCGGCAGTATAGCCGGTCTAACGTCGGACGTTTCCGGTATCCGGATACGGTTGCCGGGTTGCATTCCCCCTCTCTCTTCTCAGTCCACACACTTGGCCTCGTTCGCCTAACCCCTCTTTGCACAGTGCCCGCAGCCCTCCTCGCGCGCGCGTCCGAAGTTGTCCCGAACCCGACTCGGACTGTCGCTACCGTTGTGTCCGGATCATCCCCAAACGTCTACAAAACATCTCCGTTTCCTTATTAGGACTTCCTAACCTATATTTTCTCAGCCATCTGATTTAGATCGAAGGGCTTCCATTAGTCTGCTTATAGACCCACTCACTATATATAACCAGACCAAACCCTATTTTCTAGGGATCCTCCCTGTCCAATCCCCGCCACCAGCATCTCCCACCTCGGGATCCTTCTCCACCCAATCCCACCACCGCCTCCATTTCCATGCCCGACCTACCTCCTCTCCACCTGCTCGATCCAATCCATCGATCCTGCCGATTTTCCCCATCCAACCACCTGCCCGAGCTCCTCCCGTTTGCTCTCACCTCCTGGCGTCATCGCTGCCGATGCTCCCAGCCACCTAGACCGCGTCCCATCTTCCCCGTTGGCCAGGACCGGCCTCGACCCTCTCTCTCTCTCTCTTCGTTCTCCTCCCGTCATTCCTCTCTCTCAATCTGAAGCTCTCTTTTGAACAGGGGACGCCCGTCGCCTCCTCCAGCTCCGTCAGTCGCGCCACCCCGCCGGAGAACGCCGCCACGCGTCTGGATCCACCTTGTCTCCTCATTCGACGCGACTCCTGCCTCCACTGCTTCTTCACCAGGCGCCCGAGGCCTGCCTCTTCTCCCCTCGATCCCGAGTGGATCGTGAAGCGTCTGAGGCCCTAATTGTTGGAAATATGCCCTAGAGGCAATAATAAATAGTTATTATTATATTTCCTTGTTCATGATAATCGTTTATTATCCATGCTATAATTGTATTGATAGGAAACTCAGATACATGTGTGGATACATAGACAACACCATGTCCCTAGTAAGCCTCTAGTTGACTAGCTCATTGATCAATAGATGGTTACGGTTTCCTGACCATGGACATTGGATGTCATTGATAACGGGATCACATCATTAGGAGAATGATGTGATGGACAAGACCCAATCCTAAGCCTAGCACAAAGATCGTGTAGTTCGTATGCTAAAGCTTTTCTAATGTCAAGTATCATTTCCTTAGACCATGAGATTGTGCAACTCCCGGATACCGTAGGAATGCTTTGGGTGTACCAAACGTCACAACGTAACTGGGTGACTATAAAGGTGCACTACGGGTATCTCCGAAAGTGTCTGTTGGGTTGGCACGAATCGAGACTGGGATTTGTCACTCCGTGTGACGGAGAGGTATCTCTGGGCCCACTCGGTAGGACATCATCATAATGTGCACAATGTGATCAAGGAGTTGATCACGGGATGATGTGTTACGGAACGAGTAAAGAGACTTGCCGGTAACGAGATTGAACAAAGGTATCGGGATATCGACGATCGAATCTCGGGCAAGTATCGTACCGATAGACAAAGGGAATTGCATACGGGATTGATTAAGTCCTTGACATCGTGGTTCATCCGATGAGATCATCGTGGAACATGTGGGAGCCAACATGGGTATCCAGATCCCGCTGTTGGTTATTGACCGGAGAACGTCTCGGTCATGTCTGCATGTCTCCCGAACCCGTAGGGTCTACACACTTAAGGTTCGATGACGCTAGGGTTATAAAGGAAGTTTGTATGTGGTTACCGAATGTTGTTCGGAGTCCCGGATGAGATCCCGGACGTCACGAGGAATTCCGGAATGGTCCGGAGGTAAAGATTTATATATGGGAAGTCCTGTTTTGGTCACCGGACAAGTTTCGGGGTCACCGGTATTGTACCGGGACCACCGGAAGGGTCCCGGGGGTCCACCGGGTGGGGCCACCTGCCCCGGGGGGCCACATGGGCTGTAGGGGTGTGCACCTTGGCCTATATGGGCCAAGGGCACCAGCCCCAAGAGGCCCATGCGCCAAAGGATAAGGAAAGGAAGAGTCCTAAAGGGGGAAGGCACCTCCGAGGTGCCTTGGGGAGGAGGGACTCCTCCTAGCCGCACCCTTCCTTGGAGGAAGGGCCAAGGCTGCGCCTCCCCCCCTCTCCCTTGCCCCTATATATATGTGGGGGTGGGAGGGCAGCCATACCAATGTTCTGGTGCAGCCCTCCCCTTCTCCCCAAGTCCTTCTCCTCTCCCGTGGTGCTTGGCGAAGCCCTGCAGGATTGCCACGCTCCTCCACCACCACCACGCCGTTGTGCTGCTGCTGGATGGAGTCTTCCTCAACCTCTCCCTCTCTCCTTGCTGGATCAAGGCGTGGGAGACGTCACCGGGCTGTACGTGTGTTGAACGCGGAGGTGCCGTCCGTTCGGCACTTGGTCATCGGTGATTTGGATCACGACGAGTACGACTCCATCAACCCCGTTCACTTGAACGCTTCCGCTTAGCGATCTACAAGGGTATGTAGATGCACTCTCCTTCCCCTCGTTGCTGGTCTCTCCATAGATAGATCTTGGTGACACGTAGGAAAATTTTGAATTTCTGCTACGTTCCCCAACAGTGGCATCATGAGCTAGGTCTATGCGTAGTTACTATGCACGAGTAGAACACAAAGTAGTTGTGGGCGTTGATTTTGTTCAATATGCTTACCGTTACTAGTCCAATCTTGATTCGGCGGTATTGTGGGATGAAGCGGCCCGGACCAACCTTACACGTATGCTTACGTGAGACCGGTTCCACCGACAAACATGCACTAGTTGCATAAGATGGCTGGCGGGTGTCTGTCTCTCCCACTTTAGTCGGATCGGATTCGATGAAAAGGGTCCTTATGAAGGGTAAATAGCAATTGGCATATCACGTTGTGGTTTTGCGTAGGTAAGAAACGTTCTTGCTAGAAACCCATAGCAGCCACGTAAAACATGCAAACAACAATTAGAGGACGTCTAACTTGTTTTTGCAGGGTATGCTATGTGATGTGATATGGCCAAAGGATGTGATGAATGATATATGTGATGTATGAGATTGATAATGTTCTTGTAATAGGAATCACGACTTGCATGTCGATGAGTATGACAACCGGCAGGAGCCATAGGAGTTGTCTTAATTTATTTATGACCTGTGTGTCAACATAAACGTCATGTAATTACTTTACTTTATTGCTAACCGTTAGCTGTAGTAGTAGAAGTAATAGATGACGTGACAACTTCAAGAAGACACGATGATGGAGATCATGATGATGGAGATCATGGTGTCATGCCGGTGACGATGATGATCATGGAGCCCCGAAGATGGAGATCAAAAGGAGCAAAGTGATATTGGCCATATCATGTCACTATTTGATTGCATGTGATGTTTATCATGTTTATACATCTTATTTGCTTAGAACGACGGTAGTAAATAAGATGATCCCTCATTAAAATTTCAAGAATGTGTTCTCCCCTAACTGTGCACCGTTGCTAAAGTTCGTCGTTTCGAAGCACCACGTGATGATCGGGTGTGATACATCCTTACGTTCACATACAACGGGTGTAAGACAGTTTTACACATGCAAAACACTTAGGGTTAACTTGACGAGCCTAGCATGTACAGACATGGCCTCGGAACACAAGAGACCGAAAGGTCGAGCATGAGTCGTATGGTAGATACGATCAACATGAAGATGTTCACCGATGATGACTAGTCCGTCTCACGTGATGATCGGACACGGCCTGGTTGACTCGGATCATGTAATCACTTAGATGACTAGAGGGATGTCTATCTGAGTGGGAGTTCATAAGATGAACTTAATTATCCTGAACATAGTCAAAAGGTCTTCGCAAATTATGTCGTAGCTCGCGCTTCAGTTCTACTGTTTAGATATGTTCCTAGAGAAAAATTTAGTTGAAAGTTCATAGTAGCAATGATGCGGACTAGGTCCATAAACTGAGGATTGTCCTCATTGCTTCTTAGAAGGCTTATGTCCTTAATGCACCGCTCAGTGTGCTGAACCTCGAACGTTGTCTGTGGATGTTGCGAACATCTGACACACACGTTTTGATAACTACATGATAGTTCAGTTAACCGGTTTAGAATTAAGGCGCCGAAGACGTTTTGAAACGTCGCGAAACATATGAGATGTTTCGAGGGCTGAAATTGGGATTTCAGGCTCGTGCCCACGTCAAGAGGTATGAGACCTCTGACGATTTTCTTAGCCTGCAAACTAAGGAGAAAAGCTCAATTGTTGAGCTTGTGCTCAGATTGTCTGAGTACAACAATCATTTGAATCGAGTGGGAGTTGATCTTCCAGATGAGATAGTGATGTTTCTCCGAAGTCATTACCACCAAGCTGCTAGAGCTTCGTGATGAACTATAATATATCGAGGACATATATGATGATCCTTGAGATATTCGCGATGTTTGACACCGCAAAAGTAGAAATCAAGAAGGAGCATCAATTGTTGATGGTTGGTAAAACCACTAGTTTCAAGAAGGGCAAGGGAAAGAAGGGATACTTCATGAAACGGCAAATCAGCTGCTGCTCTAATGAAGAAACCCAAGGTTGAACCCAAACCCGAGACTAAGTGCTTCTGTAATAAGGGGAACAGCCACTGGAGCAGAATTACCCTAGATACTTGGTAGATTAGAAGGCTGGCAAGGTCGATAGAAGTATATTGGATATACATTGTGTTGATGTGTACTTTACTAGTACTCCTAGTAGCACCAGGGTATTAGATACCGGTTCGGTTGCTAAGTGTTAGTAACTCGAAATAAAAGCTACGAAATAAAACGGAGACTAGCTAAAGGTGAGCTGACGATATGTGTTGGAAGTGTTTCCAATGTTGATATGATCAAGCATCGCAATCTCCCTCTACCATCAAGATTGGTGTTTGCGTTGAGCATAGACATGATTGTATTATGTCTATCGCAATACGGTTATTCATTTAAGGAGAATAACGGTTACTCTGTTTATTTGAATAATACCTTCAATGGTCTTACACCTAAAATGAATGGTTTATTGAATCTCGATCATAGTGACACACATGTTCATGCCAAAAGATAGTAATGATAGTACCACCTACTTGTGGCACTGCCACGTAAGTCATATCGGTATAAAACGCATGAAGAAGCTCCATGTTGATGGATCTTTGGGCTCACTCGTTTTTGAAAGGATTGAGACATGCGAACCATGTTTGTTGGTAGATATGCATGAAGAAACTCTATACAGATGGATCGTTTGGACTCACTTGATTTTTGAATCACTTGAGACATGCAAATCATACCACATGGGCAAGATGACTGAAAGCCTCGGTTTCAGTAAAATGGAACTAGAAAGCAAATTGTTGGAAGTAATACATTTTGATGTGTGCAGTCCAATGAGTGCTGAGGCGTGTAGTGGATATCGTTATGTTCTTACTTCACAGATGATTTGAGTAGATGTTGAGTATATTTACTTGATGAATCACGAGCCTGAATTATTGAAAGGTTCAAGTAATTTCAGGGTGAAGTTGAAAGATCGTCGTAACAAGAGGATAAAAAGATCTATGATATGATCATAGAGATGAATATCTGAATTACGAGTTTGGCACAGAATTAAGACATTGCGGAAATTGTTTCACAACTAATACAGCCAGGAACACCATGGTGTGATGGTGTGTCCGAACATCATAACTGCACCCTATTAGATATGATGCATACCATGATGTCTCTTATCAAATTACCACGATAGTTTATGGGTTAGGCATTAGAGACAACCACATTCACTTTAAATGGGGCACCACGTAGTTCCGTTGAGACGACACCGAATGAACTATGGTTTAGAGAAATCTAAGCTATCGGTTCTTAAAAGTTTGGGGCTGCGACGCTTATGTAAAAAAGTTTCAGGCTGATAAGCTCAAACCCAAAGCGGATAAATGCATCTTCATAGGACACCCAAAACAGTTTGGTATACCTCCTGTCTCAGATCCGAAAGCAATAAGGGATTGTTTCTAGAATCGGGTACTTTCTTGAGGAAAAGTTTCTCTCGAAAGAATTGAGTGGGAGGATGGTGGAGACTTGATGAGGTTATTGAACCGTCACTTCAACTAGTGTATAGCAGGGCACAAAGAGTTGTTCCTGTGGCACCTACACCAATTGAAGTGGAAGCTTATGATAGTGATCATGAAACTTCAGATCAAGTCACTACCAAACCTCGTGGGATGACAAGGATGCGTACTACTTCAGAGTGGTACGTAATCCTGTCTTGGAAGTCATGTTACTAGACAACAATGAACCTACGAGCTATGGAGAAGCGATGGTGGGCCCGGATTCCGATGAATGGCTCGAGGCCATAAAATCCGAGAGAGGATCCATGTATGAAAACAAAGTGTAGACTTTGGCAGAACGACTCGATGGTCGTAAGGCTGTTGAGTACAGATGGATTTTAAAAGGAAGACGGACAATGATGGTAAATGTCACCATTAAGAAAGCTCGACTTGTCGTTAAGATGTTTTCCGACAAGTTCAAGGAGTTGACTACGATGAGACTTTCTCACTCATAGCGATGCTAAGAGTCTGTTGGAATTATATTAGCGATTACTGCATTATTTATGAAATCTTGCAGATAGGATGTCAAAAACATTGTTTCTCGACGACTTTTCTTGAGGAAAGGTTGTATGTGATACAACCGGAAGGTTTTGTCAATCCTGAAAGATGCTGATAAGTGTGCAAAGCTCCAGCAATCCTTCTAAGGACTGGAGTAAGCATCTCGGAGTTGGAATGTATGCTTTGATGAGATGATCAAAGATTTTGGGTTTATACAAAGTTTATGAGAAACTTGTATTTCCAAAGAAGTGAGTGGGAGCACTATAGAATTTCTGATGAGTATATGTTGTTGACATATTGTTGATCGGAAATGATGTAGAATTTCTGGAAAGCATATAGGGTTATTTGAAAAGTGTTTTTCAATGAAAAACCTGGATTAAGCTACTTGAACATTGAGCATCAAGATCTATAAGGATAGATCAAAACGCTTAATGGTACTTTCAAATGAGCACATACCTTGACATGATCTTGAAGGTGTTCAAGATGGATCAGTCAAAGAAGGAGTTCTTGCCTGAGTTGTAAGGTATGAAGTTGAGACTTAAAGCTCGACCACGGCAGAAGAAAGAGGAAGGACGAAGGTCGTCCCCTATGCTTTTGTCATAGGCTCTATGCCATGCTGAGTACCGCACCTGAAGTGTGCCTTGCCATGAGTCAGTCAAGGGGTACAAGAGTGATCCAAGAATGGATCACAGGACAGCGGTCAAAGTTATCCTTAGTAACTAGTGGACTAAGGAATTTTCTCGATTATGGAGGTGGTAACAGAGTTCGTCATAAAGGGTTACGTCGATGCAAGCTTAACACCTATCCGGATAGCTCTGAGTAGAGATACCGGATACGTATAATGGAGCAACAATTTAGAATAGCTCCAAGTAGAACAGTTATTTGGAATAGCTCCAAATAGAACGTGGTAGCTACATCTAGGAGATGACATAGAGATTTGTAAAGCACACACGGATCTGAAAGGTTCAGACCCATTGACTAAAACCTCTCTCACAAGCAACATGATCAAACCCAGAACTCATTGAGTGTTAATCACATAGTGATGTGAACTAGATTATTGACTCTAGTAAACTCTTTGGATGTTGGTCACATGGCGATGTGACCTGTGAGTGTTAATCACATGGCGATGTGAACTAGATTATTGACTCTAGTGCAAGTGGGAGACTGTTGGAAATATGCCCTAGAGGCAATAATAAATTAGTTATTATTATATTTCCTTGTTCATGATAATCGTTTATTATCCATGCTATAATTGTATTGATAGGAAACTCAGATACATGTGTGGATACATAGACAACACCATGTCTCTAGTAAGCCTCTAGTTGACTAGCTCGTTGATCAATAGATGGTTACGGTTTCCTGACCATGGACATTGGATGTCATTGATAATGGGATCACATCATTAGGAGAATGATGTGATGGACAAGACCCAATCCTAAGCCTAGCACAAAGATCATGTAGTTCGTATGCTAAAGCTTTTCTAATGTCAAGTATCATTTCCTTAGACCATGAGATTGTGCAACTCCCGGATACCGTAGGAATGCTTTGGGTGTACCAAACGTCACAACGTAACTGGGTGACTATAAAGGTGCACTACGGGTATCTCCGAAAGTGTCTGTTGGGTTGGCACGAATCGAGACTGGGATTTGTCACTCCGTGTGACGGAGAGGTATCTCTGGGCCCACTCGGTAGGACATCATCATAATGTGCACAATGTGATCAAGGAGTTGATCACGGGATGATGTGTTATGGAACAAGTAAAGAGACTTGCCAGTAACGAGATTGAACAAAGGTATCGGGATACCGACGATCGAATCTCGGGCAAGTATTGTGCCGGTAGACAAAGGGAATTGCATATGGGATTGATTAAGTCCTTGACATCGTGGTTCATCCGATGAGATCATCGTGGAACATGTGGGAGCCAACATGGGTATCCAGATCCCGCTGTTGGTTATTGACCGGAGAACGTCTCGGTCATGTCTGCATGTCTCCCGAACCCGTAGGGTCTACACACTTAAGGTTCGATAACGCTAGGGTTATAAAGGAAGTTTGTATGTGGTTACCGAATGTTGTTCGGAGTCCCGGATGAGATCCCGGACGTCACGAGGAGTTCCGGAATGGTCCGAAGGTAAAGATTTATATATGAGAAGTCCTGTTTTGGTCATCGGACAAGTTTCGGGGTCACCGGTATTGTACCGGGACCACCGGAAGGGTCCCGGGGGTCCACCGGGTGGGGCCACCTACCCCGGGGGGCCACATGGGCTGTAGGGGTGTGCACCTTGGCCTATATGGGCCAAGGGCACCAGCCCCAAGAGGCCCATGCGTCAAAGGATAAGGAAAGGAAGAGTCCTAAAGGGGGAAGGCACCTCCGAGGTGCCTTGGGGAGAAGGGACTCCTCCTAGCCGCAACCTTCCTTGGAGGAAGGGCCAAGGCTGCGCCTCCCCCCCTCTCCCTTGCCCCTATATATATGTGGGGGTGGGAGGGCAGCCATACCAATGTTCTGGTGCAGCCCTCCCCTTCTCCCAAGTCCTTCTCCTCTCCCGTGGTGCTTGGCGAAACCCTGCAGGATTGCCACGCTCCTCCACCACCACCACCACGCCGTTGTGCTGCTGCTGGATGGAGTCTTCCTCAACCTCTTCCTCTTTCCTTGCTGGATCAAGGCGTGGGAGACGTCACCGGGCTGTACGTGTGTTGAACGCGGAGGTGCCGTTCGTTCGGCACTTGGTCATCGGTGATTTGGATCACGACGAGTACGACTCCATCAACCCCATTCACTTGAACGCTTCCGCTTAGCGATCTACAAGGGTATGTAGATGCACTCTCCTTCCCCTCGTTGCTGGTCTCTCCACAGATAGATCTTGGTGACACGTAGGAAAATTTTGAATTTCTGCTACGTTCCCCAACACTCATCGCCCGACGACCGGTGCCGCTGCGTCGACCACCACCAAGAACAACGCCTCGACGAGATCCTCGCCTCCTCGCGCGCCAAGTTCGTCGTTCCCTGCCTCGCCGTTGCCTCTGCTCGTCCAAGGGAGACGAACGCCAGCACTGCTCGTGGTCGTGTTGACCGTGATTTCTGCCTGCATGGGCTGTGCCCCTCCCTTCGTCAGATCCAGCCAGCAGCGCCCTGCGTGAGGCCCAGCGCGCGAGCCGCTGCTCCACCGGCCAGGCCCAAGGCCCAGCGCGCCAGCCCCCCTTGTTCACCGTCAAACTGGGCCATGGCCCATGGTGAGCAGCGCCCAACCCCCTCTCCTGTGCGTGTTGGGCCAGCCAGATTCAGCCCAGTGCATGTATTTTCCCGTCTGGCGAATTTCTCTTTTATTCCAGAGATAGCAGTTTTGCAGAAAACCCCCTAGACAACATGCATATAATAACTCACAATTGGTGCCTCGGATTAAAATGAATTATATATGAAAAATGCTTAGATTTATGTGTAGGTTAATTATATCCAACTTTCAATCATGTTTAAAATATTTAAAATGCTGTTTGATTAAATTTGCTCCTATGCCATATTAAAATGCTCTAATTCATAACTAATTAACAGTAGCTCGGATTTAATTAATCTTTATATGTAAATGGGGTAGAAAAATGCCTAGTTTAACTTGCATGTTTAACAACTATAAAATATGTTTTAGGGTAGAACAGTATCATAACCAAAATATGCACATGAGGATTTTCCGGACTTGTTGTTTGTTGTTCCGGCCTCATTTAAACTTGCCTAGATAGGTAGTTTTCACTTGCTCCACCCCTTGCCATGTTAAAGAACATTTAATTTTGTTGAGTACCTAACCAGGAGTAAACTAAATAATTGATGTGGTGTTCCGTCAATATGCAACTCGTTGCATATTGGGCTCCGCTTAACTCGTAGTTTTGTTTGTGCACTTTGCCATGCCATGCATATTTAAACCGGACATGCATCATACTTGGTTGTGCATCATGCCATGTTTATGTGATGTTTATTTACTATGTTGTTTGCTTCTTTCCGGTGTGCTTCTTCGGGTTGGTTCCGTTAACTTCGCGTTTGTGAGGATTCATTGGACTATGTCCGTTTGTCTTCTTCATGGACTCGTTCTTCTTCCTTGCGGGATCTCAGGCAAGATGACCATACCCTCGAAATCACTTCTATCTTTGCTTGCTAGATGCTCGCTCTTTTGCTATGCATATGCTGCGATACCTACCACTTGCTTATCATGCCTCCCATATTGTTAAGCCAAGCCTCTAACCCACCTTGTCCTAGCAAATTGTTGTTTGGCTATGTTACCGCTTTGCTCAGCCCCTCTTATAGAGTTGTTAGTTGCAGGTGAAAATTGGAGTTTGTTCTTTGTTGGAACATGGATATTTGTTGGGATATCACAGTATCTCTCATTTATATTAATGCATCTATATACTTGGTAAAGGGTGGAAGGCTCGGCCTTATGCCTGGTGTTTTGTTCCACTCTTGCCGCCCTAGTTTCCGTCATATCGGTGTTATATTCCCGAATTTTGTGTTCCTTACACGGTTGGGTTATAATGGGAAACCCTTGACAGTCCGCCTTGAATAAAACTCCTTCAGCAATGCCCAACATTGGTTTTACCATTCGCCACCTAGCCTCTTTTTTCCTTGGGTTTCGTGGACTCAAGGGTCATCTTTATTTAGAGCCCTCGTGGGCCAGTGCTCCTCTGAGTGTTGGTCCGACCGAGTAGACTGCGGGGCCACCTCGGGGCAACCTGAGGGTTGATTTTACTCGTAGGATGTCTCATCTGAGTGTGCCCTGAGAACGAGATATGTGCAGCTCCTATCGGGATTTGTCGGCACATTCGGGCGGTGTTGCTGGACTTATTTTACCATTGTCGAGGATGTCTTGTAACCGGGATGCCGAGTCTGATCCGATTGTCTTGGGAGAAGGAATATCCTTCGTTGACCGTGAGAGCATGTGATGGTCTAAGTTGGGACACCCCTGCAGGGATTTGAACTTTCAAAAGTCGTGCCCGTGGTTATGGGCAGATGAAAATTTGTTAATGTCCGGTTGTAGAAAACGTGACACCTTAACTTATTTAAAATGCATCAACCGCGTGTGTAACTGTGATGGTCTCTTCTCAGCGGAGTCCGGAAAGTGAACACGGTGTTGGAGTTATGTTTGATGTAGGTTGTTCTAGGATCACTTCTTGATCATAGTTTCTCGACTGTGCTTTGCCTTCTCTTCTCGCTCTCATCTGCGCATGTTAGCCACCATATATGCTAGTCGCTTGCTGCAGCTCCACCTCATACCTTTTACTTTACCCATGAGCTTAAGTAGTCTTGATCGCGAGGGTGTGAGATTGCTGAGTCCCCGTGACTCACAGATACTTCCAAAACCAGTTTGCAGGTGCCGATGTTACCGATCAGGTGGCGCAACCAAGCTCAAGGAGGAGCTCGATGAAGATCTTGTTCTTTGTGTTGTTTCGTTTAGTTGATCAGTAGTGGAGCCCAGTTGGGGTCGATCGGGGATCTGTGTAGCATTTGGGGTGATCTTCTTTTATTTTGGGTTCCGTAGTCGGACCTTGTGTGTATCTGGATGATGTAATGTTTTATTCATGTAATTGTGTGAAGTGGCGATTGTAAGCCAACTATGTATCTCTTTCCCTTATGTATTACATGGGTTGTGTGAAGATTACCTCACTTGCGACATTGCTTTTGATGCGGTTATGCCTCTAAGTCGTGTTTCGACATGTGGGAGATATAGCCGCATCGAAGGCATTACACGGACGGGGTGCGGAGGAGCATTACACTTGCTTATACCTTTTGTTTTGTCTACAGTACCCCGTTGGGCTGATCCACTGGGCTCACGCTTCGTTTGTGTTGCAGCGACTCACGGAATCTGTGCCTACCCAGAGATACAGGATGGGTGCGGCTACTTCTCCACGGCGCTCTACCTCTGCATCACGTAGGTGTCACGATAAATGACTCGCACGACATGAAGATAGATTTTTTGAATCCCTCAAAAAAGAAAGATAGATTTTTTGAACATCACTACACCAAGATAGATATCTGAATTTGCACGCAGAAAGTTCTGCCAAAAGCACAGGTAGGTGGTTGGGCATGCACGTAGCCATTGCCCTCTACACCCGATTGAATATTTCAAACATTTAACCATCACCTCACCCAATAAGAGGCTAAAAATTTAAATTGCTTTGGTTGGGGTGCGCCACACCTGGACAGTAGTGCAACGTCCAAGAAACACATGAGGGCCCCAGTGGCAAGCCACTATGGTGGACCCTCCCCATAAAAAATAAATTTAATATCGTTATGGACACATGGTCCACATATCAGATATTAAACTGATAAAAACAGATACTACACTTGATCTTAGCCAAAAGGCCGAGAAAGGTATGAGTTGTAGCTGCTGCCCTGCCCCTCTATTTGTAGCCTCCTCGCCCTCCCGTGCCCTCCTCGCTGGGCGAGGTGGGACTAAACGAGTTGCTCCTCGCGCCTGCGGAGTGCGGACGGTGCATTGCCCCCGAGCCAACCGCTTTGCATGGGCCGCCTTTTGCTGAGGTCCAATGGGCCCGATGCCATATTAGCGTTACAACCTTTTTGTAACAGTAGATAGCCACGTACGGTTCTTCTAAAAAAAAGTAGATAGCCACGTACGGTGTTTCACTCAAGAAAAAAAGGCACGTACGGTGTACATTTGTCTCGAAGAAAAACGTGCGGTGTAAACATGGTGAAAATGGCATCAAAGAATATCGGAGGGATCGGGCACAGCCGCTGCTCTCAATGTACTGTAGCAGACTAGTAGTGCGTTTCGCCCCCTGGGCGAGCTGGTTGTGATCAGAGACGAGCTCGCTTGCTTGTCTCTTTCGACGGTGTTTAATGATGGCAAAGGATATTCCGCAAATAATCCAGAGATTCGAGAGCATCAGACCGACGACATATGCCGGGGCAAAATAGTCGGCCAGCCTCGGGTCGGTTGCTGCATCCGGCAGGCTCTTTTTTTCTTGGCCGGGTGGGGCTCGGCTCTTATCTTCTTTTTTCCTTTTTTGCTACTTGCAATTTCCACAGGGGCATGTGATGCGTGTGGTACTCTATCTCTGCGCCCCCCGCCCACAAGTTCCCGTCTGGAAAATGTTTGCGACGAGAAAAAGAAGGGCCATATACCCCACATTTTACGTATTTGTATTTTCAGTAAATACACACCCGTTCCCGTACCCGTTCCCATGTGTCTCTCGCGAGGCCAAGGGAGGCTAGGGTTTTCTGGCCCCCCGTCGGCAGCGTTGCAAGTCTACCTCGTCACCTATGACCTTAAGCCATGAAAGCACGATGGATCTAGGTCCTTGCCGGTGGAAGAGCTTCTTCTTCTTCTTCTTCTTCTTCTTCTTCTTCTTTAAGTGTTTTTATGTGAGTTTAGGGCTTGTGTTCTGTTTAGGAAGATGGTGGCTTCTTGAAGATTGAATAAAGTTCTCTCCGCCTAGCCCTCGATCCGGCAGTGCAACTACCATCATCGGAGGGTGTGTGGAGGTGTGTTTCCGTCGGTTCCTATGTGATTCGGTCGGTGGTTGTTTTTGGCGAATCCGCTCGGATCTGATCTTCGTTTGTCTTTCTTCATGTGTCTTCAGTTTGGATCCTTCCGATCTACACTTATTTTCATCAGTAGCGGTTGCTGTTCTGGTGCGTTAGTCCTATGAGACCTTAGTACAACGACTCTCCGACTGTCTCCTACAACAAGTTTTGTCCGGCTGCAGTGAGGGAAAGGTGATGACGGCGGCACGCCTTTGGCTCGCTTCAGTGTTTGTGATCATCGCCGGGTGTTCTACGAATCTGAATGTAATTATTATTATTTTTTGTGTTCGTTGTACTACCATGATCTTTTTTAGGTTGTACTGCCATGATTGATGATGCATAGATTGAAAGTTTTCTCGCAAATAAAAGAGAAGGGCGTGAGGACTTTTTCTGGTGTTCGTTGTACTGTCAGTGAGGGCTTTTTATTAGGTGTTAACTCATACCAAATCGTCGCCCCCTCCCCTACCCATAATTTGACTAGCAGGTACCGCAACGCACCGCCTCGCCACCCAACCATCCTTTTTAATCCCCCTTCTTCTTCTTCGGCGCCCGTAGCCCACCACGCACACGGAACCACCAAGTCTCGAGCTTTCTCCCGCAAGCGATGTCACGGGCAGCTGCGACGTTTCCGTCCTCACCGGTCAAGGACAACGCAAACATCAATGTTGTCCTGGCTCCGTCTCGTAGCTCTGGTCCTCACTTTTTTCTTCAACAAAATCAACTTGCACCGACTCTGATTTTCAGGCGACTTCAGTTGTCAAACATGTTTTATTTATTTAGAAAGGGCCCAGCTTTTTACATGGAGTATCGCGTGGGAATCGATTTGAATAAACAGAATAACATGCATTTCACACGTTTCTCAAAGCACATATCAAAATATACCCTTTTTCTGCATGGGCATTTCAAAATACATCCACAGACCGAGCCTATCAATTCTTTAGTTTATGCTACTTCTCTGTCCTCACAATATAACATGTTTTTTCAAGCTAAAACAGCTTGTAAAATCATCTTATGTCATGAGATGAGGGAGTAGATGGTGTACTTTGGATTTTTGAACGGCAGAGCTACCGGTAGAGAACTGATTTTATTTTGAATTACGAAAGCAAAACAGAAAATAGACGGAGAGGTGCTCCTACCTGCCAGGACGCGCGGGCCCCACTTGCCAGCGGCACGAGGTCATGCCTAACCGCACCATTATTAAGCACCCGATTGCGTCTTGATTGCACTCTATACTACTACGCTCAGCTCTGAAACTACGACCCACCCGGCAGCCAGAGGGAGGGAAGGAAAGGGGGAGAAGGAGACACCGCGGCGGGCGGAGGCAATGGCGACGGCGACGGCGACGGCGACGTGCCTGCTGGCGGTCTGGGCGCTGGTCGCCGCCGGCCTGTTCGGCACGGGCCTCGCCCGGGCGTCCGTGGCCCCGGCCGCGGTGGGGAAGGAGCAGCGCGAGTTCGACTACTTCGCGCTGGCGCTGCAGTGGCCAGGCACCATCTGCTCCTCCACCCGCCACTGCTGCGCCGTCAACGGCTGCTGCCGGTACGTGCTCCGGCCCCCTCTTCTCCTCTCTCCCCACCACCGCCTCATCCGCGCGCGCGGGGCTCTCGTTCGGGTCGGGTCGGGTGGGGTTTCTGGCGCTCCGGAGATTCGATTCGATTCACCATCCTGCCCTGCGCACATGTGCTCACGCCGTTTGTTCTCCGTGTTCCTCGTTGCAGGTCGGAGGCGCTCCACACCTTCACGATCCGTAAGTGCACGGCGAACATCATGCTTAATTTTGTGCTCTATATCGGTTTCTGGTCGATGTGAATTCCCTCACCGGCGTGCTTCATTTTCCGTTGTCGGAACAGACGGGCTGTGGCCGGACTACGATGACGGGACCTGGCCGTCGTGCTGCCGCCACACCAGCTTCGACATGGACAAGGTCCGCAGAGACCTCACTGTCACTGATACGTGGCCGCTCTGGCTTCATTAATCCTGCCCAAGTTCAATTCCATTCGTTTTGTGCTGACCTCGTTGATGCATGGTTCTGCCGTGTATTCTTCGTTGATTTTGGTCTAGTTAACGCCTCTGAAGCCCACTCTGGACAAATACTGGCCGTCCCTCTACTGTTCGACCTCTTCCACCTGCTTCAGTGGCAGGGGCCCCTTCTGGGCTCATGAGGTATTGTGTCAGAACTGACGGATTGAACTCTAAAATTACCCATCGATCGGAATTGTCACTAACCTTTGTGTTGTTTCCCCTTACCTGCTGTTTTGCATAATGACATTGGCATGTGCTGCTCGATCGGTCATTCGTGGATTACTATCGTTTAGTGGGGTAATTTTCTTCAATCCGCTTGACCTAATGAATTGGATTGTTGTCATAAAAGAGGGTTGCTAATTTAGTAATCCATGAGCGCAAACATTGTCTCATTTCCATTGCTAAGTCTCCATCATTTGTTTAATTTTCACAGAGAAGCATGGAACATGCTCGGCCCCTGTTGTTCATGAAGAATTACAGTACTTCACCACCGCCCTTGATCTCTACTACAAATATAACGTTACAGTAAGCATCTGGTCATTGACTCATTAGGTGTAGCGCATTATTGTCATTTCTTGCAGGAATTAGTGGTTTCTTTTGTTGGCTATAGCACCTGAACCGTTGTTATTCAAATTAGCTTTGTTTCCTGACGAAGAAAACAAACTTAAAACCACTCGAATTGTAGTGCGTATGAATTTGGCTCCTGCTAAATTGTTCATAGAAATTTGTCTCTTTTACATTGTTATAATTTGGATTGGGATTGCAGGAAATGCTGGCGACTGGAGATATCCTGGTCTCCAACGGTAAAGAATATGCACTGAGTGATGTCATTGATACCATCAAGCATGCTTTTGGGGGCTCACCGCAGATCATATGCAAGAAGGGCTCAGTTGAAGAACTAAGGTTATGCTTCACCAAGGATTTGAAGGTGAGTCATCTTTTGTCCTTGGACAGGTCTCCTCAGTTTTCATTTTTATTTGCATGAAGAGAACTTCACTGCTTAAGGAATAATGTTGCCACAACCGTTCTGAATGATGTCCAACACGCAGGCCGATAGGAATCCTCATTTTTTGCCATGAAGTACTATTAATGTGGTACCGATTACCAACAGCAACACGTTCTTAATCCCCCCCCCCCCCCCCCCCCCACAGAACTGATAGTTGCAGTTACAATGTTACATTTGCTAAAATTTGAAGCATGTTACTTTCTGGAATACGATCAACTATCTCTCTAAATACTGATAACAAAATAGGTGAATCCGATTTTTATTTGAATGGAATGGCATAACTGTGTTTGGGAAATTTTGGTCTGGAGTCTGTACTGTCCAGCTTACTTTCATTCAATTTTTTTTCTTAGAACTCAAAGCTGCTTCCTCCTATTGTGTCATAAACAGGCGTTGGTTAGGTTCCACTGCCGGTTAATTTTCAATAACCTATTTGACTATGTCCCCAAAGTTGGAATACCTGCAAGTGTTTTGCATCAAAATGCAAATCTCTTCATAATTGGCACATTTTCCACTTCAGTCATTTTTTTTGTACAACAAACTCATCTTGATTTTATTCCAGCCTCGCGATTGCCTTACTACTTCGGCAATGTACAAGAACCTATCGAAGTCGAAGCATTGCCCTAAAAAAATCTCCCTGCCAACATATGATCCCATCGGTAAGTTTTAACCCCTTATACAGAAGCTTTTAAGTTTACTTATGTGTTGTTCAACCCCTGGTGCCCATGCTAATCTTGATCTCTGAACATCTGCAGTACTCACAAATTCGACACTGGAGATTGTCCCAGAAGCCAGCGACAACGGGTTGTACTTCTTTACATCCTAAGGTACCGAGCATTGCTGGGCTATGAGGAAACAGATGCCTTCACGGTTCTGACTGCTTGCAAGACCGTAGCCACAGGTGCTGGGCACTGGAGATCCGGCTAAAACGGGTCTCTGGTTTGTCCATACTATTTGTAAAGGACAACATTCCACGTTTGAACAACATGGTTCGATTATGTTCTGATTTGTAAAACCGCTGGATATCAAACTCATGTTACTCATTGCATGTATGAATAATGGATGTTAAATGTACATATTAGTTCATTCTATTGCTGAAGGATGTGGCCTGTCTAAACGTTTCTAGTCATGAACGGTTCATGTCGCATGCAGTTTGTTCCATCCGCAGAGTTTAGACGTACTAGCAGTTGATTGATTGACACCGAGACATTCTTGAATGAAAAATTGAGTTCAGCTGCCAAATAGTGATGTCTCGTCATCGCATTCACTGCTATATATATGTTCCAATGTGAAGGAAATTTTTTTGGAGACTTTGCACCCAGGAACTGCAGCCAGTACAGAAACACAGATGCATATGTAGTACAAAATTCTTAGCTGGTGCTGGTGATGCGCATCTAGAATACGTTTAATCAGAAAAACCAAGAGCAGTTACAAACTGTGATGTATCGCCGGGTCATACTTACGACTGCAGATTAGTTTGTACTACCCCGTGGTCAACACTAAGATCTGTAATAATATCAAAAACGGCATTCAAACTTGTTTCAGGGCAATACTACAGCTATTTTCCATGTCCATGTAGCCGGAATTTCCATTGGCACCAACCTACTCGGATGAACCCCAGGAGACATTCTGGTCTAGGGTATCGTGCGAACTCATGCAGTTAACACATCCAAAATGCATGAATCTGCAAAAGAAAAAAAAGAAGTGACAAATGTGAGGGTAGCGTCATATGGAAGTAAAACAATGCTGGAACTACGAGCGATCGGAAGTTTACATAACGATAGATGGATATTATAAGATGAACACATGAAGTGTAATTTAAAACTTACAAAAGTCATCAAACTACAGGTTCTAAAGTTTACAGACTTTTGAACTTGGGCATTTTACAGAAGAAATGAATGTCATGGTACCCAACAAGTAGGACATAAAGGAAGCGATCACTTACCATCAGGATGCATGGTCTGAAGATTGCATATGCCATTTGGGAAAATGCATGTATAAACAGCTCCACTTCACCAGAGAAGCTAGTATGATTGCCACACATGTGCCACAAGGAGGAGGATCATCTAAAGCAAGCCCATTTCAGCCACACTCTAAGATAACAAGTAGAAAGGTGATCCGGTATGTCGGCCTGCATCAGTAAGATGACTGCCATGAGTACGAAATAAAAATTGATGAGTTCTCTGTTGAAGACATTGGTTGAAATAGTACAGAGGGAAGGCAAGAAGATAACATACAATGTCCCAAGGAGCAGAGAAGTCATCAGTTGACAGGTACCAGCTTCCACATTGTGATTCAATAGCCCTCTTCCCAGTGAAAGCTCCCAGTTCAAGCAGCTGATCAACATTATCCTCGTCGGAATCATATCTATGTCGTCTTCTCTTCTTATCTCTCTTTCTTTTTTTATGACTACTTCTAGTCAGATCCTTCTCATCAGTATCTGAAGTATGTGAAACTGAGTGCCCATCGTTCTGAACCAATGAATAATCATAAGCCTTGCGAAATTCTATGCTGTTACCAGTGAACAGAGATTCACAAGAAACAGCTGATTTGCATAATTTTGACAAACCACATAAAATTACCCAGGACTGGATGCCTATCCACTTGAGTGCATCAGGAAACTTTGTACCCATGAAATCCTTTATGAGAGCAAAATGATTAGCATCAGTCAAGTCATTCATGGTCCTCACAAGCTCGTTCATCCTCCCTCGTTCTTCCTCGTGTTCTTCGTCATTCATGAGATGCCAAAGTTGTCTACCCTTGGCAATGACACAGTTCAATAGGATAAGTTCATCAAGAGATATCTGATCAATATGTGCCGACAAAAGAACCTCAAGCCAGCAGCATGGGAATGCTAACTTTGTGCACTGTGCATTCGGACTGATGAGCTTCCCTAATGTTTTTAAGAAACGAAGAAGCCTTTGTTCGTCTAGATGAATAAGAACATACTGAGACAGGGTGGAAAACTGCTCCTCCATCAGAAAATCTTCAACTACTTGCCAGACATCTTTGAAATTCCCCTCATACATCAAATAGACAAATTGATCTACAAAATATTCTGTATCAATTTGCAGTATTTCACCATCTTTGACAGAATCAGCAAGCTCTTCTGAAGACCAGAAGTCTGGGACATATTCAAGGAAATTTTCCACTGTCTGGAGAACATCAAGATCACGAAAGTAGTGAGGCTTAGTAGCAACAACAGCAGGAGACTGACCATGCCTGCCTTTCCACTCAAGCTCCTCCCAGCAAACATCACGATTAACAAATGCAAACTGAGCAAGTGCCCGAGCACCCTTTTTGTGTGCTGACTCCCCAGTAGCAGCAAAGTGGCTAAACCATTGCAGTATCCGCTCAGGGTTTCCTGCAGGTCATAATATATAATGTAAGCAATGATACATCACATGTAAGAAGTGGCATCAGAACTAAATTCTATTGTATTGCATGATGAAAGACAAAACAATATTGTACCTAAGCTCTAACCCCTAAACATGTTTTGCTTAATTTGATCAAGATTTTATTAAAGCCGTCCAGCATAAAAAGGTACTTACATAGATTTTGAGTAAAGGGTAGGCAGAACATAACATACTGTTTATGTTAGAAAATTACATTTCTACAAGAGCATATGTATATGTAGCAAGCAATTCCTGTTAATAACTCCAAGATGTTTCTTGATGAACCATAGAATACACCACATCCAGAAAAGTGATCACTACCCGAAGGCACGCAGAAACAGGAAGAGAGGCAGGTGTTACTGTAACAACGTAACGAAAACATAATTTCGTTTTTTCTGTTAGTTTATGGCAGTGCATTACTGTAATGCCATGATATGCTACTAATATGACATACACTCTAACTTGTTGAAGCAATGCCCACAAGCAAGGGGCATTAGTTACCATAACCATCAAGTACAGCACTAACCAAAAATTATTCAAGCAGATCTTACATTATGAATAAGCTTAAGCAGCTGAACAGATAGTTTGCTGAACCATAACGTGGACTGATGATATATCTTAACATAATATCTTTAAATATATTTAACTACAGAAAGTAAGTTCTGGAAACTAGATACATAAACTGGTGAATTGCAGCAAGCAAAAATAAAGTAGAACCTATGTGAGTAGAAGCAGATAATACAAAGAAAATCAAGTTCTTAGTGAACCTGCCTTCAAAAAATTTCTCCAGCATATGACACTTCTTCGCTAAAACGGAGCCAGCCTTCGCAGGCTTCTTGTCGAAAATCATCCGCAGCAGGCGTGCAGCGACATCCCGCCTCAAGTCCTTCATCTCCAGGAGATCGAGGAACAGGTCCCGCTGGTCACGCGGATCGAGCAGATGAATCGACGAGACGGTACTGCACAGCCACATCCGAGCCTCGTACCGGCCTCCGGACCTTACAACCGACTTGATCACCGACTCAGCCTTGTCCAGCAGAGACCTCCTCGCTCTCACAGCATCTGTATCGACACTGCCGTCGTCTGCCGGCACTTGCAGAAAGAGCTGAACCATTTTTTCCCCTGCTGAAGTTTTCTGGCAACCTGAAGTTCACGAGTAGACCGATGGTCAGCAACGGGCTTCAGTTCAGTTCAAACCCCAACATTATTAGGACAATATAAGCTCCGCCGACACCTTATGCTAGGCCCTACGGGGTCGAACCCAGATGGGCAAGGAGAGGAACTAGTGGGGCAACGGGTGT
The DNA here is from genome assembly GCF_056163025.1 of Triticum urartu. Taxonomy (NCBI): domain Eukaryota; kingdom Viridiplantae; phylum Streptophyta; class Magnoliopsida; order Poales; family Poaceae; genus Triticum; species Triticum urartu. The sequence goes on from NC_141875.1 coordinate 625,204,858, forward strand.
GTCCTGGTTTACCAGGGTGACACGCAGCAACCAAATCGGCAGCGAATAGATGGGGGATAAAGCACAGCTGCGTCGAACCCTAGCCGCCACAACGGAGATCCTCAGAAACAATACGAGCTCATGGCTCCAAAATCCAGCCAGTGGAGCTAGGGTTCCTTACCTATGCCAACATGAGAGGGAATCAATTAGCGCCGCTCCGGTGCCTGTGCCGGCAGGGCATGCGCGCCGTGGCCCGTCGCCGTCGGCGCAGCAAATTGCGCGGGGGGGAAGAACAAATTGGATCGAACCAGGCAGCGGGGAGGGATACGAATCCGGGAGAGAGAGGGGGGGAGAAGAACACGCGAGACGACGACGCAGGGGTACTTCTCTTTCCACAGGGGCGGGGGCCAGGGATGTCAGGGCGGTCGGGGGTTGCTGTTCGTAATCATCATAACTTTTTTCCCCGAGAGAATTCCTTGTTTGGCTCTTTTAAAATAAGATTTATTTTTGACACTGCATCTACATTTCCTTCCCTGAATGGCATTTCCGTCAATTTCGTTACACTTTCGAACCAAGTTGCCCCTGACTGTTAACAACAACAAAAGAGAAGAGAGAGACCGACCGACCGACCGACCGAAAAGTTCTCTTCTCTCCTGTTTCATAGATCCGGCCGGCCGGCTAACTCATGTAGGCCCAAACCTCTTTTCTAACGAAACTGAAGTCATTCATAATGGATACCGCACGTAACCATCTAGCCTGAAATCCCGGGTTTGAATTCCAGCTCAACCCCTTTTTTCTCTCTCTTTTATCTTGATTTGTTTAATTAGGCGATGGATAACAGATGGGCTGCATTGAGTGCAATTCGGCCCGGTAGCCAGCGTTGATCCTTTCATTCTTTTTGTTAGACTAGGAAACATGCTCGTGCGTTGCAACGGGAGTAAAAGCATAACACGCCATCCATCATGTGACACCAGAGACTCCGGGTCCAACAGCTTTATGCGTTGATGACAGGCGCTAGCTGGTCGAGCAAAGCGGGCTTCTGCCCGGCGGTGCCCATGAGAGTTTTGCGTCATTAAAGGCTTTAATTGGTTGGCACGGCTACCAGTATGGACATGTGGCTACACGATGAACCATATATATGTTGTAGATGGGCTCAACAGGATGACAACCCAATTCTCGTTTATCTCAACCCGCACGACCTCCTCTAGCACATGACTCGGTGAGGGCTACGAGGATGGGGATGCGGTAAAGGATGGCGACATGGCATTTGACGGCTGCTCTACCCCTTCCTGCCATCTATCTCTTTCACTCTCTCATCTTAGTTGCCCCCGTACATGTCATCCTCATTTTGCTCGTTGTTGTCGTCGAATCCGAGGCACAAAGTTGTAGTGAAGAGGTGGCTGGAGGCAGAGGAAGTGTGTGAGGCCGGCCTTGGTCTTAGGATTAGAGTTAAGGAGAGAGTCAGATGCATATATAAGATTAACTTAAGGTAATGAGGCATGTAATTAATGGACATTGTGTCATGTGAAGATGTATTGTACTAAGGGCAATCACATTTCATAAAAAACAACACACAAATGGCACGCCGCTGCTTACCTTACATTACTTAGATAATGAGACATGTAATCAATGTACACTATGTTATATGAAGATGTATTGTACGAAGGGCAATCACACTTCATAAATAAAAAGTAATAAACAAATAGAGCGCCTTCGTTTATCTTGCAAACAGTCGTCGTCCGTCATGTCGTTGATGTGCCCTTGCAGCTATAAATAATTCACGCCGACTCAATGGTACAACTATACAGAGAGCCGCCGGAGCCGCCGAGAGAAAGAGAGAAGCCCAGAGGTGGTGCTAGCCTGGTTCACAAGTTTAGATCCTCACGATTGACACATGTTACGTGCAAAGCTAGCCCAAGAAAAGCCCACAAAAACTCTACGTGCGTGTACGCTCTACTCCTTTTTTTGGAAAAAAGATTGATTTCATAGCCAGCTGTGCACGTCTTGCCATATAGAAGTATAAATTGGATTTTTGTATTTTTTTAGTGTCTCTTAGGATTGGATCGGTTGCCCAATATGTCAAAATCAAACGTGTGGGCTGGATGGCCGGGCTTGCCCCTAACGACTTTACCTGGGCCAACATTGCTAGCAATTAGCAAAGGACAGCTTGACGAGATGCAGAGATCGTTGTTCTTTTCTTTTTAGGCAAAAAAAAAGAGATTGATATTAGGGACGCTACCTTTTTTAGATAGGAGAGAAAATAGATCGCTAGGCCAGGAAGAGATCGATCGCTAGGATTCCAAAAAAAAATAAATTGATCGCTAGGTCTGATGTGATCAATTGAAAGAGATGGAACGGAAATCTTACCTTTTTGATAAGAAAAAATAGAAGAGATCTCAGCCATCAATCTTTATAGTTAAATAAAATCAACGGATATAAACGACATGACGTATGAAGAACTATGAAAGTTTCTGTCCTTTAATATTATGTATAGATTCAAATGCACCTACAAAATAGTTAATACCCCCCTCTCAGTGAAAATACTTGATGAAGAAATGGATAAGGATGGATGTGTCTAGAACTAAAATACATCTAGATACATTCATTTCTCCGACAAATATTTTTGAATGGAGAGAGCATCTTCTAATCTATAATCCCATATTCATCATGCTATATTTGAAACTTACAAGAAAATAGCGAATCATGACCGTTCTGCCATTTTCAAAAAGGGGTGCCATGTTTGAAGTAGAGGACGTGAACCTATGTGGATCTTGAGCCATGTTTATCGGGCAAAGGATGTGTAATATTTTCTCTCCGTTACAATGCACGGACATACTCCCTCCGTTCCGAATTACTTGTCGCATGTATGGATGTATCTAGATGTATTTTAGTTCTAGATACATCCATTTTTGCGACGAGTAATTTGGAACGGAGGGAGTATTTGCTAGTGTATACACGTATATATAATATATGAAAATGCAAAGGCTACTATTTCACCACGTACAGGTCAAGACTAAGTTTTTTTTCGAACTTTTTTTTATATCTATTCCATCTAAAAACTTTCAATTGTTAAGGTAGTATAAAGAACATCAAAAGTAGCAGAAATCACATCTAGGTCCATAAACCAGCTAGCGACGATTACAAACACTGAAGCGAGTCAAAGACACGTTGCCGTCATCATCCTTTCCTCACCACAGCCAAGTGATAGATCAGGACTAAGCTATATCCTCAAGATGATCATCGGATTCAAATGTGAGCCTGAGGATACTAATCGGCACAATCCAAATCACACACGTGGCAAGTATCCTCGCATAGAGTGGCCCATCCACAATGAAGAGCATAACCGTATATATGATTCCCACCGCGATCATGAAACACTGCAAAGAATAAATGTAAGTAGAAAATCATTACTACATCGGATCACACTTTCCCTTTCATCAGATTCAAGCGAAAAAAGTGATACTAGCAATTGTGTGTACAAAATGAGTGCGGCCTTTTGGTGCCCGGGCTCAGATGAATCCGGGCATAAACAATAAGGTCGCAAAAAATAAACAAGAAATTGAAAAAAAAATCATTTTTTTGTGATGCAAGATGCTGAAATGTGTGATGTTTCTGCAAAATTTCATGAAGTATGAACATTTGAGGAGCTCGTGGCAAAAAAAAAGAGGGTACGTGAGAAACATTTGAAAACAACACTGTTCATGCACGATTTTGTCTTTTTGCCGTGTGCTCCTCGAGTGTTCAAACTTCATAAATTTTTTACACGCACATGCGCATCTTGCTTGTCAAAAAATTACAATTTTTTTTATTGTTTTACTATTTTTAAGCACATTACTGTTTACCGGGCTCATCTGAGCCCAGGCACCGAACTGGATTATCGTACAAAATAGAATACTACGGAGCGCAAGTCAAGTAACTCATTATTATCTTTTGCACATAACAGGGACGTTCGTACACTTTTACAGAAGAGAAGAAACGCTGACAAGTTTATACACATTCCATTAACTTTCTTTGTAATGTCAAACATATAAATGTCTTTCTTACTACGAGTACTAAGTTGGAGAAATAAAGTTCATACTACCATTACCAGTGTGGGTTCTAAAATTCGAGGGTGCATCTTATCTTACCCTCATCAACGGCTTGTGGCAGGGGGCAGGCTTAGACTGGGGACAGGGCTCGAGGAGCGGGACACCGATCGCCACCCAGGTTTCACCCTCCCGTCGCATCTGCAACGGCTCGGTGCGTGGGACACCGACCACCACCCTGGCTTCACGCGATCGTCGCATCTGCTGCCACGCAAGGTAGGTGGTGGCGGCGCTCATGGCTAATCTCCCGGCGCCGGCAGGTCTTGTTTGCTGGCGTACGTCGAGGTTTTTCTGGGATTAGCGTTTTCGAAAAGATCGATCGGGGTCAGAGAAGGCCAGTTAAAGCGTGATGAGTATATACTGAATACTGGTTAGTGGAGTATGAAGGAAAGGGTTATAATGGTTGAAGCGGTACGGAGTTGATCAGGTATCGGACACCAATCGTCCCGTATCCGAATCGACCCCCTGCACAATCTACGAAGGTTCCCTCTCCCGGTCTCCCCCTTGGTCTTTGTCTTGGCCCTCGTCCAGTGCATGATATTTGACGGGACAACGCTACACCTACGTAAATACTTTTACAGTTTTGCTAAAGCACATCCAGATGTGCAATAAGTATTGCACATCTAAGTCCTATGTCATTAATCTTACATCAAGATTCGTGTGGATATTTTCTTTTTCTTTTTTCTTTTCTTCTTTGTGCTTGATTCACTCATTTAGATGTGCAATAACTAGGGCATATCTAGGGCACTAGACATACTTTTACGTATCTTACGAAGAGGCTTAGACTGCGCTTGACATCGGGTATTCTAATACAAGGGTATTTCCATGCAAAAAAAATACAAGGGTATTTAATTTACAGCTGTAACTTATCGAGCTGCGAAGGATTTCCGGACGGAAATAAAACGGCCGACAGAGGTCTGTATTTTCTACAAAGGTATTTGAATGGAAAACGACAATCCAAACATGCCCTTAGATGAAAAACGTCTGATTGGAAAAGAAAAGGAAGGGGGGCCCATCCAGTGAAAATCAGGGGGGCTGGTTTGTTTGGGATGGAAGGTTTACGTAGCTATTTGTAAAGCAATATGTAGGTGTAGCATTACTGTATTTGACGTCAGAGTCTGTCCATGCAGCCTCCAAGCTGTGAGCTTCACCGTTCCAACCTGCTCGTCCACGCGCAGGTGCCTTTATTTGGCACATGCTAATTGATGTCATAATAACATTCTCCCTTAGTGACATAAAACGTTTTATATTTGTGTACAGAGGTAGTACCAAATGAACCTCGTAAAAAAGTTACCAAATGAAGAAAATGTCAATCGAGACCAAACCACCCATGTAGGGCTTTTTAGAAGAGAAAACGGCGCGTGGTATGAACATTGCCCACTTGTACCACGGTTCGTACCATACCCCACCGCCTTTCCATTGTCGACTATTTCACTTTTGCTTGATCGGATCTCACATATGAGAAACTGAGAGAGAGAGAGGGAGGGAGAGAGAGACTAGAACCACAAAATAGACGCATAAAACCTCACTTTCGAACGGGAACTGAAGGAGGAATCGGTAGTAGGGCACCGCCACTCCAACACCTCGATCAAGGAGACTACGACATCTACCATCGTCATCATCCACACCTCGATACGACTTCTTTATCCATCTCTTTGTAATACCAAACCCTAGTGTGGATTCATACGTGTGTTACATTAATCATTCATCCGTTATTGCCATGATCACCAGGATGAGGTTTATTGTCTTTGTGTCCGAGTAAACCCTCTAGTTCTCGATGATATGAAGGAATCCTAGTATGTGTATTACTGAATGCCAATAAGATGCATGATTCTCTTTATAAGTTTGTGCTAACTATTCTTCGTGATGTTGTGTGATGTCGACCTCACAAATTTTGCCGTAATGAATGTAAAGGATGTTACCATCATTGGCGAGTTAGGAAGAGGGGGTACTGCGGTGACAAAAGTTATCTCCCTGCTTCACAAACCTTTGGTAAAAGGCATAACCGAGACACCAAATTCTTTTGCCGCATCGACGGGAAGACCCTTAATCATCGTTGCCTTCACTCGACAGGGGAAGGGATGGTGCTGTCGTGCCTGATACAGAGTTGCGACAATATGCATATATCTTTATCTGGCTTCGCCCACACAATAAGCATATAAAAGTGGATAAGTTATCTGAACCCAAAACTGTGCTTTCGCACAAATAAGTAACAAAAATACTAGTTGTGAATCTGGACTCCTTGGGAACACCTTAGCGCTATTGAAGATTTCATCACTTCATTTACTCCCTCGTTCATTATTTGCTTACTTTAATTATTCTCAAAACACTCTTTCAATATTTTTACTTGCACATCACTTTTCTTTGGCCCAAAGATGACTTGCAGGCACTTTGGTAAACCTCTATAAGAGGCAAAAACCATTTCCTATGCTCTTTGTGAAATTGATACTTTTACTTAGAAAAGACTACAACTCAACCATATGCACTTGCGGGACATCAAGTTCTTTCTGGCGTTGATGTCGTGGAGTTAAGAGCCTTTGGTCTTTATTTTATGTTTTGGTTTATTTCGTGTACCAAGTTATTTACCAGGTTCTAATAACCATGGCCAAGCTTGAACATGTGTATCAACTCATCGCAATAAAGAACTTGGGACCACCCTTTAAAGAAATCATCACATCTTTAGGCCTGAGCCCCAATGATGAAACATAGGAAATTAATCCGAGTTTACTCAAACTGTTGCAGAGTAAGCATTTTACAGGTGACAACGCGGAGGATCCGTACCAACATGTGCAAATATTTGATGAGATTTGCAGGAAATTTAAATTACAATAGTGCAGAAATGCTTATTTGCGGGAAATTTTATCTATTTTCTTTGGTTGTTTTAGTAAGTATTGTATATGTTATATGCATGTGGCCTATGTTGTCGCTGCATTTATCATCTTTTTCCGGATCGCTCACTACGAGTTTCATAAGTTTAGGGAGGGGGGGGGGGGGGTCGTAACAGTTCAAGGACTACGGGGTGCAAGCCCATAGACCGTGGGGGTTATCAGCAACGTTGCATTGGCCGTTTAGAGCATTTCCACCTCGACAAACACATCTGATGTGGTTGCGAGCGGGCATGTTGTGATTGGTCCGTGAGCTTTTCGTCACAGGCGTGCCAAGTTTGAGACCACACCGCAACCCTTTTGAAGTTTTAGCACCAAAGTGCAGCATGCACTTCAAGTTTGTAACATGCGCGCAACCTCCATTCCAAAATATAAGACGTTTTGTTAGCTAAACTATACTACCAAAACATTTTATATTTTGAAATGGAGGTAGTATTTTTTTAGTGTTAGGCGATTTTGGAAGATAACGTGGAATTGTTCGGAATAGAATGACACCGAATTAGATGGGCTTCCGGCCCGAAAGCCCTATTCTACTCATGAGCTCAAATGACCTCAGGGTGAACAGTAAATTCGAAAAAAATAAAAAAAATATTATAAAAGTTTGATTTTTTTGTGTGGAAAACATTGACAAATTTTCTGGATGCTTGCAAAATTTCAATCATGTAAGAACATTTCTGCAAGCTGTGGCAAAAATAAGCGGTACATGTACTGTTCTCCATTTAGAAATCAACATTTTATCATTTTTGTGTAGCTTACATGGTTACTTATTTCATCACCAAACTTTATACAGTGTACTAAACATCCATATTTAAAAAAACAAAAAAACATTTTTTTCAAAAACTTTTAAACGTGATTTTTGAACTATTTAAAATAAAGTGCTCCCAGCACCCGTGCTTCGAAAAAATCGCACTCGTACTTCACGAATTTAGCCACACCTACCGTCGAACGTCAGACCGGAACGGCGGAGCCACCCAACAACAGCGACCGCGGTGACCGGAAAACGACCGGAGCAACGAGGGAGCCGAGCGTATGTGGCACACGGCGCGCCGGGACGGGTCCACCTCCCAACCCCCGACGCCGGCGAGCCACACGCCCGCGCGCACGGTGCCCCAGCACCAATCCGCGCAATCCCGCGCGCACGATGCTGCAGATCACCGAATCCCGGCGTCGCACCGGCTCCACACACCCCGGATCGAGCGCCTCTTCCACACACGCGCGCGCCCAACCACCACCCCACTCGTGAACTGTGCCCGCCCCCGCCCCGCGCGCCATGGCCACACCCGTCTGATGCCACCACCCCTCCCGCCATGCTGCCCTTCTGCTCCTCCGCCGCGCCCACCCCATGCTCCCCGCTCTGCCCGGTGACCGCCGGCGCGCGGGCGCTGCGGAGGGTCGAGGCCGGCGCGCTCAGGCCCTTCGCCGCCGACCCGCTCGTCGCGCAGGCGGTGCCTGACCGCCCGCTCTTCTCCGACTCCGCCATCGTCTCCCCCTACGCCACCGCGCCGGACGACATCGTGCGGGGGTTCGCCTCCGCCGCCGAGCTGCCCGACCCCCTCTGGCGCGCTGGGGTTGACCCGCCGCTGATGCCCGTCGACCTGGCCGCGGACGCTGTGGTCGGCGCGGTCACCGACGATGCCGCGCAGCAGGCCCTGATGGACGCGGAGATGCCCACCACGTTCCCGGCCGACGCCACCGGCGTCGAGGAGTCCGTGGCCAGGTTCATCGACAAGCTCAGCAAGCAGATATTCCAGGCGGAGGACGCGCTCACCGAAGGCTACGACAAGCTCAGGCTGTCGGCGTACGACGCTCTCGGGGCCTACAGGAAGGCGATAAGGGGCGTCGCTGGTGGCATCACCTCCTCGGTGGCTGCCACCAAGAAGCAGGCCGCCGGTGGGGTCCCGGACGTTCCCGGTGCATTTGAAGATAAGGTGGCCGGAGCTGGCGCCGTGGCGGCTGATGTTCTTAGGAAGGCAATTGTTGTTGCAGAGGATTCACTGGGCAGTGCAACCACGTCCCTCGTATACTACTATGGCTCGGCCAAGTCGTCGTTGCCACCAAATGTCAAAGATTTGCTGAACTCATCCGAGGAGAAAGCTAGCATAGTATTGCGACCAATTGGAAGTGCCCTTCAACAGGTATATTTGTAGCAATAGTCTCCCTTTAAGACACTCCTAGCAGTAAATCTGTAAACTGTTGAGCCAATTGTTGATGAGGCCACTGAAAATATTCTGTAAATTGTTGATTCAGGTATACATTATCATCGAAGGCATCGGAAAGAATGTTGGTTTGAACCCAAGTGACCCAATTGTTCAATTAGCAGTTTTGCTTGGAGGTTCAACAACAATAGGGTAAAGGGAAATTTCATTTCTTTTGTACTGGTACATTTCCTGCATTTGGTTTTGTGAAGTCCTGAATTTTGTAACATTGTAGGATATCTTACTGGCTCTTCGCATATGGTGGTTATTCTGGAGACTTGTCACCTGAATCGACATTGGAGTTATTGAAAAGTGATGGCAAAGCCGTACTTGTTGATGTTCGGCCTGAGGCAAGAGATTGTAAATCTCATTAGCCTTTTCTTCCGTTCATGTCCTTTTTTCATCTAAGATATCTCTCGAATCTGGTTCATGATATTTCTGCAAATTGTCCAAATGTAAGATTAATTATGAATATTTTAGCAAATGGATGTGTCATTGCTTGATTGCTTCTTAGAAACACTTTACTATCAAGTTCTTCACTCATGTCCTACCTTTGTGAACATAAACATTTTTAGTGAAGCATCCATAGGTACTGGAGGTCTGCATGGCTTTGTTGTGTCCTTTGTGGAGCACATGTAACTGAACAATTAGATGTACCTTAACACAACTGTTTGATATATCAGTTATTTTTAACAACTATAGCAGCTTCTCATCAAATTATGTTCTGTAGGACTTGAGGGTGAAAGATGGAATTCCTGACCTACGCCGTGCAGCTAGATCTAAATATGCAAGTGTTGCTTCGCCTGAGGTATGTCTGGTGTGAACTGAAGATCTAGAGTGCTACTTGTTCCTCTCCTAATTCTAGAAGCTCTATTTTTGGTGAATTATATCTATTCAAGCACCCACTAATTTCTGGACAATTTCTCTAACTCCCCTGAATTCAGCTCCAAATTTGTACGTCTATCCGTAAAGATTAAAGCTGTTTCATGTAACGAAAAGTCCTTCTTTGTCCTGATAGTATTAAGATTTGTGTTTGTTAATTTTTAAAGAATATGAAATTACTCTTATGATCTATTAGCCACTTTGTCTTAAGGTTTTTAAAATGGTGAAATTACAAAATATATTTCTTTATTGATAATTAATACATTTGTTTTGAAATTCAGATCAAAGGTCCAACAAAGAAGCTACTTAAAGGTGGAAATGAAGTTGATGATGCTTTGGTTGCAGTTGTAATCCGCAACTTGAAGTTGGTTAAGGTACTTACTCTGTTTGACTGAGGCTTGTATTTGATATTTATACTCTATCGTTTCTTCACAAGAAATAATATTCTATATGTACTGTGTTTTTCACCTGCTTTTGTAGGGTGATTCAAAGGTCATCATTATGGATGCTAATGGAACCCGATCAAAGTCCATTGCTAGGCTACTGAAGAAGCTTGGTGTGCAGGCAAGTTTTGGATATATTTTTCTTGAGGACAAGTTTTGTATGCTTCTTTCTTCATAGTTCCCTGCATGCACTATTCTTCTGTCTAATATTGAATGTTTCGATGGCAGCAACCTTACCTGGTTAAAGGTGGTTTCCAATCTTGGGCAAAGAATCTTCGTGTGAAAGAACTGAAACCTGAGACTGCATTGACAGTAATAAATGAGGTAATAATTCACACCTGAGAATCATTTGTGCAATTTTCTTCACTTTTTGGCTATCATTTGAATGATTCTTGGGATCTTTTGTGACTGTAGTGGATTCATATTTCGTATATTATTGGTTGCATGATATTTAATAAAAGGGTTTGGTGTTTGTCATCACTCTCACATTCCAGCCTTTTATCACTATCAAAGTGTCAAGCACTTGAATCATTGTTCTGAATGTGTGTAGGATGCCGAGGAAATCCTAGAAGGCATAAAGCCCACCCCTACACTTGTCTTTGGATCTCTTCTGGTACATACATGCCACTTCTTCTTTTATGGGTGTCTGCAGCAGCTGATGGCATGCTTCTTTCTTGCTAATTTTGATTTCTTTTGCACAGGGCCTCTCAGCAGTGACTTATGCTTTGCTAGGTAAGTAGAGTATGGAGATAGCATGTATGGTTTATAAAATGGGTCCTCCTGACACCAAGGGGTATCAGATAGTCATGTGTTTTGCTACAAAGGGCAAGGGCTGTGACACTCGATTCAAAGGACAAATAGTTCATGTACAAAGTACAAGGGAATGGTCTTTAGGATATATACACATAAGAGGAAACTTTCTTTTGCATAGCAAAAATTGATGCAATTCAAGTATGGCATTTTAGTAAAATTAAGAAGGTATTGCTTGGTGGAATGTTTGCAGTTAAACAGTTTTGAAAACCGCTTCTCCATTACCTGGTATATACTGTCCTTCTGTTAGGCATCGACCTAAACCACTTCCCATTGTTTGATTTATTTGCCATTTCACTTAAATGTGCATCATTGGCCTTTTTGGCCTAATGCCCACAGATATTTTTTATTGGGCTTCTAAATTTTAGTTAGGTGAAACCTGTAAACTGCAAGCACTTCAAACTACTTTCTGATGAATTGACTATGGATGAACCTGATTGTAGAATGGGAGACGACTTTGCAGTACATCGGTGTTCTTAGTCTTGGGTTGGTAAGTACTCTCCATTTTTAAATGTTTTGCACATAGCATATTCATTGTTCAGTATGTATGTGCATCATGATTGGATACAAGCAATGTAAGTTTGTGCAATTTTCTACTACCGTCAACTACAAAAAGTTAAAATATGTGGCCATTTGTCAAGTGTCAGCGACAATGTTTATGCCCTGCCACCTGATATTTTTCTACTGTCATAGACAATCTACCTGCGGTTCTCTACGTACGAGGGTTCGGAGGATTTTCTGCAAGACCTAAAGTAAGTTCCCCTGGCTTGTGACATTTGTGTTCTGTGGTGCGCTTTCATTCCATCATTTTGTAGTTCAGGTGTTTTAAGCTTGCCACTGCTCAAACTTCAAGCACAAATTAGAACCATCACAAATTCTCCCCCTCTCCTTCTCTTTCCGCAGGCTGTTGCTGTCCCCACTAAGAGTGGGCGCGGAAGCGTTCTCGTGGGCAGCTAAGAAGCTAGAGCCGAACAAGATTGGCCTGGCGACGTCCCCCTCCACGACGGCGGTGCAGGACCGAGTTCTCAAAGCGGCAGCGAAGCACGAATCGAAGCCGTCTGATGCGGAGGAGTCCACCAAGACAGACAGTTTTGCCTCCGAAGCATGAGAAGCTCCCTGTGAGCGTGTGAACTGGATCCGTAGCCACTTCGCCGTCAGTCTGGTGAATTGATGTTTTTGATGTTAGTAATGGTACCATGAGCCGCCGTGACGACGACCGGCATTGTAAATTTATAAGCAGCAGTTTATATTACACTTGTTAGCAGAAGTCTTCAGTCATTGGTCCAGTCTCATTGCCTCTCGCTAAAATAGAGAAATGCTAGCACAACTTCACTTGACGTTTTTGTACATGCCACACCATGCACAAAACACTCACATATTTGCATGCATAAAGGTTTCTCTGAGAGGTGGGGCAAGCAGATTCATTCTGCGGTTAAGAATGGCACTATGTGTGTCATACTTAATGGCCCGTATTTTGTCAGCTTCAAGTGGGGTGAGTCAGGGGACAACATTACCCACTTTCCTTTCCAATATAGCTGCTGGTAGTCTGGCTAGGATGGTGAAGAGTGCTCAAGCCAATATCGGTCATGTTTCAGTATGCAGATGAGACAATCATGCTTGTTCAGGATGAGGTGAAGCGGGAGATTTTTTATTTTTTCGAAACGGAGGCATGACCTTTGCGTCATTCATTAATTAAGAGAGAAATAGAGTGTTCGGTTATAGAAAAAGACGACACATGTCCAAACAAAATACAAAAGGCCATTACTCTCCCGGCATTATTTATGTCAAATGTTTTGCACCTGTGGTGGACCGAAGTCTTGCTTCCTTCTTGATGCCCTCAATTAGGATTTTCGGTGGTGCGGACTTGTAACGAGAGACCCTTGCATTTTTTTCATTCCAAATGGTCTAACTTATAAGCATGGCTATTGATGCCATGGCACTTCTATTCGGAACATTGGCTTCGGACATGTTGATTCGACACTCTTTGGTTGAGTACTCCAAGTGCCAAGTGGTGGTGTCAAGGTTCACAAGTTGTAGTCATTACAAATCACCTCCAAGTTTATGCGTGGCCTTCTAGGCGATGAGGGCATCAGGAGTTTCACTGAGGCTGCTGTGTGGGCCTTTCTCTTGTGCCATGCTTTTTTGTAGGCGCTTTTTTTTTCTGCTTTAGATTTTTGTTTTTTTGAGGATTCTTTTTCGGGTGAAGACTAACTTTCAAAAGAGCAATTCATTGTTAATACAATTATCCGAGCTTAGTTTTATTCTAATATGTTGAACTGTCAAATTGGTCATTGGCCTTTGAAGTACTTAAATATGTTCAACTGTCAAATTGGTCGTTGGCCTTTGAAGTACTTAAAACTTTTCTGTGTGTGACTACTCATGTTGTTGACTAGGCCAGTTTGGTGGAGAAGGTTCATAAAAGGATGGAGTGCCCCTGTGTATTTTAGAGGTAGACTCGCCCTGGTAAATTCTTGCCTGGCTAGCTCTTGTCAATATCACGTGTCAATGTCAATGTATTCGTTACCTGTCATTGAGAAGTTTGACCAAGTCAGAATATCTTTCGTTCGTAACGTGGACAATAAAAAAATCATATGATCGGATGGCGAACTTCTAATGGTGAATTATCTGTACAACCAAGAAGAAAGGAGGTTTGGGTGTCAAGAATCTCATGGGTTTGAATGTGAGCTTATTATGTAAGTGGTGTTGAAAATTAGAAGCAGAATAGAGGGTTTGGCAACAAATTCTCTCTCTGGGTTGTTTTAGACATGTTAAGCATAAAAGCACATAGTCCCCTATTTGGAGAAACTTGCTGCAAATGAGGGACATGTACCTTGTGGTGACAAAACCCTGGAAGTGCAATATTAATTATATCTAATATGTACTAAAAAGGAGGCAACTATTTTATCGAATGAAAGAGATAAACGGACAACTTTGTTTTGAGGAGGTCGTTGAATGAAGGTCTTCAGGTACCACGTATATAATTATAGAGTTTATCCTATATCTTCTATCTTCTATATCTAAATAGCTAACCCCCACTAACTATTTCTCTCAACATGCAAGCATGCCACATCATCTCATATCATGCATGAGAAAAGGCCCACCTTCACTATCATATGTCTTCCAACATGTAAGCATGTCACTTCATCATTAAACATGCATGAAAAAAAGACTCATCCCAACATGCAAACATCCAAGAGAATTTTCATTCTACTATCTATTTAGATTTAATAATAAAAATTACAATTATATAGTAATCAAACATAATAAATTATATGTATTTTCAGTTTTAGCTTTTTATATTATTACTTCAATTATTCATTATTCATACAACGAATCACATTGAAATATGTTGCAAAATATTCCTGCAACAACGTGCGGGGTATCATCTAGTGTACCTAAATAGTCGATCCCCACTAACTTAATTATCTCAACATGCAATTATGCCAACTCATCATGCCACCATGCATGCATCACTAACGTTAATTTCGTAAACATGCTACTATGCATGCCACCATGTATGAAAAAGACTCACATTAACATGCACCGCGCATGCTACTCATATTCATTAAATGTTCTACAACTATATGATAATCAAATATAAGTATACAATATGTATTTTAGTTTCATTTTCCATTTTGCTAATTCAAATACTAAACTTTCATGCTACCAAATCTCAAAAAATATCTGCATTCGATTAACGTAGCAACATGCGGGGTATCATCTCTATATTTATAGTTGTGCTTTATATTTTGAATATCATGTGCAAAAGAGATGCTACTAGTGTTATGAACCCCGATCTCCCCACATAAGAAACCACTTTAATATTACTTTCTATGCACCTTTATTTTAAGCCATTAATTATTTGAAAAACATAACCATCTATGAGTAATGATACGTCTCCGCCGTATCTACTTTTCCAAACACTTTTGCCCTTGTTTTTGACTCTAACTTGTATGATTTGAATGGAACTAACCCGGACTAACGCTGTTTTCAGCAGAATTGCCATGGTGTTGTTTTATGTGCAGAAAAATATATATTCTCGGAATGACCTGAAACTCCACAGAAAATCTTAGAAAAAAGAATCCTCGCCAAAGATGAAGACCCGGGGGCCCACACCCTTCTCACGAGGGTGGGGGGCGCCCCCCCTAGGGTGCGCCCCCTACCTCGTGGGCCCCCTGGATGCCCTCCGACGCCAGCTCCAACTCTATATATTTGCTTTCGGAGAGAGAAAAAATAAGAGAGAAGAAATTATCGCGTTTTACGATACGGAGCCGCCGCCAAGCCCTAAAACCTCTCGGGAGGGCTGATCTGGAGTCCGTTCGGGGCTCCGGAGAGGGGGATTCGTTGCCGTCGTCATCATCAACCATCCTCCATCACCAATTTCATGATGCTCACCGCCGTGCGTGAGTAATTCCATCATAGGCTTGCTGGACGGTGATGGGTTGGATGAGATTTATCATGTAATCGAGTTAGTTTTGTTAGGGTTTGATCCCTAGTATCCATTATGTTCTGAGGTTGATGTTGCTATGACTTTGCTATACTTAATGCTTGTCACTAGGTCTCGAGTGCCATGATTTCAGATCTGAACCTATTATGTTTTCATGAATATATGTGAGTTCTTGATCCTATCTTGCAAGTCTATAGTCACCTACTATGTGTTATGATCCGGCAACCCCGAAGTGACAATAATCGGGACCACTCCCGATGATGACCATAGTTTGAGGAGTTCATGTATTCACTATGTGCTAATTGTTAAGGGAACGTAGTAATTTCAAAATTTTCCTACGCACACGCAAGATCATGGTGATGCATAGCAACGAGAGGGGAGAGTATGATCTACATACCTTGTAGATCGACAACAGAAGCGTTTGGTTGATGTAGTCGTACGTCTCCACGGTCCGACCGATCAAGCACCGAAACTACGACACCTCCGAGTTCTAGCACACGTTCAGCTCGATGACGATCCCCGGACTTCGATCCAGCAAAGTGTCGGGGAAGAGTTCCGTCAGCACGACGGCGTGGTGACGATCTTGATGTACTACTGCAGCAGGGCTTCGCCTAAACTCCGCTACAATATTATCGAGGACTATGGTGGAAGGGGGCACCGCACACGGCTAAGAATATGATCACGTGGATCAACTTGTGTGTTTCTGGGGTGCCCCTGCCTCCGTATATAAAGGACTAAGGGAAGGGGGTGCGGACGGCCATGGAGAGGCGCGCCAGGAGAGTCCTACTCCCTTTGGGAGTAGGATTCCCCCCCAATCCTAGTTGGAATAGGATTCGCGGAGGGGGGAAAGGAGAGAGAGGGGCCGGCCCCCTCTCCTTGTCCTATTCGGACCAAGGGAGGGGAGGGGCGTGCGGCCCATGTTGGGCTGCCTCTTCTCTTTTCCACTAAGGCCCACTATGGCCCATATAGCTCCCGGGGGGTTCCGGTAACCTCCCGGTACTCCGGTAAAATCCCGATTTCACCCGGAACACTTCCGACATCCAAACATAGGCTTCCAATATATCAATCTTTATGTCTCGACCATTTCGAGACTCCTCGTCATGTCCGTGATCACATCCGGGACTCCGAACAAACTTTGGTACATCAAAATGCATAAACTCATAATATAACTGTCATCGTAACCTTAAGCGTGCGGACCCTACGGGTTCGAGAACAATGTAGACATGACCGAGACATGTCTCCGGTCAATAACCAATAGCGGAACCTGGATGCTCATATTGGCTCCTACATATTCTACGAAGATCTTTATCGGTCAGACCGCATAACAACATACGTTGTTCCCTTTGTCATCGGTATGTTACTTGCCCGAGATTCGATCGTCGGTATTCCAATACCTAGTTCAATCTCGTTACCGGCAAGTCTCTTTACTCGTTCTGTAACACATCATCCCGCAACTAACTCATTAGTTGCAATGCTTGCAAGGCTTAAGTGATGTGCATTACCGAGAGGGCCCAGAGATACCTCTCCGACAATCGGAGTGACAAATCCTAATCTCAAAATACACCAACCCAACATGTACCTTTGGAGACACCTGTAGAGCTCCTTTATAATCACCCGGTTACGTTGTGACGTTTGGTAGCACACAAAGTGTTCCTTCGGCAAACGGGAGTTGCATAATCTCATAGTCATAGGAACATGTATAAGTCATGAAGAAAGCAATAGCAACATACTAAACGATCGAGTGCTAAGCTAATGGAATGGGTCATGTCAATCAGATCATTCACTTAATGATGTGATCCCGTTAATCAAATAACAACTCATTGTTCATGGTTAGGAAACATAACCATCTTTGATTAATGAGCTAGTCAAGTAGAGGCATACTAGTGACACTTTGTTTGTCTATGTATTCACACATGTATTATGTTTCCGGTTAATACAATTCTAGCATGAACAATAAACATTTATCATGATATAAGGAAATAAATAATAACTTTATTATTGCCTCTAGGGCATATTTCCTTCAGTCTCCCACTTGCACTAGAGTCAATAATCTAGATTACACAGTAATGATTCTAACACCCATGGAGCCTTGGTGCTGATCATGTTTTGCTCATGGAAGAGGCTTAGTCAACGGGTCTGCAACATTCAGATCCGTATGTATCTTGCAAATCTCTATGTCTCCCACCTGGACTAGATCCCGGATGGAATTGAAGCGTCTCTTGATGTGCTTGGTTCTCTTGTGAAATCTGGATTCCTTTGCCAAGGCAATTGCACCAGTATTGTCACAAAAGATTTTCATTGGACCCGATGCACTAGGTATGACACCTAGATCGGATATGAACTCCTTCATCCAGACTCCTTCATTTGCTACTTCCGAAGCAGCTATGTACTCCGCTTCACATGTAGATCCCGCTACAACGCTTTGTTTAGAACTGCACCAACTGACAGCTCCACCGTTTAATGTAAACACGTATCCAGTTTGCGATTTAGAATCGTCCGGATCAGTGTCAAAGATTGCATCAACGTAACCTTTTACGATGAGCTCTTTGTCACCTCCATATATGAGAAACATATCCTTAGTCCTTTTCAGGTATTTTAAGATGTTCTTGACCGCTGTCCAGTGATCCACTCCTGGATTACTTTGGTACCTCCCTGCTAGACTTACAGCAAGGCACACATCAGGTCTGGTACACAGCATTGCATACATGATAGATCATATGGCTGAAGCATAGGGAACGTCTTTCATTTTCTCTCTATCTTCTGCAGTGGTCGGGCATTGAGTCTTACTCAACTTCACACCTTGTAACACATGCAAGAACCCTTTCTTTGCTTGATCCATTTTGAACTTCTTCAAAATTTTGTCAAGGTATGTGCTTTGTGAAAGTCCAATTAAGCGTCTTGATCTATCTCTATAGATCTTAATGCCTAATATGTAAGCAGCTTCACCGAGGTCTTTCATTGAAAAACTCTTATTCAAGTATCCCTTTATGCTATCCAGAAATTCTATATCATTTCCAATTAGTAATATGTCATCTACATATAATATCAGAAATGCTATAGAGCTCCCACTCACTTTCTTGTAAATACAGGCTTCTCCAAAAGTCTGTATAAAACCAAATGCTTTGATCACACTATCAAAACGTTTATTCCAACTCCGAGAGGCTTGCACCAGTCCATAAATGGATCGCTGGAGCTTGCACACTTTGTTAGCTCCCTTTGGATCGACAAAACCTTCTGGCTGCATCATATACAACTCTTCTTCCAGAAATCCATTCAGGAATGCAGTTTTGACATCCATCTGCCAAATTTCATAATCATAAAATGCGGAAATTGCTAACATGATTCGGACAGACTTAAGCATCGCTACGGGTGAGAAGGTCTCATTGTAGTCAATCCCTTGAACTTGCCGAAAACCTTTTGCGACAAGTCGAGCTTTGTAGACAGTAATATTACCGTCAGCGTCAGTCTTCTTCTTGAAGATCCATTTATTCTCAATTGCTTGCCGATCATCGGGCAAGTCAACCAAAGTCCATACTTTGTTCTCATACATGGATCCCATCTCAGATTTCATGGCTTCAAGCCACTTTGCGAAATCTGGGCTCACCATCGCTTCTTCATAGTTCGTAGGTTCATCATGATCTAGTAGCATGACTTCCAGAACGGGATTACCGTACCACTCTGGTGCGGATCTTATTCTGGTTGATCTACAAGGTTCAGTAGTATCTTGTTCTGAAGTTTCATGATCATCATCATTAGCTTCCTCACTAACTGGTGTAGGTGTCACAGAAACAGTTTTCTGTGATGTACTACTTTCCAATAAGGGAGCAGGTACAGTTACCTCGTCAAGTTCTACTTTCCTCCCACTCACTTCTTTCGAGAGAAACTCCTTTTCTAGAAAGTTTCCGAACTTAGCAACAAAAGTCTTGCCTTCGGATCTGTGATAGAAGGTGTATCCAATAGTCTCCTTTGGATATCCTATGAAGACACATTTCTCCGATTTGGGTTCAAGCTTATCAGGTTGAAGCTTTTTCACATAAGCATCGCAGCCCCAAACTTTCAGAAACGACAACTTTGGTTTCTTGCCAAACCACAGTTCATAAGGCGTCGTCTCAACGGATTTTGATGGTGCCCTATTTAACGTGAATGCGGCCGTCTCTAGAGCGTACCCCCAAAATGATAGCGGTAAATCAGTAAGAGACATCATAGATCGCACCATATCTAGTAAAGTACGATTACGACGTTCGGACACACCATTACGCTGTGGTGTTCCGGGTGGCGTGAGTTGCGAAACTATTCCACAATTTTTCAAATGTACACCAAACTCGTAACTCAAATATTCTCCTCCACGATCAGATCGTAGAAACTTTATTTTCTTGTTACGATGATTTTCAACTTCACTCT
This sequence comes from Triticum urartu, assembly GCF_056163025.1. Classification (NCBI taxonomy): domain Eukaryota; kingdom Viridiplantae; phylum Streptophyta; class Magnoliopsida; order Poales; family Poaceae; genus Triticum; species Triticum urartu. The sequence continues at coordinate 625,224,985 of NC_141875.1, forward strand.
GAAATTCTTTGAACTTTTCAAATGTTTCAGACTTATGTTTCATTAAGTAGATATACCCATATCTGCTTAAATCATCTGTGAAGGTGAGAAAATAACGATATCCGCCACGAGCCTCAATATTCATCGGACCACATACATCTATATGTATGATTTCCAACAAATCTGTTGCTCTCTCCATAGTACCGGAGAATGGTGTTTTGGTCATCTTGCCCATGAGGCATGGTTCGCAAGTACCAAGTGATTCATAATCAAGTGGTTCCAAAAGTCCATCAGTATGGAGTTTCTTCATGCGCTTTACACCGATATGACCTAAACGGCAGTGCCACAAATATGTTGCACTATCATTATCAACTCTGCATCTTTTGGCTTCAACATTATGAATATGTGTGTTACTACTATTGAGATTCAACAAGAATAGACCACTCTTCAAGGGTGCATGACCATAAAAGATATTACTCATATAAATAGAACAACCATTATTCTCTGATTTAAATGAATAACCGTCTCGCATCAAACAAGATCCAGATATAATGTTCATGCTTAACGCTGGCACCAAATAACAATTATTTAGGTCTAATATTAATCCCGAAGGTAGATGTAGAGGTAGCGTGCCGACTGCGATCACATCGACTTTGGAACCGTTTCCCACGCGCATCGTCACCTCGTCCTTAGCCAATCTTCGCTTAATCCGTAGTCCCTGTTTCGAGTTGCAAATATTAGCAACAGAACCCGTATCAAATACCCAGGTGCTACTGCGAGCATTAGTAAGGTACACATCAATAACATGTATATCACATATACCTTTGTTCACCTTGCCATCCTTCTTATCCGCCAAATACTTGGGGCAGTTCCGCTTCCAGTGACCAGTCTGCTTGCAATAGAAGCACTCAGTTTCAGGCTTAGGTCCAGGTTTGGGTTTCTTCTCTTGAGGAGCAACTTTCTTGCCGTTCTTTTGAAGTTCCCCTTCTTCTTCCCTTTGCCCTTTTTCTTGAAACTAGTGGTCTTGTTGACCACCAACACTTGATGCTCCTTCTTGATTTCTACCTCCGCAGCTTTCAGCATTGCGAAGAGCTCGGGAATAGTCTTATTCATCCCTTGCATATTATAGTTCATCACGAAGCTCTTGTAGCTTGGTGGCAGTGATTGGAGAATTCTGTCAATGATGCAATCATCTGGAAGATTAACTCCCAATTGAATCAAGTGATTATTATACCCAGACATTTTGAGTATATGCTCACTGACAGAACTGTTCTCCTCCATCTTGCAGCTATAGAACTTATTGGAGACTTCATATCTCTCAATCCGGGCATTTGCTTGAAATATTAACTTCAACTCCTGGAACATCTCATATGCTCCATGACGTTCAAAACGTCGTTGAAGTCCCGATTCTAAGCCGTAAAGCATGGCACACTGAACTATCGAGTAGTCATCAGCTTTGCTCTGCCAGACATTCATAACATCCGGCGTTGCTCCTGCAGCAGGCCTGGCACCCAGCGGTGCTTCCAGGACGTAATTCTTCTGTGCAGCAATGAGGATAATCCTCAAGTTACGGACCCAGTCCGTGTAATTGCTACCATCATCTTTCAACTTTGCTTTCTCAAGGAACGCATTAAAATTCAACGGAACAACAGCACGAGCCATCTATCTACAAACAAGCACAAACAAGCAAGATACTTATCAGGTACTAAGTTTCATGATAAATTTAAGTTCAGTTAATTTTACTTAAAGAACTCCCACTTAGATAGACATCCCTCTAATCCTCTAAGTGATTACGTGATCCAAATAAACTAAACCATGTCCGATCATCACGTGAGATGGAGTAGTTTCATTGGTGAACATCATTATGTTGATCATATCTACTATATGATTCACGCTCGACCTTTCGGTCTCCGTGTTCCGAGGCCATATCTGTATATGCTTGGCTCGTCAAGTATAACCCGAGTATTCTGCGTGTGCAACTGTTTTGCACCCGTTGTATTTGAACGTAGAGCCTATCACACCCGATCATCACGTGGTGTCTCAGCACGAAGAACTTTCGCAACGGTGCATACTCAGGGAGAACACTTCTTGATAATTAGTGAGAGATCATCTTATAATGCTACCGTCAATCAAAGCAAGATAAGATGCATAAAAGATAAACATCACATGCAATCAATATAAGTGATATGATATGGCCATCATCATCTTGTGCTTGTGATCTCCATCTCCGAAGAACCGTCGTGATCACCATCGTCACCGGCGCGACACCTTGATCTCCATCATAGCATCGTTGTCGTCTCGCCAAGCTTGTGCTTCCACGAATATCGCTACCGTTTAGTGATAAAGTAAAGCATTACATCGCGATTGCACTGCATACAATAAAGCGACAACCATATGGCTCCTGCCAGCTGCCAATAACTCGGATACAAAACATGATCATCTCATACAATAAAATCAGCATCATGTCTTGACCATATCACATCACAACATGCCCTGCAAAAACAAGTTAGACGTCCTCTACTTTGTTGTTGCAAGTTTTACGTGGCTGCTACGGGCTTAAGCAAGAACCAATCTTACCTACGCATCAAAACCACAACGATAGTTTGTCAAGTTGGTGCTGTTTTAACCTTCGCAAGGACCGGGCGTAGCCACACTCGATTCAACTAAAGTTGGAGAAACTGTCACCCGCAAGCCACCTATGTGCAAAGCACGTCGGAAGAATCGGTCTCGCGTAAGCGTACGCGTAATGTCGGTCCGGGCCGCTTCGTCCACAATACCGCCGAACCAAAGTATGACATGCTGGTAAGCAGTATGACTTATATCGCCCACAACTCACTTGTGTTCTACTCGTGCATATAACATCAACATATAAAACCTAGGCTCGGATGCCACTGTTAAGGGAACGTAGTAATTTCAAAATTTTCCTACACACACGCAAGATCATGGTGATGCATAGCAACGAGAGGGGAGAGTATGATCTACATACCTTGTAGATCAACAACGGAAGCGTTTGGTTGATGTAGTCGTACGTCTCCACGGTCCGACCGATCAAGCACCGAAACTACGGCACCTCCGAGTTCTAGCACACGTTCAGCTCGATGACGATCCCCAGACTCTGATCCAGCAAAGTGTCGGGGAAGAGTTCCGTCAGCACGACGGCGTGGTGACGATCTTGATGTACTACTGCAGCAGGGCTTCGCCTAAACTCCGCTACAATATTATCGAGGACTATGGTGGAAGGGGGCACCGCACACGGCTAAGAATATGATCACGTGGATCAACTTGTGTGTTTCTGGGGTGCCCCTGCCTCCGTATATAAAGGACTAAGGGAGGGGGGTGCGGCCGGCCATGGAGAGGCGCGCCAGGAGAGTCCTACTCCCTCTGGGAGTAGGACCCCCCCCAATCCTAGTTGGAATAGGATTCGCGGAGGGGGAAAGGAGAGAGAGGGGCCGACCCCCTCTCCTTGTCCTATTCGGACCAAGGGAGGGGAGGGGCGTGTGGCCCATGTTGGGCTGCCTCTTCTCTTTTCCACTAAGGCCCACTATGGCCCATATAGCTCCCGGGGGGTTCCGGTAACCTCCCGGTACTCCGGTAAAATCCCGATTTCACCCGGAACAGTTCCGACATCCAAACATAGGCTTCCAATATATCAATCTTTATGTCTCGACCATTTCGAGACTCCTCGTCATGTCCGTGATCACATCCGGGACTCCGAACAAACTTCGGTACATCAAAATGCATAAACTCATAATATAACTGTCATCGTAACCTTAAGCGTGCGGACCCTATGGGTTTGAGAACAATGTAGACATGACCGAGACATGTCTCCGGTCAATAACCAATAGCGGAACCTGGATGCTCATATTGGCTCCTACATATTCTACAAAGATCTTTATCGGTCAGACCGCATAACAACATACGTTGTTCCCTTTGTCATCGGTATGTTACTTGCCCGAGACTCGATCGTCGATATTCCAATACCTAGTTCAATCTCGTTACCGGCAAGTCTCTTTACTCGTTCTGTAACACATCATCCCGCAACTAACTCATTAGTTGCAATGCTTGCAAGGCTTAAGTGATGTGCATTACCGAGAGGGCCTAGAGATACCTCTCCGACAATCGGAGTGACAAATCCTAATCTTGAAATACGCCAACCCAACATGTACCTTTGGAGACACCTGTAGAGCTCCTTTATAATCACCCAGTTACGTTGTGACGTTTGGTAGCACACAAAGTGTTCCTCCGGCAAATGGGAGTTGCATAATCTCATAGTCATAGGAACATGTATAAGTCATGAAGAAAGCAATAGCAACATACTAAACGATCGGGTGCTAAGCTAATGGAATGGGTCATGTCAATCAGATCATTCACTTAATGATGTGATCCCGTTAATCAAATAACAACTCATTGTTCATGGTTAGGAAACATAACCATCTTTGATTAATGAGCTAGTCAAGTAGAGGCATACTAGTGACACTTTGTTTGTCTATGTATTCACACATGTATTATGTTTCCGGTTAATACAATTCTAGCATGAACAATAAACATTTATCATGATATAAGGAAATAAATAATAACTTTATTATTGCCTCTAGGGCATATTTCCTTCACTAATGCTTTGTTCCGATTCTCTATTAAAAGGAGGCCTTAATATCCCTTAGTTTCCAATAGGACCCCGCTGCCACGGGAGGGTAGGACAAAAGATGACATGCAAGTTCTTTTCCATAAGCACGTAGGACTATATACGGAATACATGCCTACATTACATTGATGAATTGGAGCTAGTTCTATGTCACCCTATGTTATGACTGTTACATGACGAACCGCATCCGGCATAATTATCCATCACTGATCAGGTGCCTACGAGTTTTCCATATACTGGTTCTCGCTTATTTACTTTCCCGCTGCTACTGTTACAATCACTACAAAATACCAAAAACATTACTTTTGTTGCCGCTACCACCACTATCATATTATTTTGCTACTAAACACTTTGCTGCAGATACTAAGTTTCCAGGTGTGGTTGAATTGACAACTCGGCTGCTAATACTTGAGAATATTCTTTGGCTCCCCTTGTGTTGAATCAATAAATTTGGGTTGAATACTCTACCCTCGAAAGTTGTTGCGATCCCCTATACTTGTGGGTTATCAAGACAAATTTCTGGCGCCGTTGCCGGGGAGCATAGCTCTATTCTTTGAGTCACTTGGGATTTATATCTATTGGACACTATGAAGAACTTGAGAGATCCAAAAACCAAGATCTATCCCTCAACTACGAGGGGAGGTAAGTGATACGTCTCCAACGTATCTATAATTTTTGATTGCTCCATGCTATATTATCTACTGTTTTGGGCAATATTGGGCTTTATTTTACACTTTTATATTATTTTTGGGACTAACCTATTAACCGGAGGCCCAGCCCAGATTTGCTGTTTTATGCCTATTTCAGTGTTTCGAAGAAAAGGAATATCAAACGGAGTCGAAACAGAATGAAATCAACTGGAGAAGTTATTTTTGGAACGAAAGCCACCGGATAGACTTGGACTCCACGTCAGGAGATACGGGAGGTGCTCACGAGGGTGGCCCCCCCCCAGGGCGCGCCCCCTGCCTCGTGGGGCCCCCGTGGCTCCTCCGACGTACTTCCTGCACCCATATATATCGTCGTACCCTAAAACTTCCAGAACACAATAGATCGGGAGTTCCGCTGCCAGAAGCCTCCGTAGCCACCAAAAACCAATCTAGACCCGTTCCGACACCCTGCCGGAGGGGGCAATCCTTCTCCGGTGGCCATCTTCATCATCCCGGTGTTCTCCATGACGAGGAGGGAGTAGTTCTCCATCGGGGCTGAGGGTATGTACCAGTAGCTATGTGTTTGATCTCTCTCTCTCTCTCTCGTGTTCTTGATTTGGCATGATCTTGATGTATTGCGAGCTTTGCTATTATAGTTGGATCTTATGTTTCTCCTCCCCCTCTTATCTCTTGTAATGAACCGAGTTTCCCCTTTGAAGTAATCTTATCGGATTGAGTCTTTAAAGATTTGAGAACACTTGATGTATGTCTTGTCGTGGATATCTGTGGTGACAATGGGATACCACGTGCCACTTGATGTATGTTTTGGTGACCAACTTATGGGTTCCGCCCATGAACCTATGCATAGGGGTTGGCACATGTTTTCGTCGTGATTCTCCGGTAGAAACTTTGGGGCACTCTTTGAGGTCCTTTGTGTTGGTTGAATAGATGAATCTGAGATTGTGTGATGCATATCGTATAATCATACCCACGGATACTTGAGGTGACATTGGAGTATCTAGGTGACATTAGGGTTTTGGTTGATTTGTATCTTAAGGTGTTATTCTAGTATGAACTCTAGGGCTGTTTGTGACACTTATAGGAATAGCCCAACGGATTGATTGGAAAGAATAACTTTGAGGTGGTTTCGTACCCTACCATAATCTCTTCGTTCATTCTCCGCTATTAGTGACTTTGGAGTGACTCTTTGTTGCATGTTGAGGGACAGTTATGTGATCCAATTATGTTAGTATTGTTGAGGGAACTTACACTAGCGAAAGTATGAACCCTAGGCCTTGTTTCAACGCATTGCAATACCGTTACGCTCACTTTTATCATTAGTTACCTTGCTGTTTTTATTATTTCAGATTACAAAAACTATTATCTACTATCCATATTGCACTTGTATCACCATCTCTTCGCCAAACTAGTGCACCTATACAATTTATCATTGTATTGGGTGTGTTGGGGACACAAGAGACTCTTTGTTATTTGGTTGCAGGGTTGCTTGAGAGAGACCATCTTCATCCTACGCCTCCTATGGATTGATAAACCTTAGGTCATCCACTTGAGGGAAATTTGCTACTGTCCTACAAACCTCTGCACTTGGAGGCCCAACAACGTCTACAAGAAGAAGGTTGTGTAGTAGACATCAAGCTCTTTTCTGGCGCCGTTGCCGGGGAGGTTAGCGCTTGAAGGTATATCTTTAGATCTTGCAATCGAGTCTTTTAGTTTCTTATTTTATCACTAGTTTAGTTTATAAAATAAAACTACAAAAACATGGAATTGAGTTTACCTCATACGCTTCATCTTTTTAATATCTTTCGTGAGTATGATGGAAAGGATAATTGTGCTCAAGTGCTAGAAGAAGAAATCTATAAAATGTTTGGCACTAAATATTTGAATGATGAGCATGATTGCAATGTTGTTAGTATGAATTCCTTGAATATCCATGATGCTAATGATATGCAAAGCCACAAGCTTGGGGAAGCTATGTTTGATGAAGATGATATTTTTTGTCCCCCAAGTTTTGATGAGCAAATTTATTATGATGAAAGCATGCCTCCTATCTATGATGATTATTGTGATGACACGTATGCTTTAAAGAATAATGATAACCATGAAACTTGTCATCTTGATCTTAATTTTCAATCACATGATAGTTATTTTGTTGAGTTTGCTCCCACTATTATTCATGAGAAGAATTTTGCTTATGTGGAGAGTAGTAAATTTTCTATGCAAGTAGATCATGAAAAGAATTATTTAGGTGCTGGTTATATTGTTGAATTAATTCATGATGCTACTGAAAATTATTATGAGGGAGGACTATATGCTTGTAGGAATTGCAATAATATCAAATTTCCTCTCTATGTGCTTAAAATCTTGAAGTTATGCTTGTTTTGCCTTCCTATGCTAGTTGATTATTGTTCCCATAAGTTGTTTGCTCACAAAATCCCTATGCATAGGAAGTGGGTTAGACTTAAATGTTCTAGTCATATTCTTCATGATGCTCTATTTATGTTTCAATTCTTATCTTTTATGTGGGCATCATTGAAATAATCATGCCTAGCTAGGGCGTTAAACGATAGCGCTTGTTGGGAGGCAACCCAATTTTATTTTTGTTCGTTGATTTTTGTTCTTGTTTAGTAATAAATAAATCATCTAGCCTCTGTTTAGATGTGGTTTTATGTGTTTAATTAGTGTGTGTGCCAAGTAGAACCTTTGGGAAGACTTGGGGAAAGTCTTGTTGATCATGCTGTCAAAAACAGAAACTTTAGCACTCACGAGGATTGCTGCCATTTTTATTTGGAGAGTGACATTTAGTTAATTATTTTTGCAGATGATTAATATATAAATTCCTCAGGTCCAGCAATTTATTTGAGAATTTTATGAGTTGCAGAAGTATACGTTTGATCCAGATTACTACAGACTGTTCTGTTTTTGACAGATTCTGTTTTTCATGTGTTGTTTACTTATTTTGATGAATCTATGTCTAGTAAAAGAGTTTATAAACCATAGAGAAGTTGGAATACAGTAGGTTTAACACCAATATAAATAAAGAATGAGTTCATTACAGTACCTTGAAGTGGTGATTTACTTTCTTATACTAACGGAGCTTACGAGTTTTCTGTTAAGTTTTGTGTTGTGAAGTTTTCAAGTTTTGGGTAAGGATTCGATGGACTATGGAATAAGGAGTGGCAAGAGCCTAAGCTTGGGGATGCCCCGGAAGACATCCCCTCTTTCGTCTTCGTTCATCGGTAACTTTACTTGGAGCTATATTTTTATTCGCCACATGATATGTGTTCTGCTTGGAGCGTCAATTTATTTTGTTAGGATTTGCTTGCTGTTTATTTAGAACAATGTTTTGCATCTTTTATTTCAATAAAAGTGGCATTGACAGCCTTCACTATGCCTATGTTACAAGTATACATGTTGCTGTTTGAAAACAGAAACTCAGAAAGTTTACCGCTGTTGCAATAATTCCCTAGAAAAGTCAGAATGTGATAAAATGTTGAAACCTTTTGCATATTAAGCTCTGATAAATTTACTACAGTGGGAATTTTCTTTCATAATTTTTGGATCTAGGGAAGTATGGATATTGCTGCATTCTTTACAGACTATCCTGTTTAGGAAGATTATTGTTACGTTTGCATTGTTTGCATAGGTTTGCTTCTTTAATGATTCTATTTGAGGATAGGACTATTAAATATGCAGAGGCATTTAGTATGCAATTTTGAATAATAATTTTAGTGATTTGCTACATTAGAGTATGATAAGGTTTTGGCAATGGTTTATACTAACTTATCTCACGAGTCCTTGTTGAGTTTTGTGTGGATGAAGCTTTTGAGATTTAGGGAGACCTTGATATGAGAGGAATTAAGGAGACACAAAAGCTCAAGCTTGGGGATGCCCAAGGCACCCCAAGATAACATTTCAATAAGTCTCAAGCATCTAAGCTTGGGGATGCCCCGGTTGGCATCCCACCTTTCTTCTTCAACAACTATCGGTTAGTATCGGTTGATCCTAAGTTTTTGCTTCTTCACATGATGTTTGCTATTCTTAGAATGTCATTTTTATTTTGCTTTGATTGCTGTTTGAATAAAATACCAAGATCTGAAATTCTTAAATGTTAGAGAGTCTTCACATAGTTGCATAATTATTCAACTACTCATTGATCTTCACTTATATCTTTCAGAGTAGTTTGTCATTTGCTCTAGTACTTCACTTATATCTTTTAGAGCATGGTGGTAGTTTTATTTTGAAGAAATAGATGAACTCTCATGCTTCACTTAGATTGTTTTTAGAGTCTTAAATAGCATGGTAATTTTATTAAAATCCTAATATGCTAGGTATTCAAGAATAATAAAATTCTCTTATGAGTGTGTTGAATACTAAGAGAAGTTTGATACTTGATGATTGTTTTGAGATATGAGGATGGTAATATTAGAGTCATGCTAGTTGAGTAGTTGTGAATTTGAGAAATACTTGTGTTGAAGTTTGTGATTCCCGTAGCATGCACATATGGTGAACCGTTATGTGATGAAGTCGGAGCATGATTTATTTATTGATTGCCTTTCTTATGAGTGGCGGTCGGGGACGAGCGATGGTCTTTTCCTACCAATCTATCCCCCCTAGGAGCATGCGCGTAGTACTTTGTTTCGATAACTAATAGATTTTTGCAATAAGTATGTGAATTCTTTATGACTAATGTTGAGTCCATTGATTATACGCACTCTCACCCTTCCACCTTTGCTAGCCTCTCTAATACCGCGCAACTTTCGCCGGTACCATAAACCCACCATATACCTTCCTCAAAACAGCCACCATACCTACCTATTATGGCATTTCCATAACCATTCCGAGATATATTGCCATGCAACTTTCCACCGTTCCGTTTATTATGACACGCATCATCATTGTCATATTGCTTTGCATGATCATGTAGTTGACATAGTATTTGTGGCAAAGCCACCGTTCATAATTCTTTCATACTTGTCACTCTTGATTCATTGCATATCCCGGTACACCGCCGGAGGCATCCATATAGAGTCATACTTTGTTCTAGTATCGAGTTGTAATCATTGAGTTGTAAATAAATAGAAGTGTGATGATCATTATTCAATAGAGCATTGTCCCAAAAAAAGAGAAAGGCCAAATAAAAAAAGGCCAAATAAAAATAATAAAATAAAATAAAAGGGACAATGCTACCATCCTTTTACCACACTTGTGCTTCAAAGTAGCACCATGATCTTCATGATAGAGAGTCTCCTATGTTGTCACTTTCATATACTAGTGGGAATCTTTCATTATAGAACTTGGCTTGTATATTCCAATGATGGGCTTCCTCAAAATGCCCTAGGTCTTCGTGAGCAAGCGAGTTGGATGCACACTCACTAGTTTCTTTTGTTGAGCTTTCATATACTTATAGCTCTAGTGCATCCGTTGCATGGCAATCCATACTTACTCACATTGATATCTATTGATGGGCATCTCCATAGCCCGTTGATACGCCTAGTTGATGTGAGACTATCTTCTCCCTTTTTGTCTTCTCCACAACCACCATTCTATTCCACCTATAGTGCTATATCCATGGCTCACGCTCATGTATTGCGTGAAGATTGAAAAAGTTTGAGAACATTAAAGTATGAAACAATTGCTTGGCTTGTCATCGGGGTTGTGCATGATTTAAATATCTTGTGTGGTGAAGATGGAGCATAGCCAGACTATATGATTTTGTAGGGATAGCTTTCTTTGGCCATGTTATTTTGAGAAGACATAATTGCTTAGTTAGTATGCTTGAAGTATTATTGTTTTTATGTCAATATGAATTTTTGTCTTGAATCTTTCGGATATGAATATTCATATCACAAGTAAGAAGAATTACATTGAAATTATGCCAACTAGCATTCCACATCAAAAATTATCTTTTTATCATTTTCCTACTCGAGGACGAGCAGGAATTAAGCTTGGGGATGCTTGATACGTCTCCAACGTATCTATAATTTTTGATTGCTCCATGCTATATTATCTACTGTTTTGGAAAATATTGGGCTTTATTTTTCCACTTTTATATTATTTTTGGGACTAACCTATTAACCGGAGGCCCAGCCCAGATTTGCTGTTTTATGCCTATTTCAGTGTTTCGAAGAAAAGGAATATCAAACAGAGTCAAAACGGAATGAAATCAACTGGAGAAGTTATTTTTGGAACGAAAGCCACCGGATAGACTTGGACTCCATGTCAGGAGATACGGGAGGTGCTCACGAGGGTGGGGGGCACGCCCCCTGCCTCGTGGGGCCCCCGTGGCTCCTCCGACGTACTTCCTACACCCATATATATCGTCGTACCCTAAAACTTCCAGAACACAATAGATCAGGAGTTCCGCCGCCAGAAGCCTCCGTAGCCACCGAAAACCAATCTAGACCCGTTCCGGCACCCTGCCGGAGGGGGCAATCCTTCTCCGGTGGCCATCTTCATCATCCCGGTGCTCTCCATGACGAGGAGGGAGTAGTTCTCCCTCGGGGCTGAGGGTATGTACCAGTAGCTATGTGTTTGATCTCTCTCTCTCTCTCGTGTTCTTGATTTGGCACGATCTTGATGTATCGCGAGCTTTGCTATTATAGTTGGATCTTATGTTTCTCCTCCCCCTCTTCTCTCTTGTAATGAATCGAGTTTCCCCTTTGAAGTAATCTTATCGGATTGAGTCTTTAAAGATTTGAGAACACTTGATGTATGTCTTGCCGTGGATATCTGTGGTGACAATGGGATACCATGTGCCACTTGATGTATGTTTTGGTGACCAACTTGCGGGTTCCGCCCATGAACCTATGCATAGGGGTTGGCACACGTTTTCGTCGTGATTCTCCGGTAGAAACTTTGGGGCACTCTTTGAGGTCCTTTGTGTTGGTTGAATAGATGAATCTGAGATTGTGTGATGCATATCGTATAATCATACCCACGGATACTTGAGGTGACATTGGAGTATCTAGGTGACATTAGGGTTTTGGTTGATTTGTATCTTAAGGTGTTATTCTAGTACGAACTCTAGGGCTGTTTGTGACACTTATAGGAATAGCCCAACGGATTGATTGGAAAGAATAACTTTGAGGTGGTTTCATACCCTATCATAATCTCTTCGTTCGTTCTCCGCTATTAGTGACTTTGGAGTGACTCTTTGTTGCATGTTGAGGGATAGTTATGTGATCCAATTATGTTAGTATTGTTGAGGGAACTTACACTAGCGAAAGTATGAACCCTAGGCCTTGTTTCAACGCATTGCAATACCGTTTACGCTCACTTTTATCATTAGTTACCTTGCTGTTTTTATTATTTCAGATTACAAAAACTATTATCTACTATCCATATTGCACTTGTATCACCATCTCTTCGCCAGACTAGTGCACCTATACAATTTACCATTGTATTGGGTGTGTTGGGGACACAAGAGACTCTTTGTTATTTGGTTGCAGGGTTGCTTGAGAGAGACCATTTTCATCCTACGCCTCCTACGGATTGATAAACCTTAGGTCATCCACTTGAGGGAAATTTGCTATTGTCCTACAAACCTCTGCACTTGGAGGCCCAACAACGTCTACAAGAAGAAGGTTGTGTAGTAGACATCGGTAAGGAACTACCATCTAGCTCTACACTTGATTCACCTTCTGTTATGAGTAAGTTTGCGACACCTACACCCGCTTCTGCTTTTCGTTCTGATATGTCGCATGTTATTGATGATGCCACTTCTGCTATGCATGATACTTATGATGAAACTGCTTATATCCCTGATACTACTGTGCCCCTTGGTGAATTTCTTGATGAACAAATTGCTAGGGCAAAAGAAAAAGAAATTATTGAATCTGAATACGATGATGATAGTGATGATGAAAATATGCCTGTTATTCCTGAGGGTTATCTTTTTGATATGGAATCTTCTACCGCTATTTTAGCTTGCAAAGATAGATATGAGCTTAAGAGGTTATTAGTTAAATGGAACAAAGAATCACTTAGAGATAAAATGAAACCCGACCCTGCTTTTGCTACTTCACCTATCTGTGTTCCTGATAAGGATTATGAATTCTCTGTTGATCCTGATATAATTACTTTGGTGGAATCTGATCCGTTTTATGGCTATGAATCTGAAACTGTTGTGGCACATCTTACTAAGTTAAATGATATAGCTGCCCTGTTCACTAATGATGAGAGATTAACTGATTAACTGATGTGCTCAAATGATTAGGCCTATCTTTTTGCGTATGAGATTAACTGATGTGCTCAAAACAAATCCTTATGCTAAATATATGAAGGATATGATTACTAATAAAAGAAAGATACCGGAAGCTGGAATTTCCACCATGCTTGCTAATTATACTTTTAAGGGTGGAATACCAAAGAAACTTGGAGATCCCGAAGTACCTACTAGACCTTGCTCCATTAAAATAAATTATATTAAAACTGCTTTATGTGATCTTGGAGCCGGTGTTAGTGTTATGCCTCTCTCTTTATATCGTAGACTTGACTTGAATAAGTTGACACCTACTGAAATATCTTTGCAAATGGCTGATAAATCAACTACTATACCTGTCGGTATTTGTGAGGATGTGCCTGTTGTGGTTGCAAACGTTACTATTTTAACGGACTTTGTTATTCTTGATATTCCCGAGGATGATAGTATGTCTATGCCGGGGTACTGATCCACGAGCACCTATGGGACCGGCGGGCCGGGTCCCTTTCGGTTCGGCGGGGGCGGAGATCGTGCAAAGAGCAAATCGAGGCGAAGCACGCGAGCGATTTACCCAGGTTCGGGCCGCACGGATGCGTAAAACCCTACTCCTGCTTTGTGGTTTGTATTGATTTCTTACTCGGGAGCGCGGAGTGCTACAGTACACTTCAGCAGCTAACGAGACCGAGCGTGAGCGTGTTTCGAACCCCCCTCTACGTTGCACACGGGCCTCCTTTTATACGCTCAAGGGGTCACCAACAGGTGGCAACGGAGGTAAAGGGTAAAAATGGAAAGGTGCTGCAGTAGGTACAGCTACCTGCTACAGTGTATCATACCTAACCCTGACGGCAGGGGACAAGGGCCTTAAATGCCCGTATGTGTCGCCTAAACAGTGCAAAAAAAGGACCGCCAGGGACGCCACCGTTCGCCACGATGGCGATCTTGTCAGCGCCGCTTGCCACCGCGCACCGCAAGCTGCACAGCCTTCCGCCACGTACGCCTGGAGGGGTCCCAGAGCGACACGTTGGTGGATGTGCTGGAGCGCGGGCACAGTGGTGTCTTGCCGCGGCAAGCACCTTGCCGCGGTTGTTGTCTTGTCGCGCCCGGGAGCTTGTCGCTCACCGGGCCTTGCCGGGACGCGTGGTGCGCCGCGGCAAGTTCCTTGAGATGCCTTGGTTGGCCTTCCTGGCAAGCTCCTCTTGTCGGGGTCTTGAGGTGCCTTGGTTGGCCTTCCCGGCAAGCTCCTCTTGCCGGGGTCTTGTCTCTTTGACTTGGATACTTTGTTCTTGAATGGCTCCAAAGGAACCACGGAGGACCTTGGCGATCACCCGGCAAGCCTTGCCGCGGGATGCTGCGACTGCCCGTGCACAAGTTCGGGATACTAGGGTACCCCTACTCTAGTACACCGACAGGAGCCCCCGGGCCTGGGCCATACACGGTGCCAAGCGCTGTTGGGCCAGGCCCAAAACAGGGCACGGGCATGCGCGGCCTAGGTTACGCCGTATCTCACTCCGTATCCACCGCGCCCTCCCCGAACGACACGCGTTGAATGCGGCGTCGTGGAAGAGGACGTGGGTGGTTTCTTTATTCGGAAATGCGGAACGTCCGCCCCCTCCCTCTTTATAAGCAGGGGAAACAGGGGCAGTTCGCCCACTTGCCCGTTGCCGTTCCAATCTCAGAAATCTCCGCCGCTCCCTCGCCTTCCCAAAACTGAGAGAGAGAGAGCAGCGCTCCGCCCCCACATCACCACCAGCACCACCAACGCCGTCGACCTCCTCCACTGCTTCCGCCATGGCTCCAAAAGCCAACAAGGGGAAGGCCGTGAAGTCGACCGAGGCGCAGCGGCTCGCGGCGCTGCGGAAGGAGCGGGTCGTCTTCCCCCCCAAGCTTGGCGCGAAGGAGCTGAGGGAGAACTACTACCTTTTCTGGTCGGCGGAGAAGCGCGCGCATCCGCGCACAAAGGTACTCCCCGCCGCCGCTTGGAAGAAAGCCCCAAACGGATATCCCTTCTTCGCTCTGTTCTTCTACTGCGGGCTCTGCCCGCCTTTCTCTGAGTTCTTTTGCGACATCATGAATACCTATGGATTCCACCTCCTTGACTTCACTCCCAATGCCGTTCTGACGATGGCAGTTTTCGCACATCTCTGCGAAAACTTTGTCGGAGTCCTTGCCAACGTTGCCCTCTTCCGCCACTTCTTCATACCCCGAGTAGAGAGAGGAGAATCCCTATCCGGCGGAATCGCCTGGATCTCAAGGGTCGGCAAGAAGGAAACGTATCTGGAGGGAGAATTCCGCGGCAAGTGGGAGGAGTGGAGGGCAGATTGGTGCTGGATTGACGAGGAGAGCCCGCAACCATTCACCACCCGGCGCCGAACCCCAGTAGCACGCGGCAGCGATTGGAGTGACGTGTGTTGGAAATATGCCCTAGAGGCAATAATAAATTAGTTATTATTATATTTCCTTGTTCATGATAATCGTTTATTATCCATGCTATAATTGTATTGATAGGAAACTCAGATACATGTGTGGATACATAGACAACACCATGTCCCTAGTAAGCCTCTAGTTGACTAGCTCGTTGATCAATAGATGGTTACGGTTTCCTGACCATGGACATTGGATGTCGTTGATAACGGGATCACATCATTAGGAGAATGATGTGATGGACAAGACCCAATCCTAAGCCTAGCACAAGATCATGTAGTTCGTATGCTAAAGCTTTTCTAATGTCAAGTATCATTTCCTTAGACCATGAGATTGTGCAACTCCCGGATACCGTAGGAGTGCTTTGGGTGTGCCAAACGTCACAACGTAACCGGGTGGCTATAAAGGTACATTACAGGTATCTCCGAAAGTGTCTGTTGGGTTGGCGCGAATCGAGACTGGGATTTGTCACTCCGTGTAAACGGAGAGGTATCTCTGGGCCCACTCGGTAGGACATCATCATAATGTGCACAATGTGATCAAGGATTTGATCACGGGATGATGTGTTACGGAACGAGTAAAGAGACTTGCCGGTAACGAGATTGAACAAGGTATCGGGATACCGACGATCGAATCTCGGGCAAGTATCGTACCGCTAGACAAAGGGAATTGTATACGGGATTGATTAAGTCCTTGACATCGTGGTTCATCCGATGAGATCATCGTGGAAAATGTGGGAGCCAACATGGGTATCCAGATCCCGCTGTTGGTTATTGACCGGAGAACGTCTCGGTCATGTCTGCATGTCTCCCGAACCCGTAGGGTCTACACACTTAAGGTTCGATGACGCTAGGGTTATAAAGGAAGCTTGTATGTGGTTACCGAATGTTGTTCGGAGTCCCGGATGAGATCCTGGACGTCACGAGGAGTTCCGTAATGGTCCGGAGGTAAAGATTTATATATAGGAAGTCCTATTTCGGCCATCGGGACAAGTTTCGGGGTCATCGGTATTGTACCGGGACCACCGGAAGGGTCCCGGGGGCCCACCGGGTGGGGCCACCTATCCCGGAGGGTCCCATGGGCTGAAGTGGGAAGGGATCCAGCCCAAAGTGGGCTGGGGCTCCACTTCCCTTATGGCCCATGCGCCTAGGGTGAAGGGGGAACCCTAAGGAAGAGTCCCAAGGAGGGAAGGCACCTCCTAGGTGCCTTGGGGGGGAGGGAAACCTCCCCTGGCCGCCGCCCCCTAGGAGATTGGATCTCCTAGGGCTGGCGCACCCGCCCCCTTGGGCTCCCTATATATAGTGAGGGTAGGAGGGCCTCTTGACACACCCCTTATGCCTTTGGTGCAGCCCCTCCCTCTCTCCTAAGTCCTTCTCCTCTCCCGTGGTGCTTGGCGAAGCCCTGCAGGATTGCCACGCTCCTCCACCACCACCACGCCGTTGTGCTGCTGCTGGATGGAGTCTTCCTCAACCTCTCCCTCTCTCCTTGCTGGATCAAGGCGTGGGAGACGTCACCGGGCTGCACGTGTGTTGAACGCGGAGGTGCCGTGCGTTCGGCACTTGATCATCGGTGATTTGGATCACGACGAGTACGACTCCATCGACCCCGTTCTCTTGAACGCTTCCGCTTAGCGATCTACAAGGGTATGTAGATGCACTCTCCTTCCCCTCGTTGCTGGTCTCTCCATAGATAGATCTTGGTGACACGTAGGAAAATTTTGAATTTCTGCTACGTTCCCCAACAGTGGCATCATGAGCTAGGTCTATGCGTAGTTTCTATGCACGAGTAGAACACAAAGTAGTTGTGGGCGTTGATTTTGTTCAATATGCTTGCCGTTACTAGTCTTATCTTGATTCGGCGGCATCGTGGGATGAAGCGGCCCGGACCGACCTTACACGTACTCTTACGTGAGACCGGTTCCACCAACTGACATGCACTAGTAGCATTAGGTGGCTGGCGGGTGTCTGTCTCTCCCACTTTAGTCGGATCGGATTCGATGAAAAGGGTCCTTATGAAGGGTAAATAGCAATTGGCATATCACGTTGTGGTCTTTGCGTAGGTAAGAAACGTTCTTGCTAGAAACCCATAGCAGCCACGTAAAACATGCAAACAACAATTAGAGGACGTCTAACTTGTTTTTGCAGGGTATGCTATGTGATGTGATATGGCCAAAAGGATGTGATGAATGATATATGTGATGTATGAGATTGATCATGTTCTTGTAATAGGAATCACGACTTGCATGTCGATGAGTATGACAACCGGCAGGAGCCATAGGAGTTGTCTTAATTTATTTATGACCTGCGTGTCAACATAAACGTCATGTAATTACTTTACTTTATTGCTAACCGTTAGCTGTAGTAGTAGAAGTAATAGATGACGTGACAACTTCATGGAGACACGATGATGGAGATCATGATGATGGAGATCATGGTGTCATGCCGGTGACGATGATGATCATGGAGCCCCAAGATGGAGATCAAAGGAGCTATATGATATTGGCCATATCATGTCACTATTATTTGATTGCATGTGATGTTTATCATGTTTATACATCTTATTTGCTTAGAATGAAGGTAGTAAATAAGATGATCTCTCATTAAAATTTCAAGAAAGTGTTCCCCCTAACTGTGCACCGTTGCGACAGTTCGTAGTTTCGAAGCACCACGTGATGATCGGGTGTATAGATTCTTACGTTCGAATACAACGGGTGTTGACGAGCCTAGCATGTACAGACATGGCCTCGGAACACATGCAAACACTTAGGTTGACTTGACGAGCCTAGCATGTACAGACATGGCCTCGGAACACAGAAGACCGAAAGGTCGAGCATGAATCGTATAGAAGATACGATCAACATGAAGATGTTCACCGACGTTGACTAGTCCGTCTCACGTGATGATCGGACACGGCCTAGTTGACTCGGATCATGTAATCACTTAGATGACTAGAGGGATGTCTATCTGAGTGGGAGTTCATAAGATGAACTTAATTATCCTGAACATAGTCAAAAGGCCTTCGCAAATTATGTCGTAGCTCGCGCTTCAGTTCTACTGTTTAGATATGTTCCTAGAGAAAATTTAGTTGAAAGTTGATAGTAGCAATTATGCGGACTAGGTCCGTAAACTGAGGATTGTCCTCATTGCTTCATAGAAGGCTTATGTCCTTAATGCACCGCTCAGTGTGCTGAACCTCGAACGTCGTCTGTGGATGTTGCGAACATCTGACATACACGTTTTGATGACTACATGATAGTTCAGTGCGTAATGCTAAATGGTTTAGAATTGAGGCACCAAAGACGGTTTTTGAAATGTCGCAAAAACATATGAGATGTTTTGAGGACTGAAATTGGGATTTCAGGCTCGTGCCCACGTCAAGAGGTATAAGACCTCCGACGATTTTCTTAGCCTGCAAACTAAGGGAGAAAAGCTCAATTGTTGAGCTTGTGCTTAGATTGTCTGAGTACAACAATCATTTGAATCAAGTGGGAGTTGATCTTCCAGATGAGACAGTGATGTTTCTCCGAAGTCATTACCACCAAGCTGCTAGAGCTTCGTGATGAACTATAATATATCAGGGACATATATGATGATCCTTGAGATATTCGCGATGTTTGACACCACAAAAGTAGAAATCAAGAAGGAGCATCAATTGTTGATGGTTGGCGAAACCACTAGTTTCAAGAAGGGCAAGGGCACAAAGGGATACTTCATGAAACGGCAATTCAGCTGCTGCTCTAGTGAAGAAACCCAAGGTTGAACCCAAACCCAAGACTGAGTGCTTCTGTAATAAGGGGAACAGCCACTGGAGCAGAATTACCCTAGATACTTGGTAGATGAGAAGGCTGGCAAGGTCGATAGAAGTATATTGGATATACATTGTGTTGTTGTGTACTTTACTAGTACTCCTAGTAGCACCATGGTATTAGATACCGGTTCGGTTGCTAAGTGTTAGTAACTCGAAATAAAAGCTACTGAATAAATGGAGACTAGCTAAAGGTGAGATGACGATATGTGTTGGAAGTATTTCCAAGGTTGATCAAATATCGTCCGCTCCCTCTACCATCAAGATTGGTGTTTGCGTTGAGCATAGATATGATTGGATTATGTCTATCGCAATGTGGTTATTCATTTAAGGAGAATAATGGTTACTCTGTTTATTTGAATAATACCTTCAAATGGTCTTACACCTAAAATGAATGGTTTATTGAATCTCGATCGTAGTGATACACATGTTCATGCCAAAAGATATAAGATAGTAATGATAGTACCACCTACTTGTGGCACTGCCACGTAAGTCATATCAGTATAAAATGCATGAAGAAGCTCCATGTTGATGGATCTTTGGGCTCACTCGTTTTTTGAAAAGTTTGAGACATGCGAACCATGTCTATTGGTATATATGCATGAAGAAACTCCATGCAAATGGACCGTTTTGTACTCACTTGATTTTGAATCACTTGAGACATGCGAATCATACCACATGGGCAAGATGACTGAAAGCCTTGTTTTCAGTAAATGGAACTAGAAAGCAACTTGTTGGAAGTAATACATTTTGATGTGTGCAGTCCAATGAGTGCTGAGGCATGTAGTGGATATCGTTATGTTCTTACTTCACAGATGATTTGAGTAGATGTTGAGTATATTTACTTGATGAATCATGAGTCTGAATTATTGAAAGGTTCAAGTAATTTCAGTGTGAAGTTGAAAGATCGTCGTAACAAGAGGATAAAAAGATCTATGATATGATCATAGAGATGAATATCTGAATTACAAGTTTGGCACAGGATTAAGACATTGTGGAAATTGTTTCACAACTAATACAGCCTGGAACACCATAGTGTGATGGTGTGTCCGAACATCATAACTGCACCCTATTGGATATGATGCATACCATGATATCTCTTATCGAATTACCACAATAGTTTATGGGTTAGGCATTAGAGACAGCCACATTCACTTTAAATAGGGCACCACGTAATTCCGATGAGATGACACCGTATGAACTATGGTTTAGGGAAACCTAAGCTGTCATTTCTTAAAAGTTTGGGGCTGCGACGCTTATGTGAAAAAGTTTCAGGCTGATAAGCTCGAACCCAAAACGGATAAATGCATCTTCATAGGACACCCAAAACATTTGGGTATACTTCCTGTGTCAGATCCGAAAGCAATAAGGGATTGTTTCTAGAATCGGGTCCTTTCTCGAGGAAAAGTTTCTCTCGAAAGAATTGAGTGGGAGGATGGTGGAGACTTGATGAGGTTATTAAACCGTCTCTTCAACTAGTGTGTGGCATGGCACAGGAAGTTGTTCCTGTGGCACCTACACCAATTGAAGTGGAAGCTTATGATAGTGATCATGAAACTTTAGATCAAGTCACTACCAAACCTCGTGGGATGACAAGGATGCGTACTACTTCAGAGTGGTACGTAATCCTGTCTTGGAAGTCATGTTGCTAGACAACAATGAACCTACGAGCTATGGAGAAGCGATGGTAGGCCTGGATTCCAAAATGGCTCGAGGCCATATAATCCGAGAGAGGATCCATATATGAAAACAAAGTGTAGACTTTGGAAGAAATACTTGATGGTCGTAAGGCTGTTGAGTGCAGATGGATTTTAAAAGGAAGACAGACAATGATGGTAAGTGTCACCATTGAGAAAGCTCGACTTGTCGTTAAGGTGTTTCCCGACAAGTTCAAGGAGTTGACTACGGTGAGACTTTCTCACTCGTAGCGATGCTAAGAGTCTGTTGGAATTATATTAGCGATTACTGCATTATTTATGAAATCTTGCAGATAGGATGTCAAAACATTGTTTCCTCGACGATTTTCTTGAGGAAAGGTTGTATGTGATACAACCGGAAGGTTTTGTCAATCCTGAAAGATGCTAATAAGTATGCAAAGCTCCAGCAATCCTTCTAAGGACTGGAGTAAGCATCTCGGAGTTGGAATGTATGCTTTGATGAGATGATCAAAGATTTTGGGTGTATACAAAGTTTATGAGAAACTTGTATTTCCAAAAGAAGTGAGTGGGAGCACTATAGAATTTCTGATGAGTATATGTTGTTGACATATTGTTGATCAGAAATGACGTAGAATTTCTGGAAAGCATATAGGGTTATTTGAAAAGTGTTTTTCAATGAAAACCTGGATTAAGCTACTTGAACATTGAGCATCGAGATCTATAAGGATAGATCAAAACGCTTAATGGTACTTTCAAATGAGCACATACCTTGACATGATATTGAAGGTGTTCAAGATGGATCAGTCAAAGAAGAAGTTCTTGCCTGAGTTGTAAGGTATGAAGTTAAGACTTAAAGCTCGACCACGGCAGAATAGAGAGAAAGGACGAAGGTCGTCCCCTATGCTTAAGACGTAGGCTCTACAGTATGCTATGTTGTGTACCGCACCTGAAGTGTGCCTTGCCATGAGTCAGTCAAGGGGTACAAGAGTGATCCAAGAACGGATCACAGGACAGTGGTCAAAGTTATCCTTAGTAACTAGTGGACTAAGGAATTTTCTCTATTATGGAGGTGGTAAAAGAGTTCGTCGTAAAGGGTTACGCCGATGCAAACTTTGACACTAATCCAGATTATTCTGAGTAGTAAACTGGATTCGTATAGTAGAAGAGTTATTTGGAATAGCTCCAAATAGAGCGTGGTAGCTACATCTAGGAGATGACATAGAGATTTGTAAAGAACACACGGATCTGAAAGGTTCAGACCCGTTGACTAAAACCTCTCTCACAAGCAACATGATTAGACCCAGAACTCATTGAGTGTTAATCACATAGTGATGTGAACTAGATTATTGACTCTAGTAAACTCTTTGGATGTTGGTTACATGGCGATGTGACCTATGAGTGTTAATCACATGGCGATGTGAACTAGATTATTGACTCTAGTGCAAGTGGGAGACTATTGGAAATATGCCCTAGAGGCAATAATAAATTAGTTATTATTATATTTCCTTGTTGATAATCGTTTATTATCCATGCTATAATTGTATTGATAGGAAACTCAGATACATGTGTGGATACATAGACAACACCATGTCCCTAGTAAGCCTCTAGTTGACTAGCTCGTTGATCAATAGATGGTTACGGTTTCCTGACCATGGACATTGGATGTCGTTGATAACGGGATCACATCATTAGGAGAATGATGTGATGGACAAGACCCAATCCTAAGCCTAGCACAAGATCGTGTAGTTCGTATGCTAAAGCTTTTCTAATGTCAAGTATCATTTCCTTAGACCATGAGATTGTGCAACTCCCGGATACCGTAGGAGTGCTTTGGGTGTGCCAAACGTCACAACGTAACCGGGTGGCTATAAAGGTACATTACAGGTATCTCCGAAAGTGTCTGTTGGGTTGGCGCGAATCGAGACTGGGATTTGTCACTCCGTGTAAACGGAGAGGTATCTCTGGGCCCACTCGGTAGGACATCATCATAATGTGCACAATGTGATCAAGGAGTTGATCACGGGATGATGTGTTACGGAATGAGTAAAGAGACTTGCCGGTAACGAGATTGAACAAGGTATCGGGATACCGACGATCGAATCTCGGGCAAGTATCGTACCGCTAGACAAAGGGAATTGTATACGGGATTGATTAAGTCCTTGACATCGTGGTTCATCCGATGAGATCATCGTGGAACATGTGGGAGCCAACATGGGTATCCAGATCCCGCTGTTGGTTATTGACCGGAGAACGTCTCGGTCATGTCTGCATGTCTCCCGAACCCGTAGGGTCTACACACTTAAGGTTCGATGACGCTAGGGTTATAAAGGAAGCTTGTATGTGGTTACCGAATGTTGTTTGGAGTCCCGGATGAGATCCCGGACGTCACGAGGAGTTCCGGAATGGTCCGGAGGTAAAGATTTATATATAGGAAGTCCTATTTCGGCCATCGGGACAAGTTTCGGGGTCATCGGTATTGTACCGGGACCACCGGAAGGGTCCCGGGGGCCCACCGGGTGGGGCCACCTATCCCGGAGGGTCTCATGGGCTGAAGTGGGAAGGGATCCAGCCCAAAGTGGGCTGGGGCGCCACTTCCCTTATGGCCCATGTGTTGGAGAACGTAGCATAAATTCAAAATTTTCCTACGTATCACCAAGATCTATCTATGGAGAAACCAGCAACGAGGGGAAGGAGAGTGCATCTACATACCCTTGTAGATCGCTAAGCGGAAGCGTTCAAGTGAACGGGGTTGATGGAGTCGTACTCGTCGTGATTCAGATCACCGATGATCCTAGTGCCGAACGGACGGCACCTCCGCGTTCAACACACGTACAGCCCGGTGACGTCTCCCATGCCTTGATCCATCAAGGAGAGAGGGAGAGGTTGATGGAGATCCAGCAGCACGACGGCGTGGTGGAAGTAGCGGGATTCCAACAGGGCTTCGCTAAGCGCTGCGGGAGGAGGTAGATGTGTCACGGGAGGGAGAGGGAGGCGCCGGGCCTTAGATTGGTTTGCTCCTCCTTTTTCCCCACTATATATAGGGCCAAGGGAGAGGGGGAGGCGCAGCCCTTGCCCCTTCCTCCAAGGAAGGGTGCGGCCAAGGGTGGGGAGGAGTCCATCCTCCCCAAGGCACCTCGGAGGTGCCTTCCCCTTTTAGGACTCTCCCCTTTTCCCATCTCTTGGCGCATGGGCCTCTTGGGGCTGGTGCCCTTGGCCCATATAGGCCAAGGCACAACCCCTACAGCCCATGTGGCCCCCCGGGGCAGGTGGCCCCACCCGGTGGACCCCCGGGACCCTTCCGGTGGTCCCGGTACAATACCGATGACCCCGAAACTTGTCCCGATGGCCGAAACAGCACTTCCTATATATAATTCTTTACCTCCGGACCATTCCGGAACTCCTCGTGACGTCCGGGATCTCATCCGGGACTCCGAACAACATTCGGGTTACCGCATACTAATATCTCTACAACCCTAGCGTCACCGAACCTTAAGTGTGTAGACCCTACGGGTTCGGGAGACATGCAGACATGACCGACACGACTCTCCGGTCAATAACCAACAGCGGGATCTGGATACCCATGATGGCTCCCACATGTTCCACGATGATCTCATCGGATGAACCACGATGTCAAGGACTTAATCAATCCCGTATACAATTCCCTTTGTCTAGCGGTATGTTACTTGCCCGAGATTCGATCGTCGGTATCCAATACCCAGTTCAATCTCGTTACCGGCAAGTCTCTTTACTCGTTCCGTAACACATCATCCCGTGATCAACTCCTTGGTCACATTGCGCATATGATGATGTCCTACCGAGTGGGCCCAGAGATACCTCTCCGCTTACACGGAGTGACAAATCCCAGTCTCGATTCGTGCCAACCCAACAGACACTTTCGGAGATACCTGTAATGCACCTTTATAGTCACCCAGTTACGTTGTGACGTTTGATACACCCAAAGCACTCCTACGGTATCCGGGAGTTGCACAATCTCATGGTCTAAGGAAATGATACTTGACATTAGAAAAGCTATAGCATATGAACTACACGATCTAGTGCTATGCTTAGGATTGGGTCTTGTCCATCACATGATTCTCCTAATGATGTGATCCCGTTATCAACGACATCCAATGTCCATGGTCAGGAAACCGTAACCATCTATTGATCAAGGAGCTAGTCAACTAGAGGCTTACTAGGGACATGGTGTTGTCTATGTATCCACACATGTATCTGAGTTTCCTATCAATACAATTATAGCATGGATAATAAACGATTATCATGAACAAGGAAATATAATAATAATCAATTTATTATTGGCTCTAGGGCATATTTCCAACAGTCTCCCACTTGCACTAGTGTCAATAATCTAGTTCACATCGCCATGTGATTAACACTCACAGGTCACATCGCCATGTGACTAACACCCAAGAGCTTACTAGAGTCAGTAGTCTAGTTCACATCACTATGTGATTAACACTCAATGAGTTTTAGGTTTGATCATGTTGCTTGTGAGAGAGGTTTTAGTCAACGGGTCCGAACCTTTCAGATCCGTGTGTGCTTTAAAAATCTCTATGTCATCTCCTAGATGTAGCAACCACGCTCTATTTGGAGCTATTCCAAATAACTGTTCTACTTGGAGCTATTCTAAATTGTTGCTCCATTATATGCATCCGGTATCTCTTCTCAGAGCTATCCGGATAGGTGTTAAGCTTGCATCGACGTAACCCTTTACGACGAACTCCTTTTTTTTTACCACCTCCATAACCGAGAAACTTCCTTAGTCCACTAGTTACTAAGGATAACTTTGACCGTTGTCCTGTGATCCATTTCATGGATCACTCTTGTACCCCTTGACTGACTCATGGCAAGGCACACTTCAGGTGCGGTACAGCATAGCATACTGTAGAGCCTACGTCTTAAGCATAGGGGACGACCTTCGTCTTTTCTCTTTATTCTGCCGTGGTCGAGCTTTAAGTCTTAACTTCATACCTTATAACTCAGGCAAGAACTCCTTCTTTGACTGATCCATCTTGAACACCTTCAAGATCATGTCAAGGTATGTGCTCATTTGAAAGTACCATTAAGCGTTTTGATCTATCCTTATAGATCTTGATGCTCAATGTTCAAGTAGCTTAATCCAGGCTTTCCATTGAAAAACACTTTCCAAATAACCCTATATGCTTTCCAGAAATTCTACGTCATTTCTGATCAACAATGTGTCAACAACATATACTCATCAGAAATTCTATAGTGCTCCCACTCACTTCTTTGGAAATACAAGTTTCTCATAAACTTTGTATACACCCAAAATCTTTGATCATCTCATCAAAGCATACATTCCAACTCCGAGATGCTTACTCCAGTCCCTAGAAGGATTGCTGAAGCTTTGCATACTTATTAGCATCTCTCAGGATTGACAAAACCTTCCGGTTGTATCACATACAACCTTTCCTCAAGAAAATCGTCGAGGAAACAATGTTTTGACATCCTATCTGCAAGATTTCATAAATAATGCAGTAATCGCTAATATAATTCCAACAGACTCTTAGCATCGCTATGAGTGAGAAAGTCTCACCGTAGTCAACTCCTTGAACTTGTCAGAAAACATTTTAACGACAAGTCGAGCTTTCTTAATGGTGACATTTACCATCATTGTCCGTCTTCCTTTTAAAATCCATATGTACTTAACAGCCTTACGACCATCAAGTAGTTCTTCCAAAGTCTACACTTTGTTTTCATACATGGATCCTCTCTCGGATTTTATGGCCTCGAGCCATTTATCGGAATCCGGGCCCACCATCGCTTCTCCATAGCTCGTAGGTTCATTGTTGTCTAGCAATATGACTTCCAAGACATGATTACATACCACTCTGAAGTAGTACGCATCCTTGTCATCCCACGAGGTTTGTTAGTGACTTGATCTGAAGTTTCATGATCACTATCATAAGCTTCCACTTCAATTAGTGTAGGTGCCACAGGAACAACTTCCTGTGCCCTGCCACACACTAGTTGAAGAGACGGTTCAATAACCTCATCAAGTCTCCACCATCCTCCCACTCAATTCTTTCGAGAGAAACTTTTCCTCGAGAAAGGACCCGATTCTAGAAACAATCCTTTATTGCTTTCGGATCTGAGACAGGAGGTATACCCAACTGTTTTGGGTGTCCTATGAAGATGCATTTATCCACTTTGGGTTCGAGCTTATCTACCTGAAACCTTTTTCACATAAGCGTCGCAGCCCCAAATTTTCAAGAAATGACAGCTTAGGTTTCTCTAAACCATAGTTCATACGGTGTCATATCATCGGAATTACGTGGTGCCCTATTTAAAGTGAATGTGGTTGTCTCTAATGCCTAACCCATAAACTATCGTGGTAATTTGATAAGAGACATCATGGTATGCATCATATCCAATAGGGTGCAGTTATGATGTTCAGACACACCATCACACTATGGAGTTCCAGGCTGTATCAGTTGTGAAACAATTTCCACAATGTCTTAATTCTGTGCCAAACTCGTAATTCAGATATTCATCTCTATGATCATATCATAGATATTTTATCCTCTTGTCACGACGATCTTTCAACTTCACCCTGAAATTACTTGAACTTTTCAATAATTCAGACTCGTGATTCATCAAGTAAATATACTCAACATTTACTCAAATCATCTGTGAAGTAAGAACATAACGATATCCACTACATGCCTCAGCACTCATTGGACTGCACACATCAAAAAATGTATTACTTCCAACAAGTTGCTTTCTTGTTCCATTTTACTGAAAAACGAGGCTTTCAGTCCTCTTGCCCATGTGGTATGATTTGCATGTCTCAAGTGATTCAAAATCAAGCGAGTACAAAACGGTCCATTTGCATGGAGTTTCTTCATGCATATATACCAATAGACATGGTTCGCATGTCCCAAACTTTTCAAAAACGAGTGAGCCCAAAGATCCATCAACATGGAGCTTCTTCATGCGTTTTATCCCGATATGACTTACGTGGCAGTGCCACAAGTAGGTGGTACTATCATTACTATCTTTTGGCATGAACATGTGTATCACTACGATCGAGATTCAATAAACCATTCATTTTAGGTGTAAGACCATTGAAGGTATTATTCAAATAAACAGAGTAACCATTATTCTCCTTAAATGAATAACCGTATTGCGATAGACATAATCCAATCATGTCTATGCTCAACGCAAACACCAATCTCGATGGTAGAGGGAGCGTGCGACGCTTGATCATATCAACATTGGAAACACTTCCAACACATATCATTAGCTCACCTTTAGCTAGTCTCCGTTTATTCCGTAGCTTTTATTTCGAGTTGCTAACACTTAGCAACCGAACCGGTATCTAATACCCTGGTGCTACTAGGAGTACTAGTAAAGTACACATCAACACAATGTATATCCAATATACTTCTATCGACCTTGCCAGCCTTCTAATCTACCAAGTATCTAGGGTAATTCTGCTCCAGTGGTTGTTCCCCTTATTACAGAAGCACTTAGTCTCGGGTTTGGGTTCAACTTTGGGTTTCTTCACTAGAACAGCAGCTGAATTGCCGTTTTGTGAAGTATCCCTTCGTGCCCTTGCCCTTCTTGAAACTAGTGGTTTCACAAACCATCAACAATTGATGCTCCTTCTTGATTTCTACTTTCGCGGTGTCATACATCACGAACAACTCAAGGATCATCATATATGTCCCTGACATATTATAGTTCATCACGAAGCTCTAGCAGCTTGGTGGTAATGACTTCGGAGAAACATCACTATCTTATCTGGAAGATCAACTCCCACTTGATTCAAATGATTGTTCTACTCAGACAATCCAAGCACAAGCTCAACAATTGAGCTTTTCTCCTTAGTTTGCAGGTTAAGAAAATCGTCGGAGGTCTTATACCTCTTGACGTGGGCACGAGCCTGAAATTCCAATTTCAGCCCTCAAAACATCTCATATGTTTCGTGACGTTTCAAAACGTCTTTGGTGCCTCAACTCTAAACCGTTTAACTGAACTATCATGTAGTTATCAAAATGTGTATGTCAGATGTTCGCAACATCCACAGACAACGTTCGAGGTTCAGCACACTGAGCGGTGCATTAAGGACATAAGCCTTCTATGAAGCAATGAGGACAATCCTCAGTTTACGGACCTAGTCCGCATAATTGCTACTATCAACTTTCAACTAATTTTTTTCTCTAGGATCATATCTAAACAGTAGAACTATAGCGTGAGCTACGACATAATTTGCAAAATCCTTTTGACTATGTTCAGGATAATTAAGTTCATCTTATGAACTCCCACTTAGATAGACATCCCTCTAGTCATCTAAGTGATTACATGATCCGAGTGAACTAGGCCGTGTCCGATCATCACGTGAGACGGACTAGTCAACGTCGGTGAACATCTTCATGTTGATCGTATCTTCTATACGACTCATGCTCGACCTTTCGGTCTTCTGTGTTCCGAGGCCATGTCTATGCACATGCTAGGCTTGTCAAGTTAACCCTAAGTGTTTTTGCTGTGTAAATTTGTCTTACACCCGTTGTATGTGAACATAAGGATCTATCACACCCGATCATCACGTGGTGCTTCGAAACGACGAACTGTAGCAACGGTGCACAGTTAGGGGAGAACACTTCTTGAAATTTTAATGAGGGATCATCTTATTTACTACCGTCGTTCTAAGAAAATAAGATGTATAAACATGATAAACATCATATGCAATCAAATAATAGTGACATGATATGGCCAATATCATATAGCTCCTTTGATCTCCATCTTGGGGCTCCATGATCATCTTGTCACCGGTATGACACCATGATCTCCATCATCGTGTCTTCTTGAAGTTGTCTCGTCATCGACATGCAAGTCGTGATTCCCTTGACAAGAACATGATCAATCTCATACATTACATATAACATTCATCACATCCTTTTGGCCATATCACATCACATAGCATACCCTGCAAAAACAAGTTAGACGTCCTCTAATTGTTGTTTGCATGTTTTACGTGGCTGCTGTGGGTTTCTAGCAAGAACGTTTCTTACCTACGCAAAACCACAACGTGATATGCCAATTTCTATTTACCCTTCATAAGGACCCTTTTCATCGAATCCGATCCGACTAAAGTAGGAGAGACAGACACCCGCTAGCCACCTTATGCAACTAGTGCATGTCAGTCGGTGGAACCTGTCTCACGTAAGAGTACGTGTAAGGTTGGTCCGGGCCGCTTCATCCCACGATGACGCCGAATCAAGATAAGACTAGTAACGGCAAGCATATTGAACAAAATCAACGCCCACAACTACTTTGTGTTCTACTCGTGCATAGAATCTACGCAATAGACCTAGCTCATGATGCCACTGTTGGAGAACGTAGCATAAATTCAAAATTTTCCTACGTATCACCAAGATCTATCTATGGAGAAACCAGAAACGAGGGGAAGGAGAGTGCATCTACATACCCTTGTAGATCGCTAAGCGGAAGCATTCAAGTGAACGGGGTTGATGGAGTCGTACTCGTCGTGATTCAGATCACCGATGATCCTAGTGCCGAACGGACGGCACCTCCGCGTTCAACACACGTACAGCCCGGTGACGTCTCCCATGCCTTGATCCATCAAGGAGAGAGGGAGAGGTTGATGGAGATCCAGCAGCACGACGGCGTGGTGGAAGTAGCGGGATTCCAACAGGGCTTCGCTAAGCGCTGCGGGAGGAGGTAGATGTGTCACGGGAGGGAGAGGGAGGCGCCAGGCCTTAGATTGGTTTGCTCCTCCTTTTTCCCCACTATATATAGGGCCAAGGGAGAGGGGGAGGCGCAGCCCTTGCCCCTTCCTCCAAGGAAGGGTGCGGCCAAGGGTGGGGAGGAGTCCATCCTCCCCAAGGCACCTCGGAGGTGCCTTCCCCTTTTAGGACTCTCCCCTTTTCCCATCTCTTGGCGCATGGGCCTCTTGGGGCTGGTGCCCTTGGCCCATATAGGCCAAGGAACAACCCCTACAGCCCATGTGGCCCCCCGGGGCAGGTGGCCCCACCCGGTGGACCCCCGGGGCAGGTGGCCCCACCCGGTGGACCCCCGGGACCCTTCCGGTGGTCCCGGTACAATACCGATGACCCCGAAACTTGTCCCGATGGCCGAAACAGCACTTCCTATATATAATTCTTTACCTTCGGACCATTCCGGAACTCCTCGTGACGTCCGGGATCTCATCCGGGACTCCAAACAACATTCGGGTTACCGCATACTAATATCTCTACAACCCTAGCGTCACCGAACCTTAAGTGTGTAGACCCTACGGGTTCGGGAGACATGCAGACATGACCGAGACGACTCTCCGGTCAATAACCAACAGCGGGATCTGGATACCCATGATGGCTCCCACATGTTCCACGATGATCTCATCGGATGAACCACGATGTCAAGGACTTAATCAATCCCGTATACAATTCCCTTTGTCTAGCGGTATGTTACTTGCCCGAGATTCGATCGTCGGTATCCAATACCCAGTTCAATCTCGTTACCGGCAAGTCTCTTTACTCGTTCCGTAACACATCATCCCGTGATCAACTCCTTGGTCACATTGCGCATATGATGATGTCCTACCGAGTGGGCCCAGAGATACCTCTCCGCTTACACGGAGTGACAAATCCCAGTCTCAATTCGTGCCAACCCAACAGACACTTTCGGAGATACCTGTAATGCACCTTTATAGTCACCCAGTTACGTTGTGACGTTTGATACACCCAAAGCACTCCTACGGTATCCGGGAGTTGCACAATCTCATGGTCTAAGGAAATGATACTTGACATTAGAAAAGCTATAGCATATGAACTACACGATCTAGTGCTATGCTTAGGATTGGGTCTTGTCCATCACATGATTCCCCTAATGATGTGATCCCGTTATCAACGACATCCAATGTCCATGGTCAGGAAACCGTAACCATCTATTGATCAACGAGCTAGTCAACTAGAGGCTTACTAGGGACATGGTGTTGTCTATGTATCCACACATGTATCTGAGTTTCCTATCAATACAATTATAGCATGGATAATAAACGATTATCATGAACAAGGAAATATAATAATAATCAATTTATTATTGCCTCTAGGGCATATTTCCAACAGCATGCGCCTAGGGTGAAGGGGGAACCCTAAGGAAGAGTCCCAAGGAGGGAAGGCACCTCCTAGGTGCCTTGGGGGGAGGGAAACCTCCCCTGGCCGCCGCCCCCTAGGAGATTGGATCTCCTAGGGCTGGCGCACCCCCCCCCCTTGGGCTCCCTATATATAGTGAGGGTAGGAGGGCCTCTTGACACACCCCTTATGCCTTTGGTGCAGCCCCTCCCTCTCTCCTAAGTCCTTCTCCTCTCCCGTGGTGCTTGGCGAAGCCCGGCAGGATTGCCACGCTCCTCCACCACCACCACGCCGTTGTGCTGCTGCTGGATGGAGTCTTCCTCAACCTCTCCCTCTCTCCTTGCTGGATCAAGGTGTGGGAGACGTCACCGGGCTGCACGTGTGTTGAACGCGGAGGTGCCGTGCGTTCGGCACTTGATCATCGGTGATTTGGATCATGACGAGTACGACTCCATCGACCCCGTTCTCTTGAACGCTTCCGCTTAGCGATCTACAAGGGTATGTAGATGCACTCTCCTTCCCCTCGTTGCTGGTCTCTCCATAGATAGATCTTGGTGACACGTAGGAAAATTTTGAATTTCTGCTACGTTCCCCAACAACGTGGCCCCGGAAGATGACAGGCTGAAGATTGCCGTCACCAGGATCCTTCGTCTCAGGCTTGCCGGGCTAACTGTTGGCGCTGTTGGCGCAGACTTCCTTCGCCGCCGCATCGCCCCCCTGCAGGAACGGGGGAGGCCCACTTGGGAGTTCAAGAACGCGGTAGACATCATGAGGCTGCGGCCGGGCCTCAATTACAACTTCACAGTCCTGGAGCTCAACGCGATGCTTCAGGAGCTCTTCAAGTATGACCCCCAACATCCCGAGGTGTTCAGGTTGCCGGGGGGCGTTGTTCCGTTGTGCAACAATTCCTCGCTCGACCGCATCCGTGCAATGATGCCGGAGTGCGACTCGCATGGAATTGTGCCAACTTGGCAGGAGCCTGCAGACGAGGTCGTGCAATAGTTCTTCGACGACTTGGTGGAAGTGCCGATCCGCTCCGACGAGAAGGATGGCCTCACCCGCGACACCACCGATGCAGAGATGGCGCTCATCGCCACTAGGCTGGAGGAGGCAGCGGCAGCCGCAGCCGCGGGCGAGTTTGGGTTCACGGTGGAGGAGGCAGATGCAGCAGAGGCGGCAAGCCGTGCCGAGCGAGGGGAGCCTGCCGGCAAGAAGGAGCTTGCCGGGCGTGACGCCGAGCCGAGCGAGCCCGCCAAGGACACGAGCGGCTCGCTGGAAATCAACTCATCTTCCACCTCGTCTTCAGACAGCCCACCACGAGCAGAGCCTCCATCCCCACCAAGAAGGCGTCTCCGCAAGGTCGGTGACATGGCTGAGCGGCAAGCGGGTCAACAGTCGCCGCGCCGCGTGACACGCTCCACCGCGGCAAACACCGTTGCCGTGGGAGCGCCTCATGCTGCGACGGCAACTGGAGCGGAGTCTAGCTGGACCACCGCTTCAGTTCCTGCCGCTGCTCACGCCGCGCCAGTAGCCGGGGCGGGGTCGTCTCAGACCGCCGCCACTGCTCCTGCCAAGCGGCCAAGGGAAGCTTCTCCTCCGCCTCCTCGCGCCGGGTGCGCGCCGGACTTCGACTTCTCCGCGTTCAGCTCCGACGAGGAAGAAGAAGAAGAGTAAGCTTCTCTTGCTGTACTTGCATTTCTTCAATCCTTGCTGTTTGTCTTGTTTCTGACTTGCTTTTCTCTGAACTTGTTCCTCTTTAGGACTCTGGCCCAGAGAGCGGCAAAGAGAGCTAAGGTCCCGGTGATCGTCATCGAGGACGAGCCTACTGTGACAGCAGGTGGCGCGCCCGAGACAACCTTGCCGGACCCGGCGACTTTCCTCCAGGGCAGCCCCCAGCGTGAGTGTATGATTTACTTTCCGCTGCGAGGCACATATGGGTACTTGTCTTTGCTGATATCTGCTTGCTGACTCATGTAGGAGCCGAGCAGCCCCACCAGGAGCCAAGGGAGAATCCCCCGACAAGGGAGAATTCTCCGGCAAGGGAGGGTTTCCCGGTAAGGGAGAAGTCTCCGGCAAGGGACAGCACCAGCAGCCCCCCGACGGCGGAGACCACTACTGCAGAAACTGGTGCAGGTACTCCTCTTGCTTCAAAACTTCCCTTGGGTTCTTCTTCTTTTGATCTTCTTTTTGTTGGATATTTGCTTGACTCTTCCCCCTTTTCCGGTCGTCAGACCCATCCGCTGCAGAGCAGATGGAGATCGAGGTCACCGCCGACGAAGCAGCCGGTGGTGGCGATGCCGCCGGCGCGGGGGCCGCCAAGGCTGCCGCCGCAGCAACTGGCGAAGGGTCTGGTGATCGCACTGACGGCCCTGAGGCCGCAGGAGCGCCAGGCGCTACACCGACCACCGACCCGTCCGCCGAAGCCGCAGCGCCAAGCTCCGAGGAGCCCCAGTCGGGCGTCTACTTGAAGGCCGGCGAAGGCGTCTTCATCAACCTCCCCTGGGCGTCAAGCTCCAGGGCGCCGGTCAAGGGGGAGATCTTCGACGGAGAAGTGCTTGCCACCGCGGGGTTGACGGTGGTTGACGCGCCAAGCAGCGGCAGCAACGAGCCCGAAGAAGAGCGGTTGTTGCGGAAGTTGCTGTCGCTCTACCGCGCGCGGCAAGCCAAGCTGGAGTCCCGCGAGGCGCTTGTCGCAAAGGCGGGAGCAGACATTGAAAAGCGCGCGGAGGAGCTCGGGGGTTTCCGTCGGGAAGCCCTCCGTAATCTGGTGGAGGAGCGGGAGCAGCTCGTTGAAGCGCAGAAGGCCTTCCTCCTCGAGAAGGCCGAAGTCGAAGAGCGGCAGCGACTTGCCGCTGTGAAGCTAGCCGCGGAGGAGGGCGAGCTGGCGCAGCGGAAGGTCAATCTCGACGCCCATGAGGAGGAGCTTGCCGCGCGCGAGGAGAAACTTGGCGGAGCCCTCAAGCGAGCAGAGGACGCTGCCGCCGCCGCCGAGGCCGCCAAGAAGGAGTTGGAGACGAAGGTGGCGCGGCTAGAAGCCGATCTTGCCGAGAAGGGCAAAGAGCTCAGCGCCGCCAAGGTCTTCAACATGGATCTTGAGTTGAAGCTAACCACTTTGACCAAGACTCTGGACAGCGCCAAGAAGCGGGGGGCGGCCTTGAAGGAGGAAATCAAGGCCGACAAGGCGCTGCTGGAGAGTGCTGCCGCCGCCCAGAACGCCTTCAGGGAGACTGTGACGCACTGGACGGAGAGTCTTGTGAATACCGCCACAGACATCGACAAGGAGCTGGCGCAGCTGGGGATGGAAGATCTCGGGTATCCCTCCGACGACAACCTCCAACCCAGTGCCAAGCTCGTCCTGTTCTTCAAGGGCGTGGCGACGGCCCTTCAGCGGCTCCGAGAAAGGATCCCCAAGCAACTGGCCGACGAGTCGCGCAAGATCTGCGCGGGAGCTCTTCAGAAAGTGTTGATGAAGGTGGCCTTCCGCAATCCGGGCCTCCGCCTCACCAATATCCTCAGGACCTTGCCGCCGGAAGCTGATCTGGAGGAGCTCAAGGCCCTTGTCGCACCCATTGTGGACAAGGTGAGCGGGATCAAGAGGGTCGAAGGCGATCGCGTAGATTAGGCCGCCCATTTCTTCTTTCCTTGCCGCTGTTTATCATGTCATGAAAACAATCTATTAGAGCTGCGACAAGCTATCTTTGTAATATAGCTTTGTTCTATGGAATGATTGCAATGTTATTCCCTTTACTTGATCCCTCCCTTTGTATGTCTTTTTACCCTATGCTTTTAGGGAACTTGCCGGTGCAGGCACCTGGGCCACGAGCGCTGAGTGGGGGGACGTCAGCAGCCTGCTGGCGGTGCCGCTACCGGCAAGAAACCTTGTCGCAACTAGTTGCGGCTCACTTAAGTTGCTGAGCAAACTCGAAACAAAGTAAGGGCGCTAGCGGCTCACTTAAGTTGTTGAGCGGACTCGAAACAAAGTAAAGGCGCTAGCAGCTCACTTAAGTTGTTGAGCGGACTCGAAACAAAGTAAAGGCGCAACTAGCTACGAGTTGGTTCCTCCACGCATAGGTTTTCCATACAAAGTGCGGTCGTTCAAGGGAGATAACTTAAAATTTAAAAAATTTGATTGCTCAAACTTTGGCAACTTAGCTTTTCTGTTGTTTGCTTCCCGGCAAGGCGAAACTTTCTTGAACGACGCCTGGTCCATACCATCATCTTCTCCTCCCCCCCGGCAAACTTGTGGGCGAGGGGAACCTTCCTTTCAAAAGAAAGAAGAGACAATACAGATATGGAGCTTTACGGCTCGTTATTGCTTACCGTGGAGTAAGTGCTGCACAAAGTGTTAGATCATATATGCTAAAACATAGAAAGCATGAAATCGACAAAATGTGCGGAGCACATGAGCTTTACTTATGCACGGGGTCTGCGCCCGGCTTTGTACAAAGGATTACATGCAACAGCGGCAAGACTTGTACAAAAGGTGGTTGCCGGAACAGGTTCCGACAACCGCGCCTTACGGGTAAAACTTACGAAGATGCTCAATGTTCCAGGAGTTGCTCATCGGAATGCCATCTTCGGTCTCAAGGCGGACAGCGCCAGGCCTAGTGACTCGTTTCACCCGGTAAGGGCCTTCCCACTTCGGCGTCAACTTGTTGGAATTCTTGGCAGACTAGACTCGCTGAAGAACAAGGTCGCCTTCCTCGAGACTTCTGGCGTTAACTTTGCGGCTATGGTAGCGGCGCAAAGCTTGCTGGTAGCGAGCAGCTCGCACAGCAGCCTGAAGACGGTCTTCCTCAAGGAGCAGCGCGTCATCTTGTCGCAGCTGCTCTTGCTCGAGCTCATCATAAGCGAGCACTCGAGGTGAACCGTATACGAGTTCCGTGGGGATAACTGCCTCTGCTCCATAGACTAGAGCGAAAGGTGTCTGGCCAGTGGCTCGATTTGGCGTCGTCCTGATCGACCAAAGAGTCACCGGCAGCTCCTCGATCCAGTTTCTTCCGCACTTGTGCAGCCTGTCGAAAGTTCTGGTCTTGAGCCCGCGCAGCACTTCAGCATTTGCCCTCTCCGCTTGACCGTTGCTTCTCGGGTGAGCAACAGAAGCGAAGCAGACCTTGGCGCCAAGATCTTGGATGTACTGCATGAAGGTGCGGCTCGTAAATTGTGTACCGTTGTCGGTGATTATCCTGTTAGGGATCCCGAAGCGGCAAACAATCGACCTGAAGAACTTGACTGCTGACTGTGCTGTCACCTTCCTCACTGGCTCCACTTCCGGCCACTTTGTGAACTTGTCGATTGCAACGTACAAGTACTCAAAGCCCCCGACAGCTCGGGGAAAGGGGCCGAGGATATCGAGCCCCCAGACCGAAAATGGCCAGGATAAAGGGATCGTCTGGAGAGCTTGAGCTGGTTGGTGTATCTGCTTGGAATAGAACTGGCACGCTTCACACTTGGTTACTTGTGCAGTTGCATCCTGGAGGGCTGTTGGCCAGAAGAAACCTTGCCGGAATGCTTTACCGACAAGTGCTCTTGCGCCAATGTGGTGACCACATATGCCTCCATGTATCTCTGCCAACAGCTTTTGTCCATCTTCCCGGTGAATACACTTCAATTTCACGCCGTTGAGCCTTCTTCTGTACAATGTCTTGTCGACAAACTGGTGCATACTTGACTGCCGGGCTACTCTTTCCGCTTCTTCTTGCTCTTCGGGAAGTTCTCCTGTCTGAAGGAAACGGATAATCTGCTGCGCCCATGCTGGAGCTTGTGGCTCGACAACAAGGACTAAAGGCAAATCTGCCGCTGCGGGAACATCCGCTTCTACGGCGAGAACCTGCGGCTCTGCCGGAGCTTGACGTTCCCCGGCAAGCTTGCCGAAGCAAAACTTGCCAGGAGCTTCTGCTTCAACGGAACAAACCCTGGGGTTTGCCGGAGCAGACTGCTCCTCAGCATTTTTCGCGTTGATCTTGGGGACTGCTGCGGGAACATCCGCTTCTACGGCGAGAACTTGCGGCTCTGCCAGAGCGTGACGTTCCCCGGCAAGCTTGCCGGAGCAAAACTTGTCGGGAGCCTCTGCTTCAACGGAACAAACCCTGGGGTTTGCCGGAGCAGACTGCTCCTCAGCGCTCTTGGCGTTGATTTTGGGATTCTTGGCGGCGGCTTCGGGAAGCTCTGCCGGCAAATAGTCACCAGAAATCAACTTCCTCTTCTTGCTCTGTCCAGTTGATGGTGTTACGGACGGCTGAGTCAGCTTGAGCACAAAGATCCCTGATTCCACAGGTAACTTGAGTGCGGCGCACTTAGACAGGCCATCTGCAATGGCGTTCTGAGCTCTTGGAACATGCTCCATTTGTAGGCCGTCAAAGTGCTCTTCTAGCTTTCTCACTTCGTCGACGTAAGCTTCCATCAACGGACTCTGATAGTTCTTGTTCACTTGGCAGACGACAAGCTGTGAGTCACCCCTGACAATGAGCTTCTTGATCCCAAGGTCTGCTGCGATCCGGAGACTGGCAAGCAAGCCTTCATACTCTGCAGTATTGTTTGTTGCTTGCTCCTTGGGAAAGTGCATCTGGACTACGTACTTGAGGTGCTCTCCGGCGGGTGCGACAAGCAGCACGCCAGCGCTGGCGCCTTGCAATGAAAAGGCACCATCAAAGTACATCAGCCACTCTTTGCTTACTTCCTTGTCGGGGATGCTCGTCTCTGGAATTTCTTCATCTGGTGTTGGCGTCCATTCTGCTATGAATTCTGCCAATGCTCTGCTCTGGATAGTTGAAGTACTTTCAAACTTGAGGCCAAAGCTTGACAGTTCCAGTGCCCACTCAACAATCCTGCCTGTCGCTTCTGGATTCTGCAGTATCCTCTTCAGCGGAAAGTGAGTGACAACTGTGATCTCATGTGCTTGGAAATAATGGCGCAGCTTTCTCGAGGCCATGAGAAGGCCGAAAAGCAACTTCTGCACACCAAAGTACCTTGACCTAGCCCCCTGCAGAAGGGAGCTGACAAAGTAAACTGGGTGCTGCACCATTTTCTTCTGTATCTCCTCACGCATCTGCGCAGATCCATCTTTGTCGGGACCAGAGCTTGCCGGGGAAGCCTCCTGCTTGTCGCTGGATGCGCTTGCCGTGGTTGCGGGCTCGTCATCTGCCTCCCTCTCTGCTACTAACGCAGCACTAACCACTTGATTGGTTGCTGCTATGTACAGCAGCAACTTCTCTTGTGGCTTAGGTGCGACAAGTATTGGAGGGGAGGACAGGTATCTCTTCAAGTCTTGCAGCGCAGCCTCCGCTTCCGGAGTCCATTTCATTGGACCTGCCTTTTTCAATAATTTGAAAAATGGCAGGGCGCGCTCAGCAGACCTAGAGATAAACCTGCTGAGAGCAGCCACGCAACCGGCAAGTCTTTGTACATCCTTGACGCGCTTTGGTGCTTCAATCTGCTCAATGGCCTTGATCTTGTCGGGATTGGCTTCAATTCCCCGCTGAGACACGAAGAACCCGAGAAGCTTGCCGGAGGGGACTCCAAACACACACTTCTCGGGGTTGAGCTTGAGGCTGATCTTGCGCAGATTTGCAAAGGTCTCGTCTAAATCTTGAATCAGAGTTGCCTTATCCTTGCTCTTGACCACTATGTCATCCATGTAGGCTTCCACATTTCTGTGTACTTGTGGCTCAAGAGCGACATGGACTACCCTTGCAAATGTTGAACCAGCATTTTTTAAACCGAAAGGCATCCGTATGAAGCAATACGTGCCACATGGAGTAATAAATGCGGTTTTCTCCTCATCCTCTTCTGGCATGAAGATCTGATGATATCCTGAGCATGCGTCAAGAAATGAAAGCAAATCACATCCGGCTATGGAGTCAACAATCTGGTCAATGCGCGGCAAAGGAAATGGGTCTTTGGGACAAGCTTTGTTAACATCAGTAAAATCGATACAAAGTCTCCATTTCCCATTCGCCTTGCGCACGACTACAGGATTGGCCAACCACGTAGGATAGAGCACTCCTCTGACAAGGCCTGCTGCTTCCAACTTCTTGATCTCTTCTGCAATAAATTCTTGGCGCTCCACTGCCTGCTTCCTGACCTTCTGGTTGACGGGCCGCGCATGAGGACAAACGGCAAGGTGGTGCTCAATTACTTTCCTGGGAACACCGGGGATGTTAGACGGTTGCCACGCAAACACGTCGACATTCGCCCGCAGGAAAGCAACGAGCATGATTTCCTATTTAGGGTCGAGAGTGGCGCTGATGGTGAAGGTACCACCAGTGCCGTCCTCCTTGGCGGACACCTTTTTCGTCTCTAGCGGAGCTGCCATCGTCTTCTTACACTTGCCGGTGGAGCTCGATGGTGCGTCCTCGACGGCAGCGCAGCACTCCGAAGAGGTGCGCTTGCCGGAGTGGGCATCAGAACTCTTGCCAGACTTGGTCTTCTTCCCCCCGGGAGCTTCAGCGGCAAGTGACTCGCGTTCTGCTGCGGCTGCTGCTTCCCGGTAGATCTTGTCGGCACAGATAAGAGCATCCTTCTTGTCGCCGGGGACAGAGATGACGCTTATCGGGCCTAGCATCTTCAGCATGTTATATGCGTAGTGAGAGGCTGCCATGAACTTGGCGAGTGCTGGACGACCAAGTATCCCATTGTAAGGTAATGGAATATCGGCAACGTCAAAAGTGATCCTCTCAGTCCTGAAGTTCAGCTCGCTGCCAAATGTTACCGGCAGCGTGACTTTCCCCTTCGGCTTGCTCCTTCCCGGGTTGATTCCTTGGAAT
Source organism: Triticum urartu (assembly GCF_056163025.1). Classification (NCBI taxonomy): domain Eukaryota; kingdom Viridiplantae; phylum Streptophyta; class Magnoliopsida; order Poales; family Poaceae; genus Triticum; species Triticum urartu. The sequence goes on from NC_141875.1 coordinate 625,266,260, forward strand.
GTGCTGGTCTCTTCGAGCTCGCTGTCAGGGATCTGGAGCTTCTGGAGTACAGCGGAGGAGATCAGATTCAAGCCGGCCCCGCCGTCGACTAACATCTTGGTGACCTTGAGGTTGCGGATAGTTGGTGAAACCAACATCGGCAAGCACCCGACCGCAGTCGTGCGATCAGGGTGGTCCTCAATATCAAAGATGATAGGCGTGCTGGACCATTTCAGAAGCTTGCGTGATTCGACAGGTGGTTCTGCTGCATTGACTTCCCGCACCCACTACTTGATCTGGCGGTGCGAAGTATGCAGAGAAGCACCACCGTCAACGCACAAGACCTCTGTGGCTTTCTGGAACTCCTGCTCACTGGTCTCGACATCATCCATGTCTTCGTCGTCGTCGTCGTCGTCTTCATCGTTATCGCGGCCGCGGGGAGGTCTATCTCCTTGCCGCTGCTTGGCCTTGCCGCGGCATCCTCCCCGGCCGGCGCGCTTCTTGCCGGATTCTGCAGCACCTCCTTGGGCCCTCTCCTTGTCACGTCGCTCGTACTCAGCCTTTTGCTGCTGGACAAGCTGCTCGACTTTTTTGCAGCTCTGGAGGTCATGGCCCTTGGTGCGGTGAATCTTGCAGTACTGCTTGTCGGTGCCGTCCTGCTTGTCGGTGACCGCCACAGCTTGACAGTTGGTGCACGCGGCAATCTCCTTGCTGGAGTTACCAACTTTGGGTTGCTTGGCGCCACCTTCGTTGCCGGACTGCTCAACGACTAGCACCTCTTTGCCTTTCTTCTTCCTGTTCCGCCGCCGGTTCTTCTTTGCCGGGGCAGCATCCTCGCTGTCAGATCCTCCTGCTCCTGCATTCTCTCCGGGGAGTCTCCTCCCTTCCTCAGCACATGCACACTTGTCGGCCAGGGCATATAGCTCACTGACGTCTCTGATCCTGCACATCGCCATCTCCTCCCGCATCCTGCGGTTACGCACGCTCTGATGAAACGCGCTGATGACCGCGGCGGGGTGGACGTCTGGGATGTTGTACTGTACACGGCTGAACCTCTGAATGTACTTGCGCAGGGGCTCTCCTTCCTTCTAGACGAGCAGATGAAGATCACTCTCTTGGCATGAGGTTTGTGGCCGCGTGTAAAGGCGCTGACAAACTGATGGCATAGGTCTGCCCAGGAGGATATGGAGTTGTCCGGCAAGTGCATGAGCCAGGACCTGACGTTGGGCTTGAGCACCAACGGGAAGTAGTTGGCAAGGATCTTATCGTCCCGCCCCCCAGCAGCCTGCACCGCGATGGTGTAGATGCTGAGGAACTCCGACGGATGCAACTTGCCGTCGTACTTCTCTGGCACATCTGGTTTGAAATTCTTCGTGCTAGGCCACTGGACTTGCCGCAGCTCACGAGTGAACGCAGGGCAACCTACCGCGTACGGCAAGTCGCCTGGTTCCCCTGGCGCATGCATGTCGACAGAGGGCCCAGCGCGCTGGTCTGATTGACGTCGCGCTTCTCTTTGGCGCTCGATGCGAGTACAAGCGTCTTCTTATTGTCGTTCTTGAAGAACTTGGCGCTGATCGCGACAAGCTCGCGGATCTGATGACGCGGTGGAGTCGCTGTCGAGGTGGATCCGGCGAGTCGGCGATCTTGGCCTTCGGGGCGGAGAGTGCACAGTAGTTGCACCCCCACCAGTCTTGTCGTCTCCGGCTTGTGCCTGGCTGGCTTGCCGCGGCTGCGACGTGCTCGGCTGCCGTGGAGTGTCGCCGTTGGCGAAGCCGATGAGACTCTGGATGGTGGCCCTCCAATCGTCGATCTTGTCCGCCGTTGGAGGGTAGTCTAGGAGCAGTTGAGCTCGCACCAAAGCTTTTGCTGCAGTGGCAGGTGGCGGTGGCGAACGGTGCGAGGAACGGGATATGCTCGGACTTCTAACCACGTTAGAAGGAGCAATATCCTGTCCAGGCGACCGTGCCTCGCTCGTGCCAGCATGTTGGCGTGCATGGTGGTCCTCAGCGCTCCGAGATCCACCAGCTTGATCTTGGTCTAGCAAACGCATGGTACCGTGAGTACCATGACGCTGCCGGTCCCGCGCCTCCTGAGACGGGCGCGGTGCATGTACGTACGCCGAGGTCTTGGAGTGCGCCCGGTCATCGTGGGAGCCGGCTACGCCGCCGATGGGTAGCGTAGCCTTGTCCTTGGACCTGGCAGCACCGCGAGCTCCCTCGTCGACGCCCGTTCTTCCGCCGGCGTCTACCCCACCAACTGTTTGCTCCGGCGGTGGTGGGCTCGGTGCGGACGGAGCAGCTGCCTCCGAAGCCTTCTTCTTCGGCGGCATGTTGATGAAGATGATCAAGATCTAGCTCGCGAGAACGCCGGATCTGGTTCACACAACCTCGACGCCCCCTACCTGGCGCGCCAGATGCCGGGGTACTGATCCACGAGCACCTATGGGACCGGCGGGCCGGGTCCCTTTCAGTTCGGCGGGGGCGGAGATCGTGCAAAGAGCAAATCGAGGCGAAGCACGCGAGCGATTTACCCAGGTTCGGGCCACACGGATGCGTAAAACCCTACTCCTGCTTTGTGGTTTGTATTGATTTCTTACTCGGGAGCGCGGAGTGCTACAGTACACTTCAGCAGCTAACGAGACCGAGCGTGAGTGTGTTTCGAACCCCCCTCTACGTTGCACACGGGCCTCCTTTTATACGCTCAAGGGGTCACCAACAGGTGGCAACGAAGGTAAAGGGTAAAAATGGAAAGGTGCTGCAGTAGGTACAGCTACCTGCTACAGTGTATCATACCTAACCCTGACGGCAGGGGACAAGGGCCTTAAATGCCCGTCTGTGTCGCCTAAACAGTGCAAAAAAAGGACCGCCAGGGACGCCACCATTCGCCACGATGGCGATCTTGTCAGCGCCGCTTGCCACCGCGCACCGCAAGCTGCACAACCTTCCGCCACGTATGCCTGGAGGGGTCCCAGAGCGACACGTTGGTGGATGTGCTGGAGCGCGGGCACGGTGGTGTCTTGTCGCGGCAAGCGCCTTGCCGCGGTTGTTGTCTTGTCGCGCTCGGGAGCTTGTCGCTCACCGGGCCTTGCCGGGATGCGTGGTGCGCCGCGGCAAGTTCCTTGAGATGCCTTGGTTGGCCTTCCCGGCAAGCTCCTCTTGCCGGGGTCTTGAGGTGCCTTGGTTGGCCTTCCCGGCAAGCTCCTCTTGCCGGGGTCTTGTCTCTTTGACTTGGATACTTTGTTCTTGAATGGCTCCAAAGGAACCACGGAGGACCTTGGCGATCACCCGGCAAGCCTTGCCGCGGGATGCTGCGACTGCCCGTGCACAAGTTCGGGATACTAGGGTACCCCTACTCTAGTACACCGACAGTCTACTATTCTTGGAAGACCTTTTTTTAATACTGCAGGGGCTGTTATTGATTGCAACAAAGACAATGTCACTTTTCATGTTAATGGTAATGAGCATAGGGTACACTTTCCGAGGAAACAACCTCAAGTTCATAGTATCAACTCTATTGGAAAAATTCCATGGATTATACTTGGAGGTTTTGAATTTCCTCTTCCTACTATCAAAAATAAATATGATATACTTATTATAGGGGATGTGCATATCCCCGTTGAGGTAACTTAGTGTTATTCCAAAATTTCTCCGGTTTCATGATTATCGGAATGAGTTTGTTAACAAGACTTGATCAACCTTGTTAGTGGATTCTTTTTGATGAGCATGAGATGGATGAAACTAGAAGCACAACCTTCTGTACCCCACTTTTACTTTCTGTTATTTATATTAAATAAAGTAAAAATAGTATTTTTCTGTCTGTTTCCTGACTTATCCGCGCAATATAAAAATATCCCGAAAATAAAAGTCCTGAGAATGACATGCCAATTTAATATGATTTTTTCGGGAATATTTGAGGATTTACTATGCAAAAATTACCGCGGGAGGAGCTGCCATCTGGCCACGAGGGTGGTGGGCGCGCCCCCTGCCTCGTGGGCCCACGATGGCCCTCCTCTACTTATCCCAGCACCCATCTTCTACCTCTGTCTCACACAAACCCGAAAACCCAACTCAAGCACGAGTTCCAACCACTTTTGCTGTGATTTTCGATCTCCTTGTTCAAAGCACCTCTCGCAAAACTGCTTGGGGAGATTGTTCCTTGGTTTGTGACTCCTCCATTGGTCCAATTAGTTTTTGTTCTAGTGCTTTATTCTTTGCAAATTTGTGCTGCATAGGTGACCATGTTCTTGAGCTTGCATGTCAAATTTATATGGTTCCAAGTAGTTCTAATGCTTGATATAGGCTCTAGGTACTTGTAGGAGTAGTTGCTATCAATATTATTGAAGTTGGTTCATTTTTGTTTGAAGTTACTAAAAATTTCAGATTATTTCAGAAAAATAATGAGGAGATTTTTGAGGGGCTCATCAAGCCAAAGCTCAAAGGAAAAGGCATCGAAGCCTAAGTATAATTTGCCGCGCACCGCGGAGATTCGAGCGTGTGAATGGCCTTCTAATGATTTATTGAGAGCAGCCGGTATCTATGAAGATTTTCATGAATTGGCTCACAATGCAGGCCTCACCGCTTTCCTCCACGACCAATCCGATCAGTATCTCTTACTCACAAATACTTTTGTGCAAAAACTTTCATTTTCATTCTAGGAACTCACCACCTACGGTGGAGTTTCATTTATATGATGAGCATAAGGAGATGTCACTTTATGATTTCTGTCGGATTTGTTTAGTCCCTTTTGAGGGCAAGACAGAAGAACCATATCATGATGATGTGGTTGGGTTTATTGATACTATCACTGTAGGAGAAACTAGGAAGGTTTCCGATGCACGCATCACTAGCATACATTTTCCTGTTTTACGTTACTTTGCATTATTTGCTAGTCGTTGTTTAATTGGACGCGGAAACGGTGGAAACCTTAGTATCCCTGATATAATTATTCTACACCACGGTTTATACAGTGATAACACTTTTAATATGGGCGGTATTATTGCTAGACGGTTAAGTGTGAACCGTACCAAAGGCCCCATCTTTGGAGGCATCTATGCTACACGCCTAGTTGTACATTTTAACATACCTATTAGGCATGCTGAGAAGGAAAAAAAGGTGCTGCCCCGTGTTTATCTAGATCATAAAAGTATGGTGGCACATGATTTTATTGTTAAGAATAGGGCAGGAGAGCTTAAGTATCAATTGTTCTTTAACAAACATCATCCCGAGAGTATTATCCTGCCTGCTCCTTCTTTGTTTGATTTGACTGTAGGCACGTACCTTGTTCCGTTGACGACTATTCACGCCTACCGGAACCCTGCACCAGCCGAGGAGCCAGAACCGGAACCACAATTTGATCCTTCACGGCAGTCTAACTATCAGTGGGATCCGGAGATGATTGCCAGCCAGTGGCAATCGGAGCCTTCTTCTTCCTCATCACAGTACGACCCCAACAATTATTGTTATGGATATCCGCTAGGCCAGCCGTGGCCATATACCAACTTAGGCCAAAAGCCTAAGCTTGGGGGAGTATGTATTTCTCACCGACATTACATTTATGTTCACACACTCATTGCTAGATGTCGGTGCTCATACTTTTTCATTGTATCATCCATGCTAGTTTATTTTCTTTTTCCTGCTTTCTTCTTGTGTGTTTGTTAAACCTTAAGAAAAACCAAAAAAATTAGTAGTAATTTATTTTTCTGCTGTAGTAGTAATAATTAAAAAGAAAATCCAAAAATATTTCCCGTTCTTCTTTTGCTCGTTGGGAGCTTTCCCGTGTAAATAGTTTTATTTCTTTGGGGGACAGTAGGAGAAGACCAAGTAAATAGTTTTATTTCTTTTCTTTTCTTTGGGGGACAGTAGGAGAAGAGAAATGTAGTAAGGATCAGGTAGGAAGATATTATGAAGCCATACAGAACATGCAGTCACTCAGTGAAGACAAAAGATAGTGCAAACATACAATGACTTCACAAGGAGCAACAGTAAGTAAGGGGAAGGGAAGATGAAACCAGTGACTCGTTGAAGACAATGATTTGTTGGACCAGTTCCAGTTGCTGTGACAACTGTATGTCTGGTTGGGGCGGCTAGGTATTCAAACCTTAGGACACACAGTCCCGGACACCCAGTCCTGAACACGCAGCTCAGGACACCCAGTCCTCACCGTATTCCCCTTGAGCTAAGGTCACACAGACCTCGCCCAATCACTCTGGTAAGTCTTCAAGGTAGACTCCCAAACCTTCACAGACTTTGTTCACCGGCAATCCACAATGTCTCTTGGATGCTCAGAACGCGACGCCTAACCGGCTGGAGGATGCACAATCCTCAAGTGTAATAAGTCTTCAGAACACACAGACAAGAAGACTTAAGTGATGCCCAATTCTCTCTGGCTCTGGGTGGTTAGGGCTTTATCCTCGCAAGGAATTCTCTCTCAAATGCTTCGAGGTGGGTTGCTCTCAAACAACAAAATCCGTTCTCTCAATCTGAGCAGCCAACCGATTATGGTTGTGGGGGTGGGCTATTTATAGCCACTTGGCAACCCGACCTGATTTGTCCGAAATGACCCTAGGTCACTAAGGAACTGACACGTGTTCCAACGGTCAGATTTCAAACTCACACGGCAACTTTACTTGGGCTACAAGCAAAGCTGACTTGTCTGACTCTGGACAAGATTCGCTCTCATAGTCTTCACTCGAAGACATAGGTTTTTGGTTAGGCATCACTTCAGTCAGTCTGACTGGTTCTCTTGGACCCCACTTAACAGTACGGTGGTTCCTATGACTCAACACAAAAGAAAAAGAACTACGAAAGATCTAAGTCTTCGAGCTCCATAGGCTTCATGTGGTGTCTTCTCTTGTCATAGTCTTCAATGTGAATATCTTCATATACCACCTTTGACTTCAATGTCTTCATACATTTTTAGGGGTCATCTCTGGTAGGAAAACCGAATCAATGAGGGACTTCTACCTGTGTTATCCTGCAATTCTCACAAACACATTAGTCCCTCAACTAGGTTTGTCATCAATGCTCCAAAACCAATTAGGGGTGGCACTAGATGCACTTATAATCTCCCCCTTTTTGGTGATTGATGACAAACTAGTTGAAGTTTTCAACGGGGAATATAATCTGTGAAATTGTAAAGGATAAGGAATTGTCTTCATAAGTTGCAAGGGCTCCCCCTAAAGATGTGCATATAGGTAATTTGCTTTTGGAATGCAAATGCACATGGCAGGTTGTACTTGTGGAGATCCACTTCAACTTATGATGACAATCCACTATGCATGTGAAAGTATATGAAGATAATGACATGCATAATGGAAAATGGACGTCTGCAGAATGATCTAAGTGCGGAATTTATCGTCGCACATGCGGAATTTATCATCGCAAAACAAAGTGGTAGATAAGTAGCAGACGACCGTCGAGTTTAAGTGTTACAACTCAAAAGAACCAAATGTAGCAAAACGAGAGTTGTAAGCACGAAGCAAAATATAAAGCACCCGCCCATATGGACCCGCTTGAAGACTATCAACCTCATATGCTTCTCCCCCTTTTGTCAGTAAGGACCAAAAAGGTTTGAAGACATAGAGCATCTACTTGTTCCTATGCGGAGTAGGTGAAGTAGCAGGGTCGTTGGTGGTGTTTGGCGGTGCTGAAGAGCTTGGAGCAGAGTTGACGCGTGCTGAAGGAGGTGGTGGTGAAGTAGCATCATCTTCATCCTCGATAACTCTGGCAGTCACTGTTGCAGCAGATGAAGAGAACTCAGAGTCTTCAAGGGGTGGAGTTCCTAGCAGCACAGCTCTTCGAGGAGGTGTGGAGTCAAACTTGAATCGCTCAGTGAAGCCATCCTCTTGGAGATCATCTTCAGAACACATCATCGTTAGCCCTTTCCATGTACGGCGACAGGTTTCATGGGCAACGAAAGCATTCTTGGTGGCAAGATTGCGAATGCGATTAACTTCCACCAAGAGGCTTTTCATCTGACACTTCAGCCAGTCATGATGCCTATCCTGTTTCTGATGAAGAGCCACAAGAAGCTCTCGGTCGTTGAGAACACAAGTGCGCTTCTTGGGTCTTGGAGCAGTTGTACTATCAGTGGCTTCAGTAGACGCAGGGTGTGGTGCACGTGTAGTGCCAGCCAAAGGATACACCCGAGTGACTGCTTCAACTCCTTCAATATTCTGTGAGAAACTCTGATGCTCTGCATTCTGAAGACTTAGAGGTTCCTTTGCAGGCTCAGGATAGATGGCTTCAGTAGAGATATCCACATCAGGCAGAAAAATCCTATGATTGCGAGCAGATGGCTGATATGAGATATCGGAGTGAAGTTTAATTAGCCGCATTACCCATGGGGCGTAGAACTTCAAGCCAAACAGATCAGAGCCCGATGCAGCAAGTTGGCGGATGAATAAGTCCTGTGCATTGAAGCATTTTCCATGAAGAATATAGAAGACCAAAGTCTTCATTGCACCCTCAAGCTTGGCATTTGGAGAGTGCCCTTTGATGGGCCAGAGAGTTCGCCTGATGATGTGATAGATGGTTCGTGGCAGATACTCAAGGTCTTCAACGAAGAACTCTGTTGGATAAGCAGCATCTTGGGGTAATGGCTTCATCATGCTGAGCATCTGACTCATATCAGGTTCCGGCCTCTTAAAGATGCTCTCAATAGCTTCACTATGCAGCTGACAGCCATGCTCGTAGAGATCGCCAGGAGTGGGCAAACCAGTGAGCTCAATGATGTCAAATGCATTGGCTTCGTGATGAACATTTCCGGTCATCCACTCCAGGACCCAAGTCTTCGGATCTCTGTTGTACCCGCGGATGTGAAGTGTGGCATAGAATTGGAGCAGCAGCTCTTCATTCCAATGCTCTTGGTCGGTAACGAATGGCAGCAGTCCAACTTCCTTGAAGCAATCCAAAGCTTCTTCCAGACAGGGCAGACCAGCTATGGCTTCAATGTCAAGGCGCTTGTGTGGGAAGATGCGACCTTGGTTGTAAAGAATGCATGAGTAATAGCTTCGCTGAGGATAGCTCCAGAACCGATCAGATGATATCCTTTCCCTTGAGTAGGGGTTCCTGGAGCTATCGAAGAATGTGTTGTCTGCCCTGAAGCCATTGATATTGAAGGATCCAGGTGCTGATGCAGGACCTGGGAACCTTGGCAATCTTGGGATTGGCTTCTGTACCTAAGGCCTGTGCTCAACATGATAGTCGAACTGTGGACCGACAGCAGACTCAGGAACAGAAGTGACGGGATCAGTGGCTTCGCTGTCTTCTTTTTCCGTTGGGGAGGGCTCCACATTAGCTTCATTGGTGGTTGTGGCAGCCGCAAGATTTTCAAGCAAGTTCTCCTTGAGAACTGCTTCTTGGTGGGACAGTGGAGTGGCAACTTGTGGGACTTCATCTTCCACGGCTGATGCAGCCGGATTGTCTTCAGCAGAGACTTAAGGCCTTGGACCTTTGCGAAGCCTGCGCAACGCGGGCGACGCCTGTGGAGTTGGAGTGGGTTGGGCCTCATAGTCTTCTTCCTCTTGTGGGCGATCTGCCCATGAAGCATCCTGTGCAATTGGCGTCAGTGGACGACCAATGCTGATGAGTTCGCTGTTCTGAGGAAGGACTGCACCATCTTCTACATTGTCATGTTGACCAATGTCTTCAGCAGCGATGGGATCAGCTGCTGGAAAGTCTTCAACTTCATGAGCCTCTGTGGAAGCAGGCTCATGGATAGTCAGTTGGCGTTCATGGCGTTCAGCTTCAGGATAGACCATAGAAATGGGTTCAACTATCAAGGGCTCTGTGGGAGCTGCCCGATCTTTCTTGGTCTTCCTCTTCTTCTTGGAGGGGGCAGTTGGAGAGGCTTCAGAATGTTTCCTCTTCCTAGCTTCAGCCTCAGCAGTCCTTGTCTTCTTGACCTCTGAAGCTGTTGACCGGCTTTTTGGCTTCGAGACAGTCATTTTAGTTGGGAAGACAATAGCAACTGCTTCCTGCCTTGGTGCATCAGGTTCAGCCATAGCAGGCTTCTTCTTCTTCTTTGCGACCATCCTGGGGTCGATGCCAGGACGCCCAAGGGCCTTGCGCTTCTCAGCTTCATTGTAGGCTTGCACACATCTGTCAGCCAGAGTCTTCATGCGCTCACGCGAACCCTGAGCTTCTGCACGTTTCTTTACAAAGGCTTCCTTGAGCTCGTGCATCATACTCTTGAAGTTCTTCACTTCCTGCACGCTGAGCTTGGCCATATGCTTCTTGAACTGAGCCTTTTCATAGTCAATCTTTTGCTTCAGTTCAACAATGCGCTGGGCAATAGCGAGTTCTGAAGCAATGGCGCCTTGGAAGGCGACACTGAGGCCAATTGGTAGCTGCAGATCTTCAAAGCTGATGTTTGGCGTGTCAAACCACTCATCAATGAAGTTGTGGATGATGGTCACATCAAAGAGAGGCAGATCATTGAAGATTTCTGCTTCTTCTTTACTCTTGATGAGTTGCTCAAGAGCGTCATCTGCTAGATCTTCATCACTTGACAGATCAATGTCGTCATTGCGCAGAATGGCAGCAGCAGTTAGCTATTGTACGGTGTGAGGCAGAGGCATCTTGACTTTCTGGGGCTTGGAGATGTGAGATAAGTCTTCGGACTGCACACTGTCTTCAGGAGGTGCAGTTCCAGTGGCTTCGCCCTTGAGATTTTTGGTGAGGGGGCAGGCTTTGAAGCTTTAGGCTTCTTCATCTTCTTTGTCTTCGGCGCTGCAGGAGCTTCTTCTGATTCAGCGTCAGCTGCAGGCTCATTCACTGCAGTCCCTTGAACTAAGATGCGGGTGATGAGGCCTTCAAGGTTGTTGAAAGGACCGATGACATTGGGTTCTGCATCTCGTGTGCCATCTGCCCTTGGTGCTGAGGGGCCAGGGTTGAAGTCTAACCCCAAAGTCTTCTTGTTCTGCTTCGCTGAGTTCTGGGCAAACTGGAAGTTGCGCTTGAAGAGATTGTCGTCACGACACCATAGTAGTGACGATGGGTGTGCATTAGCTGGCTGTGGCCCACGGACCATGCAGGGATAGAAGCCTTGAGCAATGGCTTCATCTCTGGACCTGGGTAGAAGATTCTTGTATTGGATGTCTCCCCACAGTCTCTTGATGGCATTTTTCTCAGCATATTCTTGGGTTACAAATCGGTATTTGAACCATTGTCCTGCCCAATATCTTCGAATCCATTGGATTCGGGTCTTGCGCTGATTGTAATCCTCTTCAGGATCTGTCTTGTACAGTTCTGAGAGTTCATCTGGCAGATCTATGGATGTTTCTCCACAACGCTTTCTGCCACCCTTCCTTGCTGGTTTCTCTGAAGCCATAAACTTTAACTTGAAAGGTTTCAACACGTTCAAAGGCTTCAAAGGTTTTCACTTGCTGGACCAACAGGAACTGGCTTCAGGAGAATTAATGTGATGCTGTAAGAATTCTGCAAATGAATGCAGACTATGAGAACCAAAGGATTCTCCCACGGACATGTACCTGTGACAGCATTAAGGTGCGAGGGAAGGGGAAGAGGTCATATGCATTCTCAGAAGATTTTGAAGATAAATCAGTTTAGAAGACATTGACCTCATTTTGCGAAGACATTCACTCATAGATAAGGAGTTGGTTCCAGATTTGTACGAATCCACAGATCAGTACAAGTGAGGAATCTAACTACTTTGTGAAGCATAAGTGAATATACTAGGCATGTTATGAGATGCAGTATGAGAGAGATCTAACTTGTGTGAATAGAAACTGCTTGTGGTAGAAAGTGACAAATCCATAGGATCAACGGTGCTGTAAAAAGGAAGTTTTATTTACCACACTAAGAACTTCTAGATGAAGTGGAAGATGAGGCCGAGCAGTTCGATCTTCCGTGCCCTAACTTGGCGATGGAGGACACCTACGGCGACGGCGGAGAGGACGATGTCCGCGGTCGGCGTGAAGACGGCGTCGGAGAGGTTGCGGCAGTGAAGCGCTTCGTCGCCGACGTCGTCGAGGGCTAGCGGTGGCACTAGGGTTCGTGCGAGAGTGGAAGAAGAGATAATGACCGCTGTGAAGTGTGTATTTATAGGTACATGGGCGGCACTGCGCTATTACACAGGTGCCCCTGGCGATTCGCATATGAGGAACATGTGGCCATTATGCGGAATTTTGGGGTTTGTTCCACGTCCCACACATGCCTTGATTGTCGGGTGGTCGTTCCTACTTCTCCGGGTTTCATGTGGAGGAATGAGCATTGAAAACGGACTTAATGGTTGTCTCTATATCTTCTGCTGACAAGGACGCAGAGAAGACATTCGACAGTTTCAATAGAATGCATATGATTTGGAGAGATAGAATTTGAGATAGAAAGCATAGAGAGGTTAGGGTCCGATCACATTCACTTAGTTCAAAAGATTCAACAATGAAGACATAGCTATAATGAATGCTGTAGAGGACAGAACACTAATATATAATCAACATAGTGAAGATAATCATGAAGATATGTTGAGATCGAAGCCAAACCAAATGTGAAGACATTGCAAGGTAACATCATGAGTGAAACACTTCAAAATAGAACATTTGGTGGTGGCGTTACCCACCGTATAGGAAGTATTAGACCCAGACACGGCGCACAATTATCGTGGCGCTCCGAAGTCCAATTCCACATTAATGTATTCACACTTAGAATGTATGTCTTCATTGATTGAAGATATACTTTACTTTGTGTGTTGCACATCTAAGTCATCAATATGCATAAGGGTTAGGATGTGTGCCTGATCACAGGACATTTGAGGATTCCAGGATATTTAGCTCACAGCGTAACTTGCAAAATCTCTTCTCATCCAAGGGCTTGGTGAAGATATCTGCCAATTGCTCTTCAGTGTTGACGTGTATGATATCAATATCTTCCTTCACAACATGATCTCTGAGAAAGTGATGACGAATTTCAATGTGCTTTGTCTTCGAGTGCTGAACTGGGTTGTTGGCGATCTTGATGGCGCTTTCATTGTTGCAGTAAAGTGGCACTTGCTTCAGATGAATGCCATAGTCCTTGAGTGTTTGCTTCATCCATAGAAGCTGAGCGCAGCAAGATCCAGCAGCAATGTATTCAGATTCAGCAGTGGAGAGAGATACACATTTCTGCTTCTTTGAAGACCAACATACAAGTGATTGTCCCAGAAAGTGACATGTGCCTGATGTAGACTTGCGATCAACTTTGTCACCAGCATAATCAGCATCCGAGAATCCAACCAGATCAAACTCTGAGCCCTTTGGATACCATAATCCTAGAGTTGGGGTGTGAGCCAAATATCGAAGAATTCGCTTCACAACTAAGTGATGCGACTCCTTTGGTGCCGCTTGAAATCGAGCACACATGCAAACACTAAGCATAATATCTAGCCTAGATGCACATAGATAAAGTAAAGAACCAATCATGGAGCGGTATACCTTTTGATCAAACTCTTTACCATTGTCGTCGGGACCCAGATGATGTTTGGCTGGCATTGGTGTTGTGAAGCCTTTGTAGTCTTGCATACCGAACTTCTTCAGGAAATCTTTGAGATATTTCTCTTGAGATATGAAGATGCCGTTGCGTTGTTGTCGTATTTGAAGACCGAGGAAGAACTTCAGCTCTCCCATCATGGACATCTGATATTGCTCTTGCATCATATATCCAAACTCTTCACTGTACTTCTGATTGGTGCAGCCGAAGATAATGTCATCCACATATATTTGGCACACAAACAGTTCACCATCATATGTCTTCGTGAAGAGAGTGGGGTCTAGGGAACCAGGTATGAAGCCTTTGCTCTTCAGGAAGTATTTGAGTGTGTCATACCAGGCCCGAGGGGCTTGTTTGAGGCCATGCAGTGCCTTGTTGAGCTTGTATACCATGTCAGGATGTTTTGGATCTTCAAAGCCAGGCGGTTGTGCAACATACACTTCTTCTTCAATCTTGCCATTGAGAAAAGCACTCTTCACATCCATTTGATATAGAAGTATGTTGTGATGATTTGCATAGGCCAGCAGTATGCGTATGGCTTCAAGTCTAGCCACAGGAGCAAATGTTTCATCGAAGTCAATGCCTTCCACTTGAGTATATCCTTGAGCAACGAGACGAGCTTTGTTTCTGACAACTTGACCATGCTCATCTTGCTTGTTGCGGTATATCCATTTGGTGCCTATTATATTGTGCTTCCGTGGATCAGGACGCTTAACTAGTTCCCATACATTATTCAGCTCAAACTGTTGAAGCTCTTCTTGCATAGCTTGAATCCATTCAGGTTCCATGAAGGCTTCTTCAACTTTCTTGGGTTCTGTTATTGAGACGAATGCGAAGTGCCCACAGAAATTTGCTAGCTGAGTTGCCCTTGAACGAGTGAGTGGACCGGGTGCATTGATGCTATCAATTATTCTTTCAATCTGCACTTCATTGGCAACGCGAGGATGTACAGGGCGAAGACTTTGTTCTTGCTGATCATTGTCGTTGTTAGAAGGAATGTCTTCAGGCTGAGCATTGTCTTCATGTTGATCAGGTGCTGAGATGATAAGTTCTTCTTCAGGATGAGCTTCAGAAGGTATAATTTCTCCAGTTCCCATTAGCTTGATTGATTCATTAGATGGAACTTCATCTAGCATATTTGGCAGTTGCTCTCTTTGTGAACCATTGGTCTCATCGAACCGCACATTCACTGTTTCAACCACTTTGTAATGAAAGAGATTGAAGACTCTGTAGGAGTGCGAATCCTTTCCATATCCAAGCATAAAACCCTCATGTGCTTTTGGTGCAAACTTTGAGGTGTGATGTGGGTCCTTGATCCAGCACCTTGCGCCAAATACTCTGAAGTAACTGACATTTGGCTTCTTGCAGTAAGGAGCTCATAAGATGTCTTGTTCAGAAGCTTGTGAAGATAAACACGTTGATCGTATGGCATGCGGTATCAATGGCTTCAGGCCAGAATTTTCTTGGGGTCTTGTATTCATCTAGCATCGTTCTGGCCATCTCAATGAGTGTTCTGTTCTTGCGTTCGACGACGCCATTCTTCTGTGGCGTGTACGGGGCTGAGAATTCATGTGTGATGCCCAAGGTATCAAGATATGTATCAAGGCCAATGTTCTTGAATTCAGTGCCATTGTCACTTCTGATGTGCTTTATCTTGGCGCCATAATTGTTCATAGCTCGATTTGCGAAGCGTCTGAAGACATCCTGCACTTCAGTCCTGTAAAGGATTATGTGCACCCAAGTGTATCTAGAGTAATCATCAACAATAACGAAGCCATAGAGGCATGCAGTAGTGGTAAGAGTTGAGTAATGAGTGGGACCGAAAAGATCCATGTGAAGCAGTTCGAAGGGTCGAGTAGTGGTCATGATTGTCTTCGAAGGATGTTTGGCCCTCGTCATCTTCCCTGCTTCACAGGCACCGCATAAGTGGTCTTTCTTGAACTTGACGCCCTCGATGCCTATGACATGCTTCTTCTTCGCAAGGGTGTGGAGGTTCCTCATGCCAGCATGCCCAAGCCTCCGATGCCAGAGCCAGCATTCTGTAGCTTTTGCTAGAAGACATACGGCAAGCTGTGGTCCTGCTGAGAAATCTACTTCGTACAGATCATCTTTTCGATACCCTTCAAACACTAGAGACTTGTCAGATTCCATTAGTACAAGGCAACGGTATTTTCCAAAATATCAATCATGTTCAAATCGCAAAGCATTGAGACAGACATTAAGTTGAAGCCAAGGGATTCAACAAGCATGACTTTGTCCATGTGTTGATCCCTTGAGATTGCAACTCTACCTAGACCCAATACCTTACTTTTACCACTGTCAGCAAATGTGATGTGGCTCTTGTCGGATGGACGTAAGGTTGAGTCCATAAGAAGACTTCTTTTGCCAGTCATGTGATTTGTACACCCACTATCAATAATCCATTCTGAAGACGCCGGTGTCGTACCCTACAGTGCAGTTAGGGGGATAGGCTTCACCAAGAGCATTGTGAAGCAAAAACATTTGACGAACCAATGGGTTATGAAAGCTTAGATCCAGATTAGGACTAATAGGGAGAGTAGCAAGCGATTCAGGAACGAAGTACATAGTAAGACCATTCGGGCATTTGATCTTGTGCCCTACAAGATGTTTAAGGTCCCCAGCAATGGCGTCAGACAATTTTGGTTTTCTGTTGGAGACCTTTCCCTGCAAAAGAGAGTTAAGCTTTTTTAGCCACCCACATCTTCAAGGGTGGCTGAGAAGCAATAAGTCTAAGTGCAGCATCTGAGAATTTTGGCTTTGGAGCCCTAGCAAACAGTCTTGCAGGCGGACAATAGTACTCATAAGAATAAGCAGAATAGTTCTTGGTCTTATGAACATGGCGGTTTGATGAACCGCTCTCATATTCATATGCCTAAGTATGGTTTCCCTGCAAAACATTTGCGTTAGTGCGACTCAGGTGAGTCCTCTGTCTGTATGAAGCCTTTGGACTGTATGAAGCCTTTGGTCTGAGGTTTGTCTTCTTCACGTGAGGTGTCATGATGACATTCACAGGAAGATTCTCCAGACACCTTTTCGGAACCCAGATCTTCTTCATAGGCGGCCCATTCCTGCAGTTAGTACCAATGTACCTGGCAAACACTTCACCATTCTGATTCTTAAACAGTATATAGTTTGCATCAAAGGATTCATCAATGATAATGGGGTTAGCACAGGTGAAGCCAGATAGATTGGATGGGTCTGCTGAAGGTTCCTTTGCAGCAACCCACATGGTTTTGGGGTACTGCTCAGGTTTCTAGTAAGAGCCATCAGCATTCATTTTCCTTACGAACCCAACACCCTCTTTCCTCAGGTTTCGATTCAGAATCTGCTTTTTGAGGACATCACATAGTGTCTGGTGCCCTTTAAGACTTTTGTACATCCCTGTTTCAAGCAATGTCTTCAACCTAGCATTCTCATCAGCAATAGCAGTGGTATCCTCAGCAGAGGGGTTAGTTACCACATCAAAAGTTGAAGATATTGCAACCGTAGTAGCAGTAGAACATTCAGCAACAGAAGTAGCATTATCACGCTCAATGCATTTAAGACATGGTGGTTCAAATCCTTCCTGAGCGGGACTGATCTGTTTGGAGTGAAGTGACTCGTTTTCCTTTTGAAGATCTTCATGAACCGCTCTCAATTTCTCAAGATCTTGCTTCCTTTGAAGATAATCATAGGAAAGCTTTTCATGAGTTGTTGAGAGAGTTTCATGACGACTTTCAAGTTCCTGATACTTAACGTGAAGATTTTTTATGTCTTCAATTAAGGATTCAGATCGAGTCATTTCAGCACCTAACAGATCATCGCTTCTGTCTAACAGTTTTTTAATATGTTCCATAGCTTTCTGCTGTTCAGTTGCAATTTTAGCAAGTGTTTTGTAGCTGGGTTTTGAAACACAATCAGAGTCATCGTCACTAGATGTTTGATAGTGAGTAGTGCGTGTGTTTACCTTGGCACCGCGTGCCATGAAGCAGTAGGTAGAAGCGGAGTAGTCCTTATCAATTGCATCGGTGTCGGTGACGAGGTCATTGTCTTCACTATTGAAGATGGACTTGGCAACGTATGCTGTAGCCAGACTTGCGACGCCTAAATCGGACTCCTCCTCAGACTCCACCTCCGCCTCCTCAGAAGCAGACTCCTCCTCCGAGTCCATTTCCTTGCCAACAAACGCACGTGCCTTGCCAGATGAGCTCTTCTTGTGTGATGAAGACTTTGAGGAAGACTTGGACGAAGACTTTGAGTATTTCTTCTTCTTGTTGTCGTCAGAGTCATATTCCTTGCTCTTCTTCTTCTTCTTGTTCTCATTGTCCCACTGTGGACACTCAGAGATGAAGTGGCCAGGTTTCTTGCACTTGTGACATGTTTTCTTCTTCTAGTCGTGAGTAGAAGCTTCATCATTCCTTGAGCTTGATCGGGAAGACTTTCTGAAGCCTTTCTTCTTGGTGAATTTTTGGAACTTCTTCACAAGCATAGCAAGTTCTCTTCCAATGTCTTCAGGATCATCAGAACTGCTGTCAGATTCTTCTTCAGATGAGGAGACAGCTTTTGCCTTCAAGGCACGAGTTCGCCCATAGACCGTAGATATCTCTTTTCTCAGAAGGCTGAAACTCATGTGTGTTGAGCCTCTCAAGTATGTCAGATGGATCGAGTGTCTTGAAATCAGGACGTTCTTGAATCATCAGGGCTAGGATGTCAAACGAACTATCAAGTGATCTCAGTAGTGTCTTGACGACTTCATGTTTGGTGATCTCAGTAGCGCCGAGGGCTTGAAGCTCATTTGTGATGTCAGTGAGTCGGTCAAAGTTGTGCTGGACATTCTCATTGTCATTTCGCTTGAAGCGGTTGAAGAGGTTGCGAAGGACATTGATTCTCTGATCTCTCTGGGTTGAGATGCCTTCATTGACCTTGGAGAGCCAGTCCCAGACCAGCTTAGATGTCTTCAAAGCACTCACACGGCCATACTGTCCTTTGGTCAGGTGACCACAGATGATATTCTTGGCAGTAGAGTCCAATTGAACAAATTTCTTGACGTCAGCAGCAGTGACACCTTCTCCAGCCTTGGGAGCTCCGTTTTCGACGACATACCATAGGTCGACATCAATGGCTTCAAGATGCATGCGCATCTTATTCTTTCAGTAGGGATATTCAGTTCCATCAAAGACGGGGCACGCAGCGGAGACTTTAATTATCCATGCAGTCGACATAGCTAAAACTCCAGGTGGTTAAACTGAATCACACAGAACAAGGGAGCACCTGGCTCTGATACCTATTGAAAGTGCGTTATATCGACTAGAGGGGGGGTGAATAGGCGATTTTTATGAAAGTCTTCAAAACGTGGAAGTTATGAAGACAAACGATACAAATAAACCTATTACCATGCAGCGGAAGGTAGACTACACTAGACAAGCCATAGTCAAGTATTCAATGAAGTGAAAGCACAATGACTTAATAGCAGCAATGTAGTAAGGATCAGGTAGGAAGATATTATGAAGCCATACAGAACATGCAGTCACTCAGTGAAGACAAAAGATAGTGCAAACATACAATGACTTCACAAGGAGCAACAGTAAGTAAGGGGAAGGGAAGATGAAACCAGTGACTCGTTGAAGACAATGATTTGTTGGACCAATTCCAGTTGCTATGACAACTGCACGTCTGGTTGGGGCAGCTAGGTATTCAAACCTTAGGACACACAGTCCCGGACACACAGTCCTGAACACGCAGCTCAGGACACCCAGTCCTCACCGTATTCCCCTTGAGCTAAGGTCACACAAACCTCGCCCAATCACTCTGGGAAGTCTTCAAGGTAGACTCCCAAACCTTCACAGACTTTGTTCACCGGCAATCCACAATGTCTCTTGGATGCTCAGAACGCGACGCCTAACCGGCTGGAGGATGCACAATCCTCAAGTGTAATAAGTCTTCAGATCACACAGACAAGAAGACTTAAGTGATGCCCAATTCTCTCTGGCTCTGGGTGGTTAGGGCTTTATCCTCGCAAGGAATTCTCTCTCAAATGCTTCGAGGTGGGTTGCTCTCAAACAACAAAATCCGTTCTCTCAATCTGAGCAGCCAACCATTTATGGTTGTGGGGGGTGGGCTATTTATAGCCACTTGGCAACCCGACCTGATTTGTCCGAAATGACCCTAGGTCACTAAGGAACTGACACGTGTTCCAACGGTCAGATTTCAAACTCACACGGCAACTTTACTTGGGCTACAAGCAAAGCTGACTTGTCCGACTCTGGACAAGATTCGCTCTCATAGTCTTCACTCGAAGACATAGGTTTTTGGTTAGGCATCACTTCAGTCAGTCTGACTGGTTCTCTTGGACCCCACTTAACAGTACGGTGGTTCCTATGACTCAACACAAAAGAAAAAGAACTACGAAAGATCTAAGTCTTCGAGCTCCATAGGCTTCATGTGGTGTCTTCTCTTGTCATAGTCTTCAATGTGAATATCTTCATATACCACCTTTGACTTCAATGTCTTCGTACATTTTTAGGGGTCATCTCTGGTAGGAAAACCGAATCAATGAGGGACTTCTACCTGTGTTATCCTGCAATTCTCACAAACACATTAGTCCCTCAACTAGGTTTGTCGTCAATGCTCCAAAACCAACTAGGGGTGGCACTAGATGCACTTACACAAGAGCGTTTTAAACGCAGGCTTATGGCCATGGCAAGCAGCCTCAAGAAAAAGCAGCAACAACTTAGAGCTGATCAGGATTTGCTAGCTGACAGATGGACTGAAGTCCTTGCGGCCGAAGAGTACGAACTCGAACGCCCCTCCAAGAGTTACCCAAAGCGCAGGCTGCTACCCCAACTAGAGGAGGAAGCACCTACATCACCAGCGCATGACATGGCCGACTGGCCACCTCGTGGCCGCGACAGAGAGGCCTCTTGGCCCTCCACTCAAGCCATGCGCCAACGCCGCGCCAAGCATACTAAGGCACAGGAAAATGCGCCCGACCTGCGAGACATACTGGAGGACAAGGCAAGGCAAACAAGATCGATCTACGGATCGCGCAGGCGCCCCACGGCACATGACGGTGATCGTCACTCCGGATGCAATAAATCCGGCCGGGCCGAACTCAACAGACAAAGCTCCTTCGAGCTGCGTCGCGATATAACCCAATACAGAGGCGCCGCACACCCACTATGCTTCATAGATGAAGTAATGGATCATAAAATCCCCGAGGGCTTCAAACCCGTAAACATCGAATCGTACGATGGCACAACAGATCCTGCGGTATGGATCGAGGATTATCTCCTTCATATCCACATGGCCCGCGGTGATGATCTACACGCCATCAAATACCTCCCACTCAAACTTAAGGGACCGGCCCGACATTGGCTTAACAACTTGCCAGCAGACTCAATAGGTTCTTGGGAGGACCTGGAAGCCGCATTCCTTGACAACTTACAGGGCACTTATGTGCGACCACCGGACGCCGATGACCTAAGCCACATAATTCAGCAGCCAGAGGAATCGGCCAGGCAATTCTGGACACGGTTCCTAACAAATAAAAACCAGATAATCGACTGTCCGGACGCAGAGGCCTTAGCGGCCTTCAAGCATAATTTCCGTGACGAGTGGCTTGCCCGGCACCTGGGACAGGAAAAGCCAAAATCTATGGCAGACCTCACGACACTCATGACCCGCTTTTGCACGGGAGAAGACAGCTGGCTAGCTCGCATCAACAATTTAACCAAGAACCCTGGTAATTCGAATACCAAGGACAAAAGCGACAGGCCGTGTCGGAACAAACAAAAGCGCCGCGTTAACAACGACAGCAACGAGGATACGGCAGTTAATGCCGGATTCTGAGGCTACAAATCCGGTCAACGGAAAAAGGCATTCAAAAGAAATAGTCAGGGCCCGTCCAGTTTGGACCGAATACTCGACCGCTTGTGCCAGATACACGACACCCCCGAAAAGCCAGCCAATCACACCAATAGGGATTGTTGGGTGTTCAAGCAGGCAGGCAAGTTAAGAGCCGAAAACAAAGACAAGGGGTTGTATAGCGACAACGAGGAGGAGCCCAGGCCGCCGAACAACGATGGACAGAAGGGATTTCCCCCACAAGTGCGGACGGTGAACATGATATACGCAACCCACATCCCCAAGAGGGAGCGGAAGCGTGCGCTACGGGACGTATATGCGATGGAGCCAGTCGCCCCAAAGTTCAACCCATGGTCCTCCTGCCCGATCACCTTTGATCGAAGGGACCACCCCACTAGCATCCGTCATGGCGGCTTCGCCGCATTGGTTCTAGACCCAATCATTGACGGATTTCATCTCACAAGATTTCTCATGAACGGCAGCAGCAGACTGAACCTGCTTTACCAGGATACAGTGCGAAAAATGGGCATAGATCCCTCGAGGATCAAGCCCACCAAAACGACCTTTAAAGGCGTCATACCAGGTGTAGAAGCCAACTGTATAGGCTCAGTCACACTGGAAGTGGTCTTCCGATCTCCGGATAACTTCTGAAACGAGGAGTTAATCTTCGACATAGTCCCGTTCTGTAGTGGCTATCACGCACTGCTCGGGCGAACCGCATTCGCAAAATTCAACGCGGTACCGCACTATGCATACCTCAAGCTCAAGATGCCAGGCCCTAGAGGAGTAATCACGGTCAATGGGAACACTGAACGCTCCCTCCGAACGGAGGAGCACACGGCAGCGCTCGCAGCAGAAGTACAAAGCAGCCTCTCCAGGCAGTTCTCCAGATCGGCCTTCAAAAAGCCGGACACTGTCAAGCGCACCCGGAGTACCCTACAACAAGACCGCCTGGCACGTTCTGAGCTAGCGTAGCAATGCGGCCCCAACCCTAGCCCTCGCGATATAGCGAAACCAGTGCTTCGCGTACATAACTATGCTCTGGAAATACCATGGGCACAGGGGAAGGGGCACTATCACGGCACGCCCGAAATACGGCTTAAACCGCACCAGGGGCTGCCGGATTCCTTTTTTTTCTTCTCTTTTTTCTCTTACTCTCAGGACTCCATACTTCGGATGACCCGTTCGGCAATTCAACTACCGCACAAACGATGCAAGATCCAGGAAAGCAGACAAGCCACGCCGCATTATGGAACTCCCAGTGTTGGGGAACGTAGTAATTTCAAAAAAATTCCTACGCACACGCAAGATCATGGTGATGCATAGCAACGAGGGGAGAGTATGATCTACGTACCCTTTGTAGATCGCAACGGAAGCGTTGACACAACGTAGAGGAAGTAGTCGTACGCCTTCTTCCCGATCCGACCGATCCAAGCGCCGTTACTCCGGCACCTCCGAGTTCTTAGCACACGTATAGCTCGATGACGATCCCCGGGCTCCGATCCAGCAAAGCTTCGGGGAGGAGTTCCGTCAGCACGACGGCATGGTGACGATCTTGATGTATTACCGACGCAGGGCTTCGCCTAAGCACTACAACGATATGATCGAGGTGGAATATGGTGGCAGGGGGCACCGCACACGCCTAAGGAACGATCTCAATGATCAACTTGTGTGTCTAGAGGTGCCCCTGCCTCCGTATATAAAGGAGCCAAGGGGGAGGGGTGCGGCCAGCCCTATGGAGGCGCAGGAGGAGTCCTACTCCTACCGGGAGTAGGACTCCCCCCCCCAATCCTATTCCAACTAGGACTCCCAAGGGGGAAAGAGGGAGAGGGGTGGCCGGCCACCTCTCCTAGTCCTAATAGGACTAGGGGAGGGGGGAGGCGCGCAGCCCTTATGGGCAGCCCTTTCACCTTTCCACTAAGGCCCATATGACTCCCGGGGGGTTCCGGTAACCTCCCGGTACTCCGGTAAAATCCTGATTTCACCCGGAACACTTCCGATGTCCAAACATAGGCTTCCAATATATCAATCTTTATGTCTCGACCATTTCGAGACTCCTCGTCATGTCCGTGATCACATCCGGGACTCCGAACAACCTTCGGTACATCAAAATGCATAAACTCATAACAACTGTCATCGTAACGTTAAGCGTGCGGACCCTACGGTTCGAGAACAATGTAGACATGACCGAGACACGTCTCCGGTCAATAACCAATAGCAGGACCTGGATGCCCATATTGGCTCCTACATATTCTACGAAGATCTTTATCGGTCAGACCGCATAACAACATACGTTGTTCCCTTTGTCATCGGTATGTTACTTGCCCGAGATTCGATCGTCGGTATCCAATACCTAGTTCAATCTCGTTACCGGCAAGTCTCTTTACTCGTTCCGTAATACATCATCTCACAACTACCATATTAGTTGTAATGCTTGCAAGGCTTTATGTGATGTGCATTACCGAGAGGGCCCAGAGATACCTCTCCGACAATCGGAGTGACAAAACCTAATCTCGAAATACGCCAACCCAACATGTACCATTGGAGACACCTGTAGTACTCCTTTATAATCACCCAGTTACGTTGTGACGTTTGGTAGTACCCAAAGTGTTCCTCCGGTAAACGGGAGTTGCATAATCTCATAGTTATAGGAACATGTATAAGTCATGAAGAAAGCAATAGCAACATACTAAACGATCGGGTGCTAAGCTAATGGAATGGGTCATGTCAATCAGATCATTCAACTAATGATGTGACCTCGTTAATCAAATAACAACTCATTTGTTCATGGTTAGGAGACATAACCATCTTTGATTAACGAGCTAGTCAAGTAGAGGCATACTAGTGACACTTTGTTTGTCTATGTATTCACACATGTATTATGTTTCCGGTTAATACAATTCTAGCATGAATAATAAACATTTATCATGATTATAAGGAAATAAATAATAACTTTATTATTGCCTCTAGGGCATATTTCCTTCAGTCTCCCACTTGCACTAGAGTCAATAATCTAGATTACACTGTAATGATTCTAACACCCATGGAGCCTTGGTGTTGATCATGTTTTGCTCATGGAAGAGGCTTAGTCAACGGGTCTGCAACATTCAGATCCGTATGTATCTTGCAAATCTCTATGTCTCCCACCTGGACTAGATCCCGGATGGAGTTGAAGCATCTCTTGATGTGCTTGGTCCTTTTGTGAAATCTGGATTCCTTTGCCAAGGCAATTGCACCAGTATTGTCACAAAAGATTTTCATTGGTCCCGATGCACTAGGTATGACACCTAGATCGGATATGAACTCCTTCATCCAGACCCCTTCGTTCGCTGCTTCCGAAGCAGCTATGTACTCCGCTTCACATGTAGATCCCGCTACGACGCTTTGTTTAGAACTGCACCAACTGACAGCTCCACCGTTCAATGTAAACACGTATCCGGTTTGCGATTTAGAATCGTCCGGATCAGTGTCAAAGCTTGCATCAACGTAACCTTTTACGGTGAGCTCTTTGTCACCTCCATATACGAGAAACATATCCTTAGTCCTTTTCAGGTATTTCAGGATGTTCTTGACCGCTGTCCAGTGATCCACTCCTGGATTACTTTGGTACCTCCCTGCTAAACTTATAGCAAGGCACACATCAGGTCTGGTACACAGCATTGCATACATGATAGATCCTATGGCTGAAGCATAGGGAACATCTTTCATTTTCTCTCTATCTTCTGCAGTGGTCGGGCATTAAGTCTTACTCAACTTCACACCTTGTAACACAGGCAAGAACCCTTTCTTTGCTTAATCCATTTTGAACTTCTTCAAAATCTTGTCAAGGTATGTGCTTTGTGAAAGTCCAATTAAGCGTTTTGATCTATCTCTATAGATCTTTATGCCTAATATGTAAGCAGCTTCACCGAGGTCTTTCATTGAAAAACTTTTATTCAAGTATCCCTTTATGCTATCCAGAAATTCTATATCATTTCCAATCAGTAATATGTCATCCACATATAATATCAGAAATGCTACAGAGCTCCCACTCACTTTCTTGTAAATACAGGCTTCTCCGAAAGTCTGTATAAAACCAAATGCTTTGATCACACTATCAAAGCGTTTATTCCAACTCCGAGAGGCTTGCACCAGTCCATAAATGGATCGCTGGAGCTTGCACACTTTGTTAGCTCCCTTTGGATCGACAAAACCTTCCGGTTGCATCATATACAACTCTTCTTCTAGAAATCCATTCAGGAATGCAGTTTTGACATCCATCTGCCAAATTTCATAATCATAAAATGCGGCAATTGCTAACATGATTCGGACAGACTTAAGCATCGCTACGGGTGAGAAGGTCTCATCGTAGTCAACCCCTTGAACTTGTCGAAAACCTTTCGCGACAAGTCGAGCTTTGTAGACAGTAACATTACCGTCAGTGTCAGTCTTCTTCTTGAAGATCCATTTATTCTCAATTGCTTGCCGATCATCGGGCAAGTCAACCAAAGTCCATACTTTGTTCTCATACATGGATCCCATCTCAGATTTCATGGCTTCAAGCCACTTTGCGGAATCTGGGCTCACCATCGCTTCTTCATAGTTTGTAGGTTCATCATGATCTAGTAGCATGACCTCCAGAACAGGATTACCATACCACTCTGGTGCGGATCTTACTCTCGTTGATCTACGAGGTTCAGTAGTATCTTGATCTGAAGTTTCATGATTATTATCATTAGCTTCCTCACTAACTGGTGTAGGTGTCACTGAAACAGTTTTCTGTGATGTACTACTTTCCAGTAAGGGAGTAGGTACAGTTACCTCGTCAAGTTCTACTTTCCTCCCACTCACTTCTTTCGAGCGAAACTCCTTCTCTAGAAAGGATCCATTCTTAGCAACGAATGTCTTGCCTTCGGATCTGTGATAGAAGGTGTACCCAACAGTCTCCTTTGGGTATCCTATGAAGACACATTTCTCCGATTTGGGTTCGAGCTTATCAGGTTGAAGCTTTTTCACATAAGCATCGCAGCCCCAAACTTTAAGAAACGACAACTTTGGTTTCTTGCCAAACCATAGTTCATACGGCGTCGTCTCAACGGATTTTGACGGTGCCCTATTTAACGTGAATGCGGCCGTATCTAAAGCATAACCCCAAAACGATAGCGGTAAATCTGTAAGAGACATCATAGATCGCACCATATCTAGTAAAGTATGATTACAACATTCGGACACACCATTACGCTGTGGTGTTCCGGGTGGCGTGAGTTGCGAAACTATTCCACAGTTTTTCAAATGTACACCAAACTCGTAACTCAAATATTCTCCTCCACGATCAGATCGTAGAAACTTTATTTTCTTGTTACGATGATTTTCAACTTCACTCTGAAATTCTTTGAACTTTTCAAATGTTTCAGAGTTATGTTTCATTAAGTAGATATACCCATATCTGCTTAAATCATCTGTGAAGGTGAGAAAATAACGATATCCGCCACGAGCCTCAATATTTATCGGACCACATACATCGGTATGTATGATTTCCAACAAATCTGTTGCTCTCTCCATAGTACCGGAGAACGGTGTTTTAGTCATCTTGCCCATGAGGCACGGTTCACAAGTACCAAGTGATTCATAATCAAGTGGTTCCAAAAGTCCATCAGTATGGAGTTTCTTCATGCGCTCTACACCGATATGACCTAAACGACAATGCCACAAATAAGTTGCACTTTCATTATCAACTCTGCATCTTTTGGCTTCAACATTATGAATATGTGTATTACTACTATCGAGATTCAATAAGAATAGACCACTCTTCGAGGGTGCATGACCATAAAAGATATTACTCATATAAATAGAACAACCATTATTCTCTGATTTAAATGAATAACCGTCTCGCATTAAACAAGATCCAGATATAATGTTCATGCTCAACGCTGGCACCAAATAACAATTATTTAGGTCTAATATTAATCCCGAAGGTAGATGTAGAGGTAGCGTGCCGACCGCGATCACATCGACTTTGGAACCGTTTCCCACGCGCATCGTCACCTCGTCCTTTGCCAGTGCCCGCTTATCTCGTAGTCCCTATTTCGAGTTGCAAATATTAGCAACAGAACCAGTATCAAATACCCAGGTGCTACTGCGAGCTCTAGTAAGGTACACATCAATAACATGTATATCACATATACCTTTGTTCACCTTGCCATCCTTCTTATCCGCCAAATACTTGGGGCAGTTCCGCTTCCAGTGACCAGTCTGCTTGCAATAGAAGCACTCAGTTTCAGGCTTAGGTCCAGACTTGGGTTTCTTCTCCTGAGCAGCAACTTGCTTGCTGTTCTTCTTGAAGTTCCCCTTTTTCTTCCCTTTGCCCTTTTTCTTGAAACTAGTGGTCTTGTTAACCATCAACACTTGATGCTCCTTCTTGATTTCTACCTCCGCAGCTTTCAGCATTGCGAAGAGCTCGGGAATAGTCTTGTTCATCCCTTGCATATTATAGTTCATCATGAAGCTCTTGTAGCTTGGTGGCAGTGATTGGAGAATTCTGTCAATGACGCAATCATCTGGAAGATTAACTCCCAATTGAATCAAGTGATTATTATACCCAGACATTTTGAGTATATGCTCACTGACAGAACTGTTCTCTTCCATCTTGCAGCTATAGAACTTATTGGAGACTTCATATCTCTCAATCCGGGCATTTGCTTGAAATATTAACTTCAACTCCTGGAACATCTCATATGCTCCATGACGTTCAAAACGTCGTTGAAGTCCCGATTCTAAGCAGTAAAGCATGGCACACTAAACTATCGAGTAGTCATCAGCTTTGCTCTGCCAGACGTTCATAACATCTGGTGTTGCTCCAGCAGCAGGCCTGGCACCCAGCGGTGCTTCCAGGACGTAATTCTTCTGAGCAGCAATGAGGATAATCCTCAAGTTACGGACCTAGTCTGTATAATTGCTACCATCATCTTTCAACTTTGCTTTCTCAAGGAACGCATTAAAATTCAACGGAACAACAGCACGAGCCATCTATCTACAATCAACATAAGCAAGCAAGATACTATCAGGTACTAAGTTCATGATAAGTTTAAGTTCAATTAATCAAATTACTTAAGAACTCCCACTTAGATAGACATCCCTCTAATCTTCTAAGTGATTACGTGATCCAAATCAACTAAACCATAACCGATCATCACGTGAGATGGAGTAGTTTTCAATGGTGAACATCGTTATGTTGATCATATCTACTATATGATTCACGTTCGACCTTTCGGTCTCCGTGTTCCGAGGCCATATCTGCATATGCTAGGCTCGTCAAGTTTAACCTGAGTATTCTGCGTGTGCAAAACTGGCTTGCACCCGTTGTAGATGGACGTAGAGCTTATCACACCCGATCATCACGTGGTGTCTGGGCACGACGAACTTTGGCAATGGTGCATACTCAGGGAGAACACTTCTTGATAATTTAGTGAGAGATCATATTATAATGCTACCGTCAATCAAAGCAAGATAAGATGCATAAAAAAGATAAACATCACATGCAATCAATATAAGTTATATGATATGGCCATCATCATCTTGTGCTTGTGATCTCCATCTCCGAAGCACCTTTATGATCACCATCGTCACCGGCGCGACACCTTGATCTCCATCGTAGCATCGTTGTCATCTCGCCAATCTTATGCTTCCACGACTATCACTACCCTTTAGTAATAAAGTAAAGCATTACATCGCGATTGCATTGCATACAATAAAGCGACAACCATATGGCTCCTGCCAGTTGCCGATAACTCGGTTACAAAACATGATCATCTCATACAATAAAATTCAGCATCATGCCTTGACCATATCACATCACAACATGCCCTGCAAAAACAAGTTAGACGTCCTCTACTTTGTTGTTGCATGTTTTACATGCCCTACTTTGTTGTCCCATACTTCGGATGACCCGTTCGGCAATTCAACTACCGCACAAACGATGCAAGATCCAGGAAAGCAGACAAGCCACGCCGCATTATGGAACTCCCAGTGTTGGGGAACGTAGTAATTTCAAAAAAATTCCTACGCACACGCAAGATCATGGTGATGCATAGCAACGAGGGGAGAGTATGATCTACGTACCCTTTGTAGATCGCAACGGAAGCGTTGACACAACGTAGAGGAAGTAGTCGTACGTCTTCTTCCCGATCCGACCGATCCAAGCGCCGTTACTCCGGCACCTCCGAGTTCTTAGCACACGTACAGCTCGATGACGATCCCCGGGCTCCGATCCAGCAAAGCTTCGGGGAGGAGTTCCGTCAGCACGACGGCGTGGTGACGATCTTGATGTATTACCGACGCAGGCTTCGCCTAAGCACTACAACGATATGATCGAGGTGGAATATGGTGGCAGGGGGCACCGCACACGGCTAAGGAACGATCTCAATGATCAACTTGTGTGTCTAGAGGTGCCCCCTGCCTCCGTATATAAAGGAGCCAAGGGGGAGGGGTGCGGCCAGCCCTATGGAGGCGCAGGAGGAGTCCTACTCCTACCGGGAGTAGGACTCCCCCCCCCCAATCCTATTCCAACTAGGACTCCCAATGGGGAAAGAGGGAGAGGGGTGGCCGGCCACCTCTCCTAGTCCTAATAGGACTAGGGGAGGGGGGAGGTGTGCAGCCCTTATGGGCAGCCCTTTCACCTTTCCACTAAGGCCCACTAAGGCCCACATGACTCCCGGGGGGTTCCGGTAACCTCCCGGTACTCCGGTAAAATCCCGATTTCACCCGGAACACTTCCGATGTCCAAACATAGGCTTCCAATATATCAATCTTTATGTCTCGACCATTTCGAGACTCCTCGTCATGTCCATGATCACATCCGGGACTCCGAACAACCTTCGGTACATCAAAATGCATAAACTCATAACAACTGTCATCGTAACGTTAAGCGTGCGGACCCTACGGTTCGAGAACAATGTAGACATGACCGAGACACGTCTCCGGTCAATAACCAATAGCGGGACCTGGATGCCCATATTGGCTCCTACATATTCTACGAAGATCTTTATTGGTCAGACCGCATAACAACATACGTTGTTCCCTTTGTCATCGGTATGTTACTTGCCCGAGATTCGATCGTCGGTATCCAATACCTAGTTCAATCTCGTTACTGGCAAGTCTCTTTACTCGTTCCGTAATACATCATCTCACAACTACCATATTAGTTGTAATGCTTGCAAGGCTTTATGTGATGTGCATTACCGAGAGGGCCCAGAGATACCTCTCCGACAATCGGAGTGACAAAACCTAATCTCGAAATACGCCAACCCAACATGTACCATTGGAGACACCTGTAGTACTCCTTTATAATCACCCAGTTACGTTGTGACGTTTGGTAGTACCCAAAGTGTTCCTCCGGTAAACGGGAGTTGCATAATCTCATAGTTATAGGAACATGTATAAGTCATGAAGAAAGCAATAGCAACATACTAAACGATCGGGTGCTAAGCTAATAGAATGGGTCATGTCAATCAGATCATTCAACTAATGATGTGACCTCGTTAATCAAATAAAAACTCATTTGTTCATGGTTAGGAAACATAACCATCTTTGATTAATGAGCTAGTCAAGTAGAGGCATACTAGTGACACTTTGTTTGTCTATGTATTCACACATGTATTATGTTTCCGGTTAATACAATTCTAGCATGAATAATAAACATTTATCATGATTATAAGGAAATAAATAATAACTTTATTATTGCCTCTAGGGCATATTTCCTTCACCCAGGTGGTCTCTATTGCGAGCAGTATACCTGTTTTTTTAATACAATTCCGCGGCCTGCCCCTGGCCAGGACATGTTAAATAGTCCAATTTCTTTGGCTTATCGCACTATTTGTATCGTTCCGCTTTCATAGCAGCCTTTCTATAAACAATGCATAGCTTTTTGTCTATTTTTTGCATTATCCTCTTTTTATATATATGTTTATCAATAACATGTTGCACCCGTACACTGTGGTACGGCAAAAATACGCTAGGGGCTTCAGTACCCATCAATATTGCGTGAGAAGTCCGTACACTTTCACAAGTGCGGCGCCCCGAACTTATAGCACTATATGCATCGGCTCCGAATCATGATTTGGGTCAATAGTTGGGTTTGCCCGGCTCCTATGTTTTGGTGCCTTACGTTCCGCTATATCGGCTAAGGTAGCACTAGGAGAACTACTGCGATTGTGCCCCAGTTGAGCTGGGCTGAGCACCTCAGTAGAGAAAGCTAAAACTGACTGTCATGATGAGGCAAAAGACCGGTCGCTGTTCGAGAGGTTTTTAGAGTCCTTAAAGACTTATGCCGCTTCGAGCGAGGAACCGGATTTGTCCGGCAAAGGCGTGGATAGCGCCCCGAACTCGGTCTTCCGAATACTAGGGGCTTCGCCGAAATTTAAAATTATAGAGTTCTATGGCTAAGTGAGAGTGTTCAAGCATTATAGTCCGATTGCCTTGTTCGTTGTGCTGAGCGCCTCCCTCGACGGACCCAATCATGGAAAAAAAAGCGCTCAGGTTTATCCCGAACACCCCAGCACTAGTGGCATGGGGGCAGAAACCGACGACTGGCCATCTCTCAATTTTTTGATAAACGGCCGCACAGAAAGTAATATTTTAAATTCAAGCATTGCTTAGCGCATATGAACAAGTTTTCAGCGCACAGGATAACACGAGCGAGTTCATTCAAAAATTACATCCTTGGTGCATTCATCCGCCATAAGGCGGGCACCGGCCAGAACATCCTTGTAATAGTTCTCGGGCTTGCGATGCTCCTTCCCCGGCGGCGGCCCGTCCCTCACAAGCTTCTCACCGTCCAGCTTACCCCAGTGCACCTTTGCACGGGCAAGGGCCCTACGGGCACCTTCGATGCAGATGGAGCGCTTGATGACCTCGAGCCTTGGACAAGCCTCCACCAGCCGCCGCACCAGTCCGAAGTAGCTCCCAGGCAGGGCCTCTCTAGGCCACAGCCGAACTATGAAGCCCTTTAGGACCTGTTCGGCCACCTTATGGAGCTCGACCAGCTGCTTCAGCTGGTTGCTCAAGGGCACAGGGTGTCCGGCCTCAGCGTACTGAGACCAGAACACCTTCTCCGTCGAGCTGCCTTCCTCGGCTCGGTAGAATGCGGCGGCATCGGATACGCTGCGGGGAAGATCTGCGAATGCCCCTGGAGAGCTCCGGATTCGGGTAAGTAACAAGTAGTTTACTTTTATATGTCTGCTTTGCATAGAGAATGCCTTACCCGCCGCTATCTTTTTCACCGCATCCAATTCCTGGAGGGCCTTCTGGGCTTCGGCCTTGGCAGATTTGGCAGTTTTAAGGGCCGCAGCAAGCTCGGACGCTCGCGTCTTCGAGTCGAGCTCCAAACTCTCATGTTTTTTCATGAGAGCCTGAAGCTCTTGCTGCACCTCGCCGACCTGCGCCTCAAATTTCTCCCGCTCGGTGCGCTCCGTGGCCGCTCTCTTCTTGGCCTCGGACAGCGCCTGCTTGAGGGTCACCAACTTAGTTGTGGCCCCTACAATAAGCAGTATACTCCTGTCATTTTTTGCAATTGCGTCTTCTTATAGGCATTTTTTTCTATAAGGTATCTCTTACCTTCTTTCTCCTCGAGCTGTCGTTTGGCAAGGCCGAGCTCTTGCTCGGTCCGCTCGAGGCCCTGCTTCAGGGCACCCACCTCCGCAGTCAGTGCGGCGGTGGCCAGCAGCGAAGCCTGCATACGTATATTGACTCCTTTTTGGTTAGACTCCTGCGATATTTAATAGATCCTCTATTCGGCTTTTCTTTCCGAACGCCAAACAGAGCATCAGGGGCTACTGTCTATGCGGTAATATTTTTACATATTTCTACTTACCTCGAAGCCTGTTAGAAGGCTAGTACAAGCTTCAGTAAGTCCGCTTTGGGCGGACCGAACCTTCTGGACCATCGTACTCATGATGGCACGGTGCTCCTCGTCGATGGAGGCGCCCTTAAGCACCTCCAGCAGATTGTCCGGCGCCTCCGGTTGGACGGAGGACGCCAGCTCAATAGGCTTGCTCCTCTTGGCAGGAGTTTGCCTGCCGCGGTCCGGAACCGTTGATGATTCCGGCGCGGTGTCTGGCTTAAAGCCGGACTGGGAGCCCTGGGGGGTCTTGTCCCCTTTACTCCTGGAGTCCGGGAGGTCGCCTCGCGACTCCTCCTGGACCACCTCCTCTTGCCCCGGAGCTTGTCGCGACGCCACTTCGGCGTCATCCGCAGCACAGGGGGAGGCAGCGGGCGGAACTGAATTCACGTCCGATGAATCCAGGGAGCCGCTCGATGACTCGTCGAGCCCGTCCTTGGGCGGGCTGCATGATTATATTCGACATTAGGGAAAGCTGCGCAACAAAAGGAATATCATGAGTTACTCTGGTATCCGAACACTTACGATTTCGCCGGACGCTTGGCCCTGTCCGGCCACTCCTCTTCGTCCTCGTCGGTGTCGGGGACGTAGTTCGGCGGAGGGGTTTTCCTCTTCTTGGACCCTTCGGCCTCCCCTACTAGGGCGGCCTTCCTCTTCTTTCCTCCCCCCGCTGGAGGGGGAGAGGTCTCTTCTTCCTCCTCCTCGTCTTCACGGGAGGAGTGCGTCTCGGACTCATCGGATGACGAGTCCGACACCACCATATGCTGGGAACTCTTTCGAGTCCCCGTGGACTTCTTCTTCTTGGCCTTCTTCTCCGGCACCACATAAGGTGCCGAAACCAGCAGCTTCACTAGGAGAGCAGGGGCTGGGTCTTCGGGCAAGGGAGCCGGACAGTTAATCAGTCCGGACTTCGCCTGCCAATCCTGTCAAAGGTGAGGGAGTTTAGATCCCGCATAGCGTCAAACTATGAAGTAAACTTAACATCCTGTAAAGGATGAAAATATTTTACCTCGCCAGCAGGATGCTGCGAGCTGAATCCGCGGTCTTCAGAGGCGGATGTGGGAGCCTCGGCGCCTTTGGTTAGCCCCTTCCAGACATCTTCGCACGTCGTGTCGAAGAGCCTGCTCAGAGTTCGATGTTGCGCCGGGTTGAACTCCCACAAATTGAAGTCCCGTTCTTGACATGGAAGGATCCGGCAGACGAGCATGACCTGGACTACGTTGACAAGCTTGAGCTGCTTGTTCACCAAGGACTGGATGCATTTTTGCAGTCCGGTCACCTCTTCTTCGTCGCCCCACGACAAGTCCGTCTCCTTCCAGGACGTGAGCCGCGTAGGGGGTCCGGATCGGAATTCAGGGGCTGCGATCCACTTCGGATCACGTGGCTCGGTGATGTAAAACCACCCTGACTGCCACCCCTTCAAGGTCTCCACAAAGGAGCCCTCGAGCCATAAGACGTTGGCTATTTTGCCCGCCATGGCACCTCCGCACTCCGCCTGGTTGCCGCGCACCACCTTTGGCTTGACATTGGAAGTCTTGAGCCAGAGGCCAAAATGGGGGCGGATGCAGAGGAAAGCCTCGCACACGACGATAAATGCCGAGATATTGAGGATGAAGTTCGGGGCCAAATCGTGGAAATCTAGGCCATAGTAGAACATGAGCCCGCGGACAAATGGATGGAGAGGAAAACCCAGTCCGCGGAGGAAGTGGGGAAGAAATACTACCCTCTCATGGGGCCTCGGGGTGGGGAGAAGCTGCCCCTCCTCAGGAAGCCGGTGCGCGATGTCTTTGGACAGGTATCCTGCCTTCCTTAGCCTTTTGACATGGCCCTCCATGACGGAGGAGACCATCCACTTGCCTCCCGCTCCGGACATTGTTGGAGAAGGTTGAGGTAGGAAGTGCGGGCTTGGGCCCTGGAGCTCGGGTGCGCAGAAGATGGGTAGGCAAAGGAGGAAGAAGGCGTAGGTAAAAAGGTGGATCCTTACCCCCTTATATGAGCGGATGCGACTATGCGTCCCCACCAGCCTAGTAAAACTCGCTTGCCTCCCAAGCGCCGTGATAAAATGGCACGGTTGGGTTACCCATGTCCGTATTGATGAGAGTCCCGTAAATGGGAGACACGATCTCTGCTTTGACAAGACGTGCCAAGGAAACCGCCTCGCAAAACACGCTGGGGTGGAAAAGTGAAAACGATTCGAATAAAGGCTTGGCCATAGTGTGATGTCGCGCCGCGGAATACGTCAGCAGATTAGATTTGTGTTAATATTATTCTCTCTGTGGCAATACGTGGAAACTTATTTTGCAGAGCCGGACACTACTCTTGGTGTTTACAAACTTTTATGAAGAATTTGGAGGAGGAACCCGCCTTGCAATGCCGAAGACAATCTACGCGCCGGACTCGTCGTCATTGACGCCTGGTTGAGGGGCTACTGAGGGAGTCCTGGATTAGGGGGTGTTCGGGTAGCCAGACTATACCTTCAGCCGGACTCCAGGACTATGAAGATACAAGATTGAAGACTTCGTCCCGTGTCTGGATGGGACTTTCCTTGGCGTGGAAGGCAAGCTTGCCGATGCGGATATTCAAGATCTCCTACCATTGTAACCGACTTTGTGTAACCCTAACCCTCTCCGGTGTCTATATAAACCGGAGGGTTTTAGTCCGTAGGACAACTTCATCATACAACAATCATACCATAGACTAGCTTTTAGGGTCTAGCCTCCTTGATCTCGTGGTAGATCTACTCTTGTACTACCCATATCATCAATATTAATCAAGCAGGACGTAGGGTTTTACCTCCACCAAGAGGGCCCGAACCTGGGTAAAACATTGTGTTCCTTGCCTCCTGTTACCATCCGGCCTAGACGCACAGTTCGGGACCCCCTACCCGAGATCCGCCGGTTTTGACACCGACACCGGGGTCCAAGACATCCTATAAAGAGAATTTAGTAGGTGTCAATCATCTTCACAAACAATTGCTTTGTTTGCTATGAGGGAGTCGGAACCGAAGGTTATAGGTGCCAGTATTGGCGGGTGCAGTCCTATTGGTGCCAATGGCGCCAACTGTCGTGGTTTTGTCACGGCAGATGTCCTCATGAAAGGACTAAGTCTGGAGGCCATCGCAACTAGGTGTTCGCTTGAACGGGGTTGATCGGGAACGAAGGACACAAGTTTACCCAGGTTCGGCCCCTCACGATGGAGGTAAAGACCTACTTCCTGCTCGATTGTTATTGCTGGAGATCTCGATTACAATGATGCGGATTCGCTAACCTAGATCTCGAGAGATTGTAACTTAGTCTTTTGGTCCTAGGAACTCCCCTTTATATAAAATAGGTTGAGTCCCTAGGTTTACAGGAGATTTCGGGTCGTACTCTCAACTCGTATCTTATTCTAACTCTTATTCATCTTTCCTCCCAAGTTAGGGAGTTTTCCATCTAAGTCTTCTTCGTAAGCCGGCCCATTAGGCTTCTCCACAAGACAGTCTCCTGGCGAATATCTTGTCAGACCTCGGGCCTTCTTGTTTCCTTCATGACCCGGAAAGGTTTTGGCCCATAGAGCCCCCTAGCTCTTGGTCGGGTGAAGATACTTGCCGGGTCTCGGTGCTGGGGAACGTCCCAACAACGTGCAACCCATGGAAATGCTTCTCTTGATGTGTAATTTATAAAGATGCATGTTTTTCCATTTTTAGAGTTCTGGGATTGAGTCGTAGACAAATCGAAGAGTTCATCATTATAAAAGTAGAATTCTATCGATAAATTAAAGAGATGAACTATTCATTTTAACAATTAATTAGTGATTAGGCAGTTTGTGATTCTCCAAATTTCAAATGATGAGTACAAAATGCACTCTTCAAAGGGAAATGGCCAACATCTTGGAGGGGGTTGTGGCCGGGCGCTGAGTAAGAAGAGGAGAAAAATGATAACTTGAGCTCATGAGGGCTCCCGGATGAATGAAGATAATGAAGCAAAGAGACCACTGGGTCACTGCATGTGGTCTTGAGGTGTCATAGGTAAACCGATCAAATAGCAACCAAAGGCAGGGAAAACCAGTTACTCCTCCACACATGGTTAGCAGACACATTTTTAAATTTTTAAATTTCCCCTCGACGGAAGTACAAGACTTGCATGATGTTTTTGAAGAAGTGAGCGACTGAAATTAATGGCGCCAGTAGGAGCCAGTAAACTTCCTCGTTGTCACGCGCATATTTGATGACCGACGCTCATTTATTTATGGGATGACGAGCGGCGGAGTATGCAGCGTGAAGAGACCAACATGGTGCTTAAGAGACTATGGCATGAAATCTGTTTTTTTTTTGACAACTAAAGTTCCCTCTTTATTCATTGGTGATAACACTTACATCTTTAAGTAAAAGAGGAAGAAGCTCATTAGGAGCCATTTCAATCCACTCACTGCAGAAATTCCTATTTCATCAAAACTATAATCATAGCATAAATTACGTAAAAAGGCATAAATTACGGGAGTCTTGGCAACTTCAGACTCTCTTAATCGTGTCTTGTATAAACCCGTCCGGAGTACAAACTCAAAACATCTCAGTCCAAAAAAGTTGGGGTTAAACCGGAGTCCTGCTCCCAATTTTTGGTAGGAGAGGGGGTGTTTGTACAAAACCCGAGTCCGCCTCCGAATCCAGCTCGATCCAAGCCACGCAATCCCGATCCGACGGCTCGCATCGCAGGATCACCAGCACGCACCCGAGGGACCGATCCTATACAAGTCGCCCCGGCTCTTCCTCCCGAGCCCTACCAAGGCGGCCGTGTCTCCAAATCTCCCTCGAAAAAAAAGCGGCGGCTCTAAATCTCTCCGCCGTGCTAAACCCTAGCTTCAGCGCCGGCGGCCCAATCCCGCCGCCGACGCTTCGATACCCCGCCCCCTCCCTCCCAGCGCCCTGCCTCTGCCCCGCGTCGCCGCCGCCGCCGAACCCGCTCTTCCTCGTCGGGGACATCGCGTTGCCGCTGTCTCCGCCCCGTGAGGTATGGTGTTGTTTTCTCATCCAGCGATTAGTTGAATCCCGTTGACCTTCATAACCTGTGCCGGCGCGCCATCTAGATCCGCCCCTGATTCCTGTCCACGCGTGTATATAGTCGTAATCTACCTAGGGGCTGGGCATTATTGTCGAAGAAGTACTTGTCTGAGATTATCATAGAGTTTGTCTATTATGGTTGACATGCTATTTCCGTGGTTCATGCCGCCAGACCTCTTGTTGTTGGTGTTTAGAGTAGATTGAATTTGTTGCCCCTCCTTTTGGTCTCTGTTCTTAGTGTGGACAGATGCTCGGGGTGCATACTTTATAGAATCTGCATTTGGATTTGTAGTTAAGAGAATTGTTGATGATTGGATCGGTATTCTGACTTTTATGTGGGCCAATCGTCCCTTCTCTAAATCATTCTTCTAATCCTGCTAGCTTTTTTGTGTCCATGTACTGCTTATCTTGTTTAATCATTAATGTATACTTTTCTTTCAGCAATGGCAACGCAAGCAGGAACCGCTGCCGCTCCTCGTTTAAGTCCCCAAGTGGTAGGTTTCTCCGTGCCTCCTGTGAATAGACTATTCAAAGCGACCAGTGCCCGTTTTGATCAACATCTTTTTGCTGTATAGATTTGCTCTGTATTTGTTGAGCAATATTACCATATCCTGCACGAGACACCAGACCAGGCGCATAAATTTTATCAAGACACAAGTAGGATTGGCCGGACAGGTTCTGATGGTGTCATGGAATACGTAACAACATTGCCTGTAAGTTCCATGGAAATTTGTTGCTACAACTTGTACGACCTTACTCTTGACTATATGCTTATTCGCACCTCCTGTATTCCAACAGGAGATCAGCAAGAAAATTATGGCCATGGACTTCAGCAAATACTTGACAGAGATAGAGACTGCAGATGCAGTGTTATCCCACAATGGTGGTGTTCTCATTGTTGTTACTGGATCATTAACCATGGTTGATGACTTCTGCCAACGATTTACACAGTCGTTCTTCCTGGCGCCACAAGATGGTGGCGGCTATTTTGTTCTCAATGATATTTTTAGGTTGATAACACAAAGGAATCTAGAAAACGGAAGAACTCAGAAGGATGAGCCTGTTGCTCAATCAGGTTGATATTTTTATTGCATTTCTTTAAAAACAACTGTAATCCCATGTGTACTCACATTTTCAACAGTAGCAGATCCTGCTCCGGTGGTGGAGCGTTCGACTACTGACCTTGTTGCCGACGTGGATGTTCGGAATCCCACTGTTAATGGCACAACTGTTCAAAGTAACCCGACTGCTAATGTAGGTGTTGAAAATAAGGTTGAGCCACCTGTGAAGGTGACCAAAGAGGTTCCCAAAAAGACCTCTGTTGCTGTTCCCCCCTCTCCTCCTGCCCAGAAGGATAACCCTCCTCCAGCTCAGAAGGATATTCCAAAAAAGACCCCTGTTGCTGCTTCTCCCCCTCCTCCTTCTCCAGCTCAGAAGGATGTCACTAAGAAGACTTATGCATCAATTGTGAGTTATCATTTTATCTTTTATTTGTCAAGTAGGCTTTTACTGCTATGTTCATAATGTAATTCTGAAGTGATGGAATTATTGCTTTTATGAATTGAATTGAGGTTCCTTTAGCCTTTGTGGACTTCCTTGAGGTTCTTTCTAATTACTGATCTGCAGGTGAAAGTCATGAAGGAGGGCCCACCAACTCCAGTTGTCAAACCTAAGCCATCTCCTAAACCTGCGACCAAGCCTCCGACCAAGGCTGTTGAAGGTTCAGAAAAATCTTCTGTAAAGCCTTCGCAGGCTGCTGAAGGCACTCCATCGGGCACAAGTGTTGCCAAGAATAAAACTTCTCATGATGGTTGGTTATGACTTTGACTTCGTATAAATATTTAGTCATTTTGGCGTTCATAGCTGTGATCATTATTATACCCTGCAGAACAAGGCTTTTCGATTTTCATCAAGGGTTTGCCTTACAATTCGACTGTCCCAATGGTTGAAGAAGAGTTCAAGAAATTTGGTACGATCAAGCCAGACGGCATCCAAGTTAGGAACAACAAGGTTAGTTGTAACAGTTTGTTTTGGCTCCAGCTGGTGCTATTTGTCTGACATTCTCTTACTTTAATTGCTTCAGATTGATCAGTACTGCTTTGGCTTTGTTGAATTTGAATCCCAGCAATCTATGCAAGCAGCAATTCAGGTATGCCTATACCGGACAAATTATCTTTTTTACAGTATCTGTGAGACCATGTAATAATTGTATCTTACTGTGATGCAGGCATCTCCACTTTATATTGGCGACACTGAAGTGGGCATTGAGCAGAAACGAACCAGTACGAGAGGTAAGCAACCTTCCTGGTTTTCTAGTTTGTTACTTTACCAATGCTACTCTTAATTTGGTTTCTATGCATCTTTGTTTTCTGAGCATGTAAAAATGTGTGTTGCATAAATCTGTGTACTCCCTCTGATCCATATTAATATCAGTGCTGTTTGAGCCACAAGTAATATGGATCGGAGGGAGTAGCTGTTCTTTGTGGCATCAAGTAGCAATGTTGTGCTGCTCTACTAATGTCCTTTCTTTTTGCTAGTATTAGTCTTAATCAATCTATGCTGATTATATAGAAGAAAAAGAAAGCCTGTTGTTGGAATGCTTCCCATGAGTTTCTTAGAGGTTCTTTTGTTTATTTTCAAGATGATGTGTGGTTATTTTGTTAGCTTGAATGCAGCATCCGTTATGAGATATGGATTAACTTGAACTATTTCCGCAGTTGTGAATGGTATTGTCATGAATGCTGGCGGAGGTGGCCGTTTCCAATACGGGAGGGGTCACCGTGGTGACAACTTCAGGGGGCGGGGAGGTGGCTACATGAACAGTGCGAGCTACCGTGGCGGCGATAACTTCAACAGGAGGGACGACGGTGAGGACTTCAGCAGGAGGGACGACGGCGACAACTTCAACAGGAGGAACGACGGCAGTGAAAACTTCAACAGGAGGAACGACTTCCGAAACCGCAACGAGTTTTCAGGCCGCGGGCGAGGGCCGCCGCACCAGGGGAACGGCTATCACCACCACAACGGGAACGGCTTCCACCAGCCGCGGCCCTTCCAGAACGAGAACGGGACCGGGAGGTACACCCGCGTCAACAACGGCACGAAGCAGACACCGGTTGCTGCTGCATAGAGGAGGTGCTCCCAGGGGAACCCGGTTTTAGGGGAGCCTAAGAATAGGAGATCATTTTTTTGGAACTGGTTACGAGTTTAGCGCTGGTCGTTTGGTGGTGTAAGGTGAATTTGGCTGGTGAACGTCAATTGGTTGGTTGCGATGCGAAAATTGAACTGTGGCGATCTGAACTCTGGTCTGGAATGTGGAAGCGAAGTTCTATGTTGTCATTCATGTCATCTCTGTCTTTTGATGTTTGCCGTTCATGCTATTATTCATATTATCTTATCTTATTATCTTTATGTGAAAATCGCGGCCGAATGATGCAGACGCTGCATCTCCACCTCATATGTTCTCTGGAAATTTCCAGGCTCCTTTCTGAAGCCTTGAATCCTTCCCCGCCCCTTCTCCCCCACTTCCCTTTCAAGCAGGGGCCCGGCACTGATTGCTGCCTGTTTTAAAAGGGGGCTGCACTTGCACATGTGCCAACTGGTTGCAACATGAGCCCCAACAAAGTAAGGGTTTCTTTAAATGCGAGATTGCACTATCGGGAACATATAGACATTCGAAGATAGATATTTTATTAAATGCTTGTCATTAACTATATTTGCGATGTCAGGAACATATAGACAGTCTTCATGAACGTAAGTTTCTACTGAAAACGAGTTGAGAGGACTCAATTCCATAGCCCATAATGCAAAAAAAAACCTTAAAATTGAGCTTCCACACTTGCAGTTTTGAAGAAAAATGCTTCTTCGAACCTGTAACATTGATCATGTTGCAAACCCCCAAGCGCAACATGGGCCACATTATAAATGGGGGTCATAGCGGAATTGCTGACGCACCCTAGAT
Organism: Triticum urartu; assembly: GCF_056163025.1. NCBI lineage: Eukaryota > Viridiplantae > Streptophyta > Magnoliopsida > Poales > Poaceae > Triticum > Triticum urartu. The sequence continues at coordinate 625,308,454 of NC_141875.1, forward strand.
CGGACGAAGCGGGATCCAACAGATCTACGCATCAGCCGTCCAACGCTTAGCACGTGCCTATCTTTATTATCATGTTTGACAGCTCAGGGAAGCGTCAGTGATCCTGGATACGACATTTTGACCTTCGCTTTCGCTTATCGCACCAATCTGGTGCAGTGAGCTTTAGCTGGGCTGTCATGCACATCTAGTCATTCCTTTTAACATGGCTGGGTGCTCGAAGGCCCAGAGAAATGATCAAAGCACAAAGGCGCCATATCTTCAATCCATGGCAGAACGTCAAGACTAACTAGGACTACTACTACCAACATATGCGCAACGAAGACCCGAGCACCTCTCTGCAACCAATTGCCGGCCGGCATCGACGTCACATGAGGTATTGGATCGGACCAGGCAGCCCTGGACAACTTTCAAAAGAGGGGGCAACGAAAGAGAGGGAGGGGGAGTGAAACGGGAAAAGTCACATCAGAGTCCTTTGTGTCCGAGGACATCCTTGCAACATTGCCATCGTTGGTACATTCTTTACCCTTGTCTAAACCATTAGGGTGATCCCGATTGAATCCTTTTGTTCCCGGCAAAAGAAGTTGGAGACACCTCTGGCCATGTTCTATTAAGCATCTCTCTAAGGATACTTAGAGATTTTGGCTTGTATAAGGCCATATACAATGCAAAACGCTTGTGAAAATAAACTGATTTTTTTTCTTAAGCACCAATGCTTGTTTGTATAGTACGTATGCATACTTACACAATCTGCCATAAAAACAAGCATTAGTGCTTGAGAAAAAATGTTTTATTTTCACAAGCACCTTACTGCATTGGTCTAAGAGACTTAATCCTCTCAGTCCTTCCAATCCCCTCCAAAAGGTGCATGTGGGACAAGTTATCGGAAATTCGCACGGGCACGCACCTGCCCAGCCGTCCGATTGACTCGTGATCTGCAAAGTCATTGAATTTCGGATGAGGGCACACCAAGCTTAAGTTTTAGTTATGGAACTTGTGATTTTGTGGTCCGCGTGCACCAAGTTTCAGCATTTGAAACTTAATGGAATTTTAAAAACCGGTGAAAACACATTCATAAATGGTCTTATTTTAAAGCCCCCGCCACAAGAAAAACGTATACGTAAACGAATCTTAATTTGAAATTTTGTATCAAATCAAAAGATATAATAAAAGAGATTCAAAATCGAAGGCCAAAAAATAAAGTAAAAAAAAATAGGGCGTGTGTTCCCCGTCCTGCTCTAGTGCTCTCCCGACAGGTCACGGCAGTCCCTCGTCTATACGCTGTAGCCTGCATACACTGTGTGGGCGGGTATCCCACCAACCATTTATGCGGGACATCCAAGTGGAATGTAACCAGATTATGATGGAGGCTCAGTAGCTCACCATCACCATCCTTTAGAGGAGTGCTGAGAGAGCCTGGGACTGAGAAAGCGCAGAGCTTCTCCGCTCTGCTCCTCGCGCAGACTTCACCGGCAAGGGCAAAGGGCAATCAAGATCTGCGGCAACAGTTTCTACATGTAAGTTTGTCAGATCAGACCAATCCTTCGTCCTTTCTTCCTTCCTTGGATCGGCAGCTTTTGGTTCTCGAACAATACACCATCCATCCATGCGGTTTCCCCCTTGATTTGCGGCCATCGTCGTCGCCAATTTTGCGGTGTAATACCACCATGTACGAAAGCCACAGCTGCTTCCTCCTGATACCCTGTTGGATATTTTGCAGGAAGACAGATCCACACGTGCCGGCGGAGAGCACCGGGGGACAAGCAGTGGCGGTGAAGAAGAAGAAGCAAGGTCGCAAGCGCAAGCCGCGGTCCGACGTGTGGGAGCACTTCGAACCTTTCACGAATTCCGACGGGGAGGAGAGAGCGAGGTGCAGAAGGTGCGGTCTCGACCTCGCCGCCGACACCAGCAGGAACGGCACCAGTCGTCTCCGCCGGCACGCCCAAGGCAGCTGCCCAGGATCACCACCACCACCACCACCACCAAAGCCTCTAGCTGCCGCCGCACAATCACAGTCACTCGACTGCAGTAGTAAGCCTGCTGACAGCAATTGGAAGGAGGCCACTGCCGATCTGGCCAGAATGATAGCGTCGCACTCGTACGACCCATCCTTTGTCGAGGACAGCAGCTTCAGGAGCTTCGTGTGCCGGCTTAACCCGGGCTTCGAGGTGCCCTCGCGGGACGCCATCCAGCTGAGCTGCGACGGTATTTTCGAGGAAACGATGAGGGTCCTGGAGTCTGAGCTCGAGCGCACCTCCGGACAAGTCAACCTAGCACTAGACGCAGCCGAGACCGCTCAGGGGACGGTCCTGTACGTCGCCTGCCACTTCATCGACGAAGGCTGGCATCACCGCCAGATGATCATCGACGCTTATTTGGTCGCGCCGGAGTACATGAGCCGCATGCCGCTGCTGGGCACCGGCGGGATTGTCCTACAGGGCACAGACCGTTACAACGTGCTCGTCGAGAGGATATCCAGCCACTCTGTTCTGCACAGGCTGTTCAGCATCACCGTCGGACGGATCGGCGGCCTCAGGCCCTACCTACAGAAGGCGAGCTTCCAGGCCGTCTGCGGCGGCGTGAGCTGCTGCTACGGCGACACCTACGCGGACACTCTGCTTTGCTCCGTCGCCGAAGACCTCTGCGACAACCTACGATCACATCCCTTCGCCAGCGACGCAGAGGAGACGGTCGAGGGGGAGCCCGGGCTCGAGTTCGAAGAGCTCCGCTCGCAGCTTGATTTCGACTGCCGTCTGCCGTACCACAAGAAGTGGTACTCGTGCTACTCTTCGCTGCAGGTTTTCCAAAAGTATTCTTCCTCGGAGTTCGACAAACTGCTGTGCAGGCTTTGGAGGGGAATAGATCGCGCCACCAAAACAATCTCGGACCCCAGTCGCCCGACCTCAAACATCGTCCTTCTTGAGTTGTTCAAGGTGAGGGAGACCCTGCAGGCTGAAATCGATCGAGCCAGCAGAGAACATCTCTACGGGGGCAGCAATTGCTTTGTCAGCGATGTTGCGGCAGTTCTTGGAAGAGCAAAGGGAAATTTAGACCTGGGAATACGGAACTCGTACCTCAAATGGTCGATCCCGTTTGCGCTAGACCCCCGATCCAAGCTCAAGTTCGTCGCCTTCATTTTCAACAGGGCCTTCGGCTCCTCGGGCGAAGAGTACGTCTGCAGGGTGAGAGAAGAAATGGGTCGTCTGTTTGCCTCTTTTAGTAAAGACGGTGGAAATCCAAATCGTGCCACGGAGGAGACTGCCGGCAGTGCTCATGAGTTGGAACAGGCATGGGATGCGTACTGCCGTTCAGAGGTAGTAACTAAAACAGAGCTTGATCGTTACCTGGAAGATCCCCCGGTCCAAGGCGCAAGCGGTTTCGACGTTCTGAGCTGGTGGAAGGCCAGCGTATCGAATTACCCGACACTGGCTAGGATGGCAAGGGCAGCGCTGGCCATTCCCGCGTGCCGCAAGCTATCTCCTGAACAAATGTCCCTGATTGGGAACAAGGTTCGTGGCTATTCCAAATAGACGATGAGAATACCCTGGAGGTGCATATATATGGTATGTTGGATGGCGGCGGCGAAGTGCTGTAGCTGACGGACCCTTGAAGCCACATGGAGTCAGGAATATCTCGTTCTTGGAAAATTGTTTCATCGGAGTTGGCAACTGCAAGTCTGCAACATCAGATGATACACGGAAGGAGGAAGAAAGAAGGCCACGATGTCTGGTGCTTCCCTGTGATCCCTTGGGCCCATGGTGCAGTTCCTGACGTGATTGCGGCCACACCGGACTTCAGCTCTGTGTTCCACGTCGTGGTTCCCGGCGGCGCTCGGGCCTGGCTCGACTGTCCGCTCGTCGCGCCGTGGAATGTTGAGTTCACGGACGGCAAAGATTTTCTCTGCATTTGTGGTACCAACAGTGGTCTCCGAATTACGACTCCTACATGTGTGGATGTATCTTGTCCTTAAAAGGTCACTAATCAAGCTCTTGACATAACATTTCCTGCTAATCTTGGTCTTTCTGTGTTCATCTCTTCCAAGCTGTTAGTGCTGATAATCCAAATATTGTATACTCTCCAACAGTCCTTGAACGGTGGACCGAACTTCTAACCGGGACTGCATCTTTCGAAGAACCTTTTAAAACTTTCCTCCGTCTCGTGCATAAGGCATGCACGTCGTTCTAGGTCATTAAATTAACTAACTAAATATGTATTATATGTAATAAAAAATATATTTAGAAACTTCATTCGCATATGAATCTAGTGATATGCTTTTGATGACATATAATATATTTTTAGTTGTAGTCAAATCGGTGATCTAGAAATACATGCATGCCCTAAATAAAAGCTACGGTCACGCCGATTGATACATATGTGCAAATAGTTGTATGGATTGTACACCCTCCATTCCTAAGTATAAGTCTTTTTAGAGATTACACTATAGATTGCGTACGGAGCAAAATAAATGAATCTACACTCTAAAATATGTCTATATACATCCGTATGTAGTTTGTAGTGGAATCTCTAAAAAGACTTATATTTAGGAACGGAAGGAGTATACATTTCCATTTGTTTGCATTCTGACGGGTGAAAGCAATGCATTCAAATTTATATTTCTTATCTATTTCACATTTTCGTTATCGCATTGTGATGGGTGAAAAGCAATGCATTCAAATATATATTTCTTATCTATTTCATATTTTCGCTATCTAAAAAAAATTAAGGATGACTAGCCACACCAGGTAATTCAGAAAATGGTATTTTCCTTCCAAAAAAATATCATGAAGAGGGCATGTGCGAGAAGATGGACAACGGGTAGTTTGCGAGGGTAGGAGCACATCCTCTTCCATGGTGTAGTTTGCGTCAAGGTGATGTCTTGCCATGCCCTCGGAAGAGCACATCCTCTTCCGCGGGGTAGTTTGCGGCCCGAGTTGCTTTGTTTCTAGACGAACTGGAAGGTTGGAATTGATCCAATTCAACATCTTTGCCCTCTGTGTCTGATTGTTCAAAGTGCCCTACCGCTGCGCCATCAAGATCGAATTCATTGGTCACGCGAAATCACACATCACAATATCTAGAAATGATTTGTTATTGACTCTCGATCCTCCCAAATGCACAGAATCATAGCTAAACACAAACATTGCACAAATGCCATCATTCTTCCACCGTCACATTGCATTAAATCGCACTAATCGAAATGCAAGACAAGGGGGGAGGTTTATTTTATCTCGTCAGTAAATCTTTGATTGTGTGGGATTGGGTAGGAGCCTGAGTTTCGCTCGTTGCCTGGACAAAGGGGGGAGGGGGAAGGACGTGGGACGCCGTTGTTTTCCTCTGTTTCTTCGTTGACACACTGCCGCGCCTATGGGAGAGGTTGGCGCCTGGAGTCCACGACATTGGTGGCGGCATATGATATGTCCCGAGACGTCGACAATAATGTGGAGGAGGTGCTGGTCTAGGCGGTGTCAGGTCCTTGTTGGGGCCGACGGAGGGGTAGGTGGTGTGACAGACGGGGAAGTCATAACATTAGCCTCAAACCAAGGGAAATGGGACGCGGGGGTCGAGGCGAATTTTATGGCGTCGCCGCCGAGGACTACGGGTGGCCGAAGGGAGCACGACAACAAGGAGAGGGGGAGTAGTGCTGGTGGGAAGTGGAGAAGTGTCGCTTGCGCCAAACCCTTTTTGAATGGAGTTCCCTCCAAAGATCCTGCCATGGTCTCCCAATATAGAAGATACATGCTCGATTTGGAGTGGCTTCCAAAAATATAACGATTGGATGATGACTCCGACATCCCAATTTTTTCATCAAAAACTGCCTGTCACGACGACTGGTTACACATATGACAACCCTGTTAGAGTTGGCCGTGAATACACAGTTTTTTAATACACACTTTTGCGTAGAAAGAATGCAATATTAATTGGTCCATGTTTTTTTAGAGGAAAAGGGACCAAGTCCACGGCTCCATTATATTGAATATAACGAGAACCACATGTTTAAATAGTAGCAAGATGCGCTGAAAACCAAGAAAAACTACCCCTAGAAAGGTTAATCCTTTCATGGCACAAAGCGGCCAGAGAGATACTACTAGATCAACGTTTTACAATAAGCCATGATTAGAAAAAGAACATGAGACAAAGTTTACTGCAACATTACTCCTTAAGTCATAGGGGAGGGGGGGGGGGAGTTCCACATCAGGTGGAGAACAACTCGAAGAGGCTGAGAGCCCTCCTGGCCTTCAGAGGAGGGGCTGCAACTGGCTAGGGGGACCACGTCAGCCGAAGAACTCATGAAGGGCTGAACATCACAGCACTCAGAGCAAGCTTGTTTGAAGTGGAAGCGGGCGAGCCCAGTTCTGAATCCTTCCTCGCAATGCGCAGCTTGTCCCAGCTCAGCCACTCTTGATGGTTAGAGGCGCCTTCACTTTTTCCGTTAAGAACCTCAAAAAGTCCCCCAAGATTTCTTTCTCCTGTTCCGGAACCAGTATCGCCTAGATCTTGGTCAAACTCAACATCTTCCCTGAAACATGTTTGACAACAACCATATGGCATTGATAAAGGTAATGGAATTTCTAAGTTTCCATATGCTTCATATGGTTACTACACATGCTATATTAAGGAAGGATTCTTTTTTGTTTGAGAGCCAAAATCTGGCAACAGACGAATTATCAGTGCCTACATCTTGGTCCATGTCAAGGCCGCATGATCTCCGAGAGCGAATGAGGATCGTGCATGTGGACCCATTAAAGCGACAGCCGAGTTTTTTTTATGAGACAAAAAGCGACAGTCTTTAGTGGTTTTTCTTTTTCTTTTTGAGGAATACTACCAGCCTTTAGTGGTTGCACGTGCGGAGCCCGAAAGCCCGAATAAAATACACAGCCGCCGACCGAACTTTGTTTACTCTGGGAGGAGGAGCCCGATAGAGCTAAATCAACTAGGCAAAACAGTCCAGGAGCCCAAAAGCCCGAATTAAATCAGAAGGCCGAGAAAGCGCGGGAGCCCGAAAGCCCGGGAGCCCGATCTGGTTGTACCTTAAAAGGCCGGAGCCGGCAAGCCCACAGCCGCCACTCCCCAGCTCCTCTCGACCTTCTTCTTTCTCTCCCTCCTGCCACCTCCTTCCCATTCATCCAAGATTCCAAGCAGGCCAGCTTACGCCAATCAAGGGTAATGGCCGCGTTCAGCATCCAGGGCAACGTCTCCCTGCTCGGCATGGACCCTGAGGCGATCGTCGAGGCCTGCGACGACAGCGCTCGCGCGTCCAGGCTCCCGCAGGCGCTGCTCGGGGTCGGCCTCGCCACCGCAACCATGGCCACCTACGCGGCCGTGCTCAGGCGCCCGGGCGGCCAGGAGCTCGCGTACTATTTCCTCGGCCTGGGCGGCGCCTTCGTCGCCGGCGTGGCGGAGATGTGGGCCGCGCTCTGGATCTCCGGCGACGTCCCCGCTCGCCGCCGCAAGGGGAAGGTGATCCTCTACGCGTCCGTCGTCCCGCTCGTGATCTCCGGCGGGCTCGGCGGCTTCACCGTCGTTTTCAACTGAGTCGACGACGGCCGTGGCTTGCTGTACGGCCGCGTGCCATGCGCGTGCGTGGCCCGTGAATTGCCTGGTAACCTTTACGAGTTTGTTATGCCAATAAGCCCCGAGAGTGTAATCTCCTATACAAATTGTCTTACTTACATTCAAAGTTATGCAGAGGCAAGCTCAAAGGGGAAAAAGAAGTTTATGCAGAGGCCCAGGAGTGGAAGTCAGTCCTTGATGTACCAATGTCTTTCAGTGAAGTACTTACTTTTTATAGATATAAAAAAAATGTGCTCCTGGTTCTTGTTTATAAAGGAGCTATAAGCTATGGCACCGATCGGATTTTTGTCCACTCAATTCTCTTCGTCTAATGGCGGAGAATCGATTCTCAAAAAAAAGAGGCCGAGAATCGGAGATTCAGGCGAACAGTGCCGAGAGCCGCACGCCGCAGCCTCCCCTGTTCCCCTCTGAAGTCACGGTTGCGAACTGCCGCTGTGCCGCACACGCTTTCCCCTGCTACGCTCCATACATCGCGGCCTTTCCTCACTCCCAAGTGCGCCGCGAGACGCCTTGCCAGTGGGAGTGGCATCCCATTCCGCCAGCGCCCAACGCCGCCTCCGTCCGCCGCTCGACGTAGGCGCGGACGCCACACAGGTGGGATCCTCTGCCGCCGCCGGCGAGCCGACGAGGGTCAAGCCAGAACCGCATCCGCTGAGGACGGCGGGGAGCCTCACAGACGGGACCTGCCTCCACTGAGGTCGGCGGGCACCGCCGCCGTGGTCCGAGCCTGAACCTCCTCCGGTTGGGAGTTGGGACAACGGGTACCGCCGCCGAGGACGACCTGCGAGGAAGGATCCGGAACTCCGACCGGGGCCGGTCATCGTGGCCGCGCCGATTCACCGCCAGTCTGCAGTCTGCACTGCCCGCCACCGTGTTTCGAGAATCTTATAATCCCGCGAACGCTTTACGCGTGCACGATCGGACCATGCATGTCCCGATCATTGACCTCAATTTGCACACAGGACGTGCAGGGGCAGAGTATATATATATCCTATCTTGCAGGATTTAAAGCAGTTGTGTTTTTCTTGACCAAATTTAGTGCTGCAGTACTACATTCAGTTTATTGAAGAAGTGAATTTGAATAACATAAATAGCGATGGGATTCCCACAAAAATTCCTCCTCCTCCCACCGGGGCAGCCTTGTCTCCGGTGGCCTTTGTCTTTTTTAGGCATGACCCCGGCCTTTCCCAGCGGAAGGACTTCCTTTTTAGATGTTTCTTCGTGTTTTGCTAGGGTTTGTGTTTTGCTCAAGAACATGAGACGGTGGCGGCTCCCTGAAGATGGAATAAGGTTTTTCCCGCCTAGCCCCCATTTCGATGGTGCGTCTAGCATTGTCGGTGGGTGTGTGGAGGTGTGTCTCCGACGGATCTGTCCTTGGTCGTTTTGCTTGGATTTGGTCGTAATTCGTCTACCCGCCTAGCCCCCATTCCGATGGTGCGTCTAGCATTGTCGGTGGGTGTGTGGAGGTGTGTCTCCGACGAATCTGTCCTTGGTCGTTTTGCTTGGATTTGGTCGTAATTCGTCTACGTTCTACGTCAAATATTCATGTTTCATACAATCAAATATCCTTGAGATGTATTGCAAAATATTTCCGCAACAACGTGCAGGGTATTATCTAATTCTTATAAGAAAAAATGTCCATTTTACTACACTGAAGAAACTTGGTCGTTCACATAACTCCCTGATGTTTTTTTTGGCTCCTTTACCCCCCCGCCACCCCAACAAACCCATACTTGTCAAAAAGGGTCCCTGCCTGGTTTTAGCAGATAAGATGCTAATGTGGATATGGTCAAAGCGGTATTGACTAGTGAGAAAGGGACCCCACCTATTAAAAAAGTCAGCCCAGTCAGCAACTAACTGGTCAAACCGGCCAAGGCCTACACGTCATAGGCTCGGTGGCTAACACAAGCGGGGATGACCGGAGTCGGGCATGGTCAAGGCCAGCGGCAGTGCCGTTTGAAGCTAGGTGGCAGGGCGCTACAAGGTATAGGGAAGAAGGGAGAGAGGTGCATCCGCATCAGGGGCTCACCGCGAGCATGCTAGAGTGATGGAATTGGCTGGGAGGGTCCATAGAGAGGGCATGGACCTCCCGTGCGGCCGCCGGAGTGAGGCATCGTGCGAAGCGGGTTTGACGAAGAGGCGCTCATCAGCGACGTGTCTGCAAGATCGACAACATAGGATGGAGCTCACAGCAAGGCCACAAGGTCGGGAGCACTCGAGATGCAACAGATCGACGACGGTGACAGATGGTCGGAATCGGGGAAGATGAGCTCGATTCAGTTGATTCTGAGCGCCATTCATCGATTCAGCAAACATTTGAGCTTTTTGGGGCTCGACGAACGATGAAGTTCATTCCGCAGTAGTGCGGGCTTGGGATGAAGCGTGGTCGCTGCGTTCATGTTTGTTGCGTGCACGACGAGCGGCGCCGTCGGAGAGAGAGGGGGGAGGAGATAAAGTTTCAGAGGCAGCAGCGGCGGCGGTGGGTCATGGAGGCAGCAGTGCCGATGGTGGGTCACGAGAGCAGCGGCGGCGGTCGGTCGAGAAGACAGCGGCGGCAGACCAAGACCCCCATCTCCCCCTTCTTCTCTGCAGCGACGCGAGAGAAATCCTCATTGTCCCCATCTTCACGCAATGTAATATCCTCACCCGACGACGTGGCCACACTGGTCAACAACCCGCTTTGACCCAGTCCACGTCCACAAACAACCTTAGAAACCCACCAAAACGATTTTTGAACTGTATTGGTTAGATTAGGGAGTTAAGTGAACCAAAAAATGATGGAAATATGCCCTAGAGGCAATAATAAAATGGTTATTATTATATTTCCTAAATCATGATAAAGGTTTATTATTCATGCTAGAATTGTATTGATCGGAAACTTAAATACATGTGTGAATACATAAAAAAACACCGTGTCCCTAGTGAGCCTCTACTAGACTAGCTCGTTAATCAAAGATGGTTAAGGTTTCCTAACCATGGACATTTGTTGTCATTTGATAAGGGGATCACATTATTAGAAGAATGATGTGATGAACAAGACCCAACCGTTAGCATAGCATATAATCGTTCATTTTACTGTTACTGCTTTCTTAATGTCAAATACATGTTCCTTCGACCATGAGATGATGCAAGTCCCGAATACCGTAGGAATACCTTATGTGCTATCAAACGTCACAACGTAACTAGGTGATCATAAAGATTCTTTACAGATATCTCCGAAGGTGTTTGTTGAGTTGGTGTGAAACGAGTAAAGAGACTTGCCGGTAACGAGATTGAACTAGTATAGAGATACCGACGATCAAATCTCGGGCAAGTAACAGACCGACAGATAAAGGGAATTACGTATGTTGTCATAAAGGTTCAACCAATAAAAGATCTTCGTGGAATATGTAGGAATCAATATGGGCATCCAGGTTCCGCTATTTGTTATTGACCGGAGAGGTGTCTCGATCATGACTACATAATTCCCGAACCCGCAGGGTCGCACGCTTAACGTTCGATGACGCTAGAGTAGTATTGAGATATTTGATGAGTGGTAATCAAATATTGTTCGGAGTCCCGGATGAGATCCCAGACGTCATGAGGAGTCTCGGAATGGTCGAGAGGTAAAGCTTTATATATGGGAAGTCATATTTTGGGTTCCGAAAAAATATGAAGTTTTTTCGGTATTGCACCGGAAAGGTTCTACAAGATTCCGGAGAATTCCGGAAGTCCACAAGTGGTTCCACCACGACCCAAGGGTTAGCATGGGCTGCGGGGAGGCGCCCTAACCTTATTGGGCCAGGTGCACCAAGTTCTCAAAAGCCCATGTGACTAGGGAAGGCAAAAAGGAAGGAGTCCTAGTAGGAACAGGATTGGACTTGGGGTCCAAGTCCTCTCCCCTTTAGCTGCACCCTAGGGCTTGGAGGGGCTGTTTACCATGCCCCTCCACCTATATATAGAGGGGAGGGGGTGTCCCAAGAGGACACACCAAGCCCTTGGCGCCCCTCTCTCTCCCATTACTGCGTAGTTTCACCGCCTCGTCCCGGCGACGCTTAGCGAAGCGCTGTCGGTATTCCACCACCACCATCACCATCACCATCATGTTGGGGAACGTAGTAATTTCAAAAAAATTCCTATGCACACGCAAGATCATGGTGATGCATAGCAACGAGAGGGGAGAGTGTGATCTACGTACCCTTGTAGATCGACAACGGAAGCGTTAACTTGGTTGATGTAGTCGTACGTCTTCACGGCCCGACCGATCAAGCACCGAAACTATGGCACCTCCGAGTTCTAACACACGTTCAGCTCGATGACGATCCCCGGACTCCGATCCAGCAAAGTGTCGGGGAAGAGTTCCATCAGCACGACGGCGTGGTGACGATCTTGATGTACTACTGTCGCAGGGCTTCGCCTAAGCACCGCTACAATATTATCGAGGACTATGGTGGAAGGGGGCACCGCACACGGCTAAGAATATGATCACGTGGATCAACTTGTGTCTCTAGGGGGTGCCCCTGCCTTCGTATATAAAGGCTCAAGGGGGGGAGTGCGGCCGGCCAGGAGAGGCGCGCCAGGAGGAGTCCTACTCCCTCCGGGAGTAGGACTCCCCCCTTTCCTAGTTGGAATAGGATTCGCGGAGGGGGGAAAAGAGGAGAGAGAGGAGGAAGGGGGCCCGGCCCCCTCTCCCTGTCCTATTCGGACCAAGGGGGGAGGGGCGCGCGGCCCATCTCTGGCCACCTCTCATCTCTTCCACTAAGGCCCATATACCTCCCCGGGGGGGGGGGGGTCCGGTAACCTCCCGGTAATCCAGTAAAATCCCGATTTCACCCGGAACACTTCCCAAACATAGGCTTCCAATATATCAATCTTTATGTCTCGACCATTTCGAGACTCCTCGTCATGTCCGTGATCACATGCGGGACTCCGAACAATCTTCGGTACATCAAAACGCATAAACTCATAATATAACTGTCATCGAAACCTTAAGCGTGCGGACCCTACGGGTTCGAGAACAATGTAGACATGACCGAGACACGTCTCCGGTCAATAACCAATAGCGGGACCTAGATGCCCATATTGGTTCCTACATATTCTACGAAGATCTTTTATCGGTCAGACCGCATAACAACATATGTTGTTCCCTTTGTCATCGGTATGTTACTTGCCCGAGATTCGATCGTCGGTATCCTATACCTAGTTCAATCTCGTTACCGACAAGTCTCTTTACTCGTTCTGTAATACATCATCCCGCAACTAACTCATTAGTTGCAATGCTTGCAAGGCTTAAGTGATGTGCATTAGCGAGAGGGCCCAGAGATACCTCTTCGACAATCGGAGTGACAAATCCTAATCTCGAAATACGCCAACCCAACATGTACCTTTTGGAGACACCTGTAGAGCTCCTTTATAATCACCCAGTTACGTTGTGAAGTTTGGTAGCACACAAAGTGTTCCTCTGGCAAACGGGAGTTGCATAATCTCATAGTCATAGGAACATGTATAAGTCATGAAGAAAGCAATAGCAACATACTAAACGATCGGGTGCTAAGCTAATGGAATGTGTCATGTCAATCAGATCATTTAACTAATGATGTGATCCCGTTAATCAAATAACAACTCTTTGTCCATGGTTAGGAAACATAACCATCTTTGATTAACGAGCTAGTCAAGTAGAGGCATACTAGTGACACTCTGTTTGTCTATGTATTCACACATGTATTATGTTTCCGGTTAATACAATTCTAGCATGAATAATAAACTTTTATCATGATATAAGGAAATAAATAATAACTTTATTATTGCCTCCAGGGCATATTTCCTTCACATCATGCCATCGTGTTGATTGTGATCCCATCTACTTCTCCTCCCCTGTTTGTTGGATTAAAAAGACGCAGACGTTATCGAGCCGCACGTGTGCTAAACTCAGAGGTGCCGTCTGTTTGGCACTAGATCGGTTGGATCGTGATCGAATCGTGAAGAGTACGACTACATCAACCGCGTGATAAACGCTTTCGCTTAATGGTCTACGAGGGTACGTAGACACACTCTCGCCTCTCGTAGCTATGCATCATTATGGATAGATCTTACATGTGCGTAGATTCTTTTTGTTTTCCATGCAACATTCCCCAACAAAAAAAATGTCAGGGGTTATGCGAACAACCCACTTTCTTCAAGGGAGTAAAATGGACTTTTTTCTTCTTACAATAGATTGCCAAAATGTTTCTTTTCTTTTTGCAGAAAGGATAAGATATGAAGATTCACTGGAAGTAAAAATTACCTCAAACATAATAAAAATTACATCGAGGTACACGTATCGTCGAACAACCATTGCCACCGCCAGAACGAGTCACCGACGCGCCGCTATCGCCGCTCCCATACCGGAGCCGACCTGGCCTTGTTAATGACAGTTGAGAAGTCTTCGTGAACCTGCCCCTAAGGACCAGCGCTCTGGAGCCGCAGTCATCGCTGAAAGAACATGCGGTGCCCCCATGTTTGGTTTTGGTAATTGATGACAATCTCTATGGACTAATGGTTGCCTTGAGTTATATTTGAAGGTTTTTGTCCATAGGCTTTTCTTGGAGTACATGTGTTGGTTTCAAGGAGAGTTTGTGTCGACAAAGGTGCTATTCAAGGAATTACCTAAAGATTGGTCTTGTGAGAGGTTGATCAAGACTAAGTCAAAGAGTGAATCAAGTTGAGCAACCCACAAAGCGTAGAAGATGTACCGAGAGGGATCAAGTGATCCCATGGTATGGTAAGCATTGTCAATTACGCTTCGTGTACTAACCCATGGTCTTCGTGAGGGTTCTTTGTGGGGTTAGGTTCCGGTGTGCAAGTTCAAGTGGAGCATCATGAAGAGATCAAATGCTTGAAGCTTGCCGTCCTTTGTGGTGACAATGGACTTGTGAAGATATGCGGAAGAGTGGCTCACCCATAGTGGAGTATGGGGGAGCAATCAACTTGTCTTCATCAAGTCAACCCAATCAAGAAAGGTGGTCCAACTTGAGGGAGTCAAGATCGTCTTCATCTAGCTCAAGTGGACCATGTGCAAGGCAAATGTTTGCCCTTGATAGGTTTTCTATTTTACCGGTCTCATGATGGTAGTTGGGAGACTGGGTTATAGGATCGATTGCCGTACTATCAAGGGGGGCTCTCGATGAGTAGCTTGATCGTATCGTTCGCTGAGAGCTCAAACCATTGCATCCTTGCATCATCTTTCTTGGTTCTTGTTTGGTTCTCTTTGAGAGTCTTAGAGCTTTTGGTCATCTTGATGACAAGCTTGAGTTCATCGAAAACGGAGTTCGCTTGCATACTCTATGATGTTTTCGTTGTTGGAGGTTTTGCCGGTTCTTCTCGGTTGGAGGTTTCACTCCTCTATTTGTTGGCATACCTCCCCTGCCTCCTCTTACTATAACCAGTCGTTGTTTTGATGCTACTCGTCGTCTTGTTTCCAACAAGCTTGAGTTTGCTCAATTCGGAGCTCATATGCAGAAGTTATGGCAGTTCTTGTTCTCTTGAGTGTGGTTTTGTCAGGGTCCGCGTTGGAAAGGTTTGGGTGGATTCATCACGTACACGTCTTCTTCTTTTCCCCTCCTTCTTCCTTGGAGCTTCCTTCGTTTTCTTGCCTCCCTTGTGTGGCTGCCGTTGTTGGTTGCGGTAGTACTGCTCCCAGGAAAGCGGTAGTACCGTAGGCATCAGCGGTAGTACCGTGCAGTGGCACGGTAGTACCGCAGGTGCCCACGGTAGTACCGCTCCCCTGGAGCCACACTACCGCTGCCCACCAGGCTAGTGCCGCCCCTTTGCGGTAGTAGGAGCGGATGTAATTTTTTACATCCGCACCTACCGCGGTAGTACCGCTTTCGCCGTGCGGTAGTACCGCGCTATGCGGTCAGGCAGTAGTACCGCCCCTCGGCAGTACTACCGTGTCGGGTTTTTGCTACTTCCGTTTCTTTGCGGAAGTAGGCACGGAAGTTTCCCTTTTCCCCTGGCTGGGACTTCTGCCTCGCGGTAGTACCGCATGGGGGGCGCGGTAGTACCGCGCGTGCGGAAGTTCCGCCCCCAGCTCCTGTGCGTCTGTTTATCGGTTCTGTGCTGGGGTTGCGGCAGTACCGTGGGTCGGTGCGGTAGTACCGCACAGCCGTGCGGTAGTACCGCTTGGATGCAAGCAGTAGTACCGCGCGGCCTTGCGGTAGTACCGCTGGCCAGGCGCGGTAGTACCGCTGGCCGCGGGCTGGTTGGTGGATAACGGTTGGATTTTTCCCCACCTATAAAAGGGGGTCTTCTTCCCCAATGAACCTCATCCTCGGAGCTCGTGTTCTTCCCCCATTGTTGACCTTCTTCGAGCTTGCTAACTCTCAATCCCTCCATGGTTTCTTGCTAGTTTTTGAGGGAAAAGAGAGAGGAGATCTAGATCCACATTTCCACCAATCACTTTCTCCTCTATGTGAGGGGAACCCCTTGGATCTAGATCTTGAAGTTCTTTGTGTTCTTTTTCTTGTTGTTCCTTTCATTTTCCTCCCTAGCATTAGTTGCTTCAGTGGGATTTGAGAGAGAAGGACTTGGGCACTCCGTGTGCCCTTGCCATTGCATTTGGTGCATCGGTTTGAGTTCTCCACGGTGATACGTGGAAGTTACAAGTTGAGAAGCTTATTACTCTTGGGTGCTTGGTACCCTTGAGCTTGTTCCTCTTGGGTGCTTGGGCGCCCTAGATGGTTGTTGGTGTTCGGAGCTCAATCATTGTGGTGTAAAGCTCCGGGCAAGCGTCGGGGTCTCCAATTAGGTTGTGAAGATCGCCCCGAGCAATTTGACGGGTTCCGGTGACCACCCCCAAGGGTTGCCAAAGTGTACGGGTTCGGTGACCGTCCCCAAGGGTTGCCATTTGTACGGGTTTGGTGACCGCCCTCAAGGGTCCCTTAGTGGAATCACGGCATCTTGCATTGTGCGAGGGCGTGAGGAGATTACAGTGGCCCTAGTGGCTTCTTGGGGAGCATTGTGCCTCCACACCGCTCCAAACGGAGATTAGCATCCGCAAGGGTGTGAACTTCGGGATACATCGTCGTCTCCGCGTGCCTCGGTTATCTCTTACCCGAACTCTTTACTTATGCACTTTACTTTGTGATAGCCATATTATTTCTTATCATATATCTTGCTATCACCTAGTAGTCTATCTTGCTTAGCATAAGTTGTTGGTGCACATAGGTGAGCCTAATTGTTGTAGGTTTTGTGCTTGACAAATTAACCGCTAGGTTTTTTCCGCATTTGTTCAAGTCTAAACCGTAATTATTTTAAAACGCCTATTCACCCCCTCCCTCTAGACGACATCCACGATCTTTCAATCGCCGTTGAACGTGGTTGATAATTATTTTCTCCTATAAACATATATGCTAGGACGCAGATTCTAACGTGGGATGACTTAAGGGGGTGTAAATGCAAAATGTGCTCATGGTTTTTTTTAGTCAATCACCCTGGTAATGCTAGAATTTGGCGTAAACGGTCACTTTAGTGCTAGAACTTGCGACATACATCAAACTGGTGCAATAACTTGGCTCAAGCGTGCAAATACGATGCATATCTTGATTGTGTACACCCGAACCGCTGACTAGGCATGCCATCATGGTGTGTGGCCCGCTGTAAGTGACTTGAGGCGTGTGGCCATTTTTTTGTGAAAACCACCTCAATTTTTTTATTTAACATAAAAAAACCTGTCGTTATTGGTGAGGTGGTGCCTATTTTTTTACCTAAAAATAACAAAAGAAGTGCTAGCGCCTCGAACCAGCTAACTGTGACTAGCAGGTAGTCAGTCCTAGCCGCTACCCACTACCTCATTCATGTCTTACATGAACAACTACATAATGTAGTAGACCATAGCCGCTCTCTTTTTTTTATTACCTTTTTTTTGAGAAAATTTATTTTTTACTAGTAAATAACGATGCGTTCTTGGTGCTGAAATGGCCTGCGGTCAGTGCGGCCCACTAGCACCTGCTCGTATCTTTTCGAAACTTGTAAAAAGTAAGTAAATTAATCTCAATAATAAAATAACATAAAAAATTCATGACGTATACATATTATATATATATAAAGAAATAACTTAATTAAAAAATGTATTATTTAGAAAATATTCATATATTTGAAATAATATTCATGAATTATGAAAATGTTTGTATAATTCAAAAAATTGCAATATTAACATTTGTAATTTAAATTTTAAATAAAAATGTTTGCGCAATACAATTATATGCATAAAAATAATTTTTTTTCTATAATTACAAACATTTCAATAATTAGACACGCATTTGTATAATAAAAAACCGTAATTTAAATTTTAAAATATTCATATGAATATTCAATCATGGCTAATATATAAAATGTATAACCTTTTGAATATAAGTCACGAGTTAAAATTATACACAAGTGAATATTTAGTAAATATTTGTATTCATCATTTTGTATAATTTAAATATAAGCTGCAAGTGTATATTATTTGTATTCATTAAAATTTTTTATTTAATAAGTAATTGAAATGTTTGTATTTACTAAACATTTTATACAATACATGGGTGTTTATTTAAATGTTTTTATTTACTAATCATAATCCTTATGTATACTATTTATATCTTCACACAAAAATTACAATATTCAACACATGAACATTTGAATATTATTTTATCTTGATACATCCGTATTTAGACAAATCTAAGACAAGAATTTTGGGACGAAGAAAGTACGTTTTACAAATACCCTAAAATAATCTAGTGCGTGCAAAATGGGCTGCACTATTTGCATCACATTTAAGCCTGACATGTGTCCAGTTTATACTACACGAACTCAGGCAGCCCTGTTATCGATATTGTGGAGAAGAGTGCGAGTGGTGGAGTGGTTAATTGTATAGCATTCTAGCTGTAGGTGCTGAGTTTGACCCATGGATTCCATCTTTTTCCGATTAATTTTCCATTACCGACAGCTGGGACCCATGTGTCATAGAGGTGAAAAAATAAAATGCCTTCTGACGCGTAGACAGGGGCGCTTTTTATGAGAAATAAAAAAATTTAAGGGGATTTTCGGAAAAAAGCAAGCCACACGTGTTCCTCTCTGCCTTCCGGTCGCTGAGGCGGGCCCCACGACACGCTGGCGCCTTAAGTCACTGTTGTTTTCATATCAAACCTGATTTGCACCGTATTTGCACGCCCGAGCTAAGTTGTTGCACCAGTTCAATGTATGACACAAGTTCTAGCACTAAAGTGACCGTTTGCGTCAAGTTCTAACACTACCGATGTAATTGACTCATTTTTTTATAACCGAAATGGGCTCATAGTTATCATACTTGAATTGTGGAGTGTGCTTTAGAAATGAATTAATGACGTCTTCAATTTATTTTCTGCCAAATTGAATAAATTCACCATAATGGTTTTACCTTAAAAAGGGGCGTATTAATGAATATTTTTTTGAGGAAGAATGTTTTAATTAATTAATTTGGTTTACGTAGAAAAATCGAAAGAGGGCGACTGCCCACTGGCCAGGCTCTCCGACCGGGCTGGCTGCCCACTGGAAGCCAAAGCAAAGCAACGGCTCTCTCCCGACTAGCCGTTGCCCTTGGCGCCGCGCCCCCAACGGCCATCTCCCCCGCGCCGCGCGGCATAAAACCCGCCCACCCCTCTCCTCCACTCCTCACTCCTCATCCCCACTCCCGATCCAACCCACCAAGCAAAGAAAACCTCTCTCGATCCGACCACGAGCACGAGGCAACTCCCGCCGGCTGCGATGGCGTCCGGCAAGGTGCACACGCACAAGGCGTTCCTCCTCTGCAACTACGCGCTGCTGGGCGCGGCCTCCAGCTGCATCTTCCTCACGCTCTCCCTCCGCCTCGTCCCGTCGCCCTGCGGCCTGCTCCTCGTCTTCCTCCACGCGCTCACCGCCGTCTTCTCCGCCGCGGGGTGCTCGGGCTCCTTCACGGCCGGCCCGGCCAACCCGGCGCCCTGGCACACCGCGCACACGGCCGGCGCGGCGCTCACCGCCATCTTCCAGGGCGCCGTCGCGCTCCTGGCATTCACCCGCACCGCCGACTTCCTCGCCGAGCTCCAGTCCTACGTCCGCGACGACGACGGCGCCGTCATCCTCAAGATGGTCGGCGGGCTCGGCACCGCCATCTTCGTCCTCGAGTGGGCCGCCCTCGCGCTCGCCTTCTCCCTGCGCCTCGACGAGGACGACGACGGTGACGATGACCTCCGCCGCGCCAAGAACTGGGCCGACGCCTACCATGTCTGAGCGGCGAGCCTCCGCGCTCCCTGCATCTTCACCCGCTGTGGGGAGCGGCGCCTCCTTGGTGTTACTGCTGTCGCTATTCTTTTGTGCTAGTAGTACTGTGTGTACCGTGGTCTCAGATTCTTTTGTACTATGATATGATGTCAAGGCAAATGTATATTGCTTTTGACCTATTTAATCGAAGAAATATATTTATATTGCTTTGGATTTGGGTACTTGGTTGTACTCCCTTCGATTTCAAAATAGATGACTCAACTTGTAAGTGCATGATTTATGCAGCCAATTAAACTAGATTTATGCAGTCAATTCAGTACTACTACAGTACAACTTGGGAAAACTTGTGCGTCAGAGTTCTTGCTGAAATCAGACGGTGTCCCCTGGCTCGCTTTGTCTGGGCTGTCTTGAGTGAGCCGGTGCGGCGGTGCTGGGCACCTATTGGTAGAAGTGGGGATTAAACGCAACTGTAGTTGCTGTGTGCTAGGGTGTACTGAACCTGCTTAGGCCAGTTACTCAGAAATATCTTCGATGCAACAGTGGCGTGTGGCGGTCGGTGCCGCCGTGCAGGGTACTTGGCAGCAAGCAGCGGGGGATCGAGGTAAATGCACCACGGTGCCTGAATTTGCCACGGCTGATCACTTTGATGTCTGGACTTGTGGCATACAAAAAAGTGATGCATGAACTTGGCTTTTGCAATATAGTTGCATTTGCCGTCTGTGGACCTTAACTGTGGCACCCTATTTTCGTTTGAAGCCGTCTACTCAACCGGCCTAGCATCGGGTGGAGTAGTGATCGGGTGGGGGGATTGGAATTGCCGACCTGCAGGCAATTCATGTGTTCGATCCGATGAACGCAGGTTATCGCGCTCCAATGAGCGACGTTTCATGACTCTTCAGGCTATGTCTGTAACAAAATAAATTACACTAAAAACGTTCATGTATTTTTATTAAAAAAAATCTTCATGTCATTTAATATAAAATAAATTACATTAAAAATGTTCATGTAATTTAAGAAAATGTTCACTTACTAATTAAAAAATACCCATATAATTATGTTATGAATTACAAGATGTTTACTTTTTGAAATTACCGCGTTCCCCAACAAGAGCATATCCAACGGCCGCTCAACGCACGGCACGCTAAAAACTACTTTGCAGCGCGTCCATTGTCTGGTTTGCCGCGGCAGGCAGCGCTGGTTCCAACAGCCGCGCTAAAATTTAGCTCGCGGGCGTAGCTCCAGTAGGCACGTTAAAATGCAGCGCGCGCTCTCGCACGAACACTCCGGACTAGGTTGCCTAGATATTTTTTAGATAATAAACGATACATAGTTCATTATAGCATAGATAAAACGATACATAAATATTTTACATAGTTCATAGCATAGATAGATAAAACTACGATGCAACTACATAAAAGTTATAGTGCAACTAATAAAAACTACGGTGCTACTAGATAAACTATTGTGCAACTACAACCTACTCTGAGTCGTCCTAATCATCATCATCCTCGCTGGTGTTGTCCGAGGTATCGAGCCAAATGTCCTCCCAACGAAAATCATTATCCCCAAAGATCGACTCCCCACCTGCTTCAATGATATCGCACTGTGATATGGTCAGTGACTTCCGCCGACGCCTGTCCACCCGCTCTGTGCGGCGCCTTGCCGTCCTTTCCGCCCAGTAGACGCGCTCGTTGGCGACGTCCTCCGGTGGCGCCGGCGCCACTCCGCCATGGCTTGCTCGTCCTCCTCGGTGATGAGGAGGCGGCGCTGCCGCCGACGGTGCTCCGCACGGTCCTGGTCCGTGATAAGACGAGGCGAAGAGGTGACGGCCTGCACCTGCTCACGCGTGTAGACGTCGCGGAAGTTCATCTGTGACGGAGGCCTCTCTAGGCGCCACGCCGCCGTGTCGTACGTGCAGGCGGCCTCGTGCGCGGTCCCGAACGTGCCGAGGCCGAGCCGGACGTCATCGGACCGGATCTCGGCGTATTACGTGCCGCCGGGGCGCTTGCGGACGCCGCGGTAGCCAGACGATCCTCGGCGGCGCGGCGGCATGATGGCGCGGTGGTGACAGGGCGAGGAAGCGGCGAGCAAGCGGCAGAGAGAGCGTGTGACAGTGTGGAGGCCGCGTGGCGAGCGCCGCAATTTATAGGCGCGCCGAAAGCGGTGCGCCAAATCTAGCGCGCGCGCAATCGTTTCCCGCCACCGCTGGAGCGCGTGAAACGTCCCGCGCACACTAAAGTGACAGTTTACCGCGGCCCGCTTTTTTTGACGCCGCTGTTGAAGATGCTCTTATCGTTGCGCCTTGTTCACCATCAGCCGATGTCGCGCCTTGATTGCTGACATTGTTCTCGGAAGAGCAACTTGAAAGAGGGTCGGCAAAGGGTGAGACGTCTGATGAGATTTTGTCGAGACAGGCGATCACATGGCACAAATTTTCCACCATGGGCGATCTTATGACAAGGACACGCAAACCGGAACACATACCAATGCACACAAACTACAGTATGTTCCATGAACTCTCCGCAGTACTGCATTTACATCGCAGCCACCGGCCCCTCAAAAACGGAAGGCCACGCGCGAAAGGGAAACCAGCAGCCGCGGGTAAACCAAGCACAACGAATCACATACCACTATCGTCAAACAAATGCGACATGCAAGATCGACAGAGACACGCACCAAAGACCAAACCAAGCACACGATACAGATTGTTACACCGGGCAGAGACCAAAGTATCATGGAGAAGATCGAAAGGAGATCGCGCGAGCTACTTGAACGACCGCCGGCCGACGCCGGCCGGCATGGACACGGTGGAGTCGACGCTGAGCCCGCTGACGGACCGCCGGTGCTTGTGCCGGCCGCCACCGCCCGCCGTGGACGCCGCCGGCGTGCCCACCCGCGACGGCGCGGCGGACTGGTCCCCGCCGCCCCGCCAGAACGGGCTCTTGGCCCAGCTCCCGATGCTGTGCCCGAGCCCGAACGAGAACCTGGGCTTCTGCTCCGCCGCGCGCCGCTCCTTGTCCAGCTGCTGCTGCAGCAGGTGCGCGCGCGCCCGGGCCTTGGCGGACGCCGACATGGTCGGCGTCATGTAGTTGGGCACGCCGAACGCCGGGCAGCTCGTCAGGCTCTCGTCGTCGCGGACGCTGCCGCCCCCGCCGTGGCTCGACGGCGGCGCCGCCGCCCCTCGCGCGCCCCGCGCGGGCTTGCTCGGCTGCTTGTAGTAGGCCGACGCCACCGACCGCGCCGGCGTGTTCGCGGCCGTCGTCATCGGCGTCGCCGTGCTCATCTGGCGGTGCGCGGCCGTCGTCGAGATCGGCGTCGGCATGCTCATCTGGCGGTGCCCGGTCATTGCCGACATCGGCGTCATCATGTTCATGTTCATCTCGCGGTGCCCGGCCGTGGACATCGGCGTCATCACGCTCATGGTCATCTCGCGGCGCGCGACGGCGGGCGTGGGCCTGGGTCGGCTGACCGCGGGCTCGACGTGGCGGGGGTAGTCGCGCTCGTGGCTGCTGCGGTCGATGGGCGACCACCACCATGGGTTCCGGCCCGACTGGAGGTCAGCCAGGATCGCGTGGGCCGCCATCGGCGTCGACTTCATCACCTACATCCATCCACGTGCCAAGAGGACACCAACATGAACAAATTAGGGTGCTAAAAAAGCCAAAAAAACCAGGAACATATTATCTTCTAATAGAAGAACTAGATTATGACAAGTGCAGGGAGAACATAGTAAACCATCCAAGTACCTACTGACAACGACATCACGCCTAGTTTCAGATAAGCAACACAGTGACACCACACCTCTGACAAAGAAAAACGTTGACAGTGTGGTTCTAGTTGGCCCATCGACGCCATCGAATCGAAGCACAAGAAAATTTTCATCACCTACACGTCCCTCTCAGATGATTCGTCCAAGCATCCCTGATGCAGAACATGCACTAACTACTACAGTTGGACTGACAGAATGTATAAACAGCTCGTGCGAGACCGACCAGACAGGTGCAGAGAAGACACATTCCAACTCTCCAACAATGACACCACACCTCTGGGTGGGAAAAAATACGGTAGCTCGCTCACTAGCTTTTCGCTGGCCGCTCGAAAGTATTTTTTCGCACCTACTGGTCTCTGTCGGGAGGATGGATGGATGGAAGAGATGTTCGGTCACCCTCTCGCTAATATTAATCTGCTGTAACTACTCCCGCTGCTTGACTGACGGAAGGAATTAAGCTGTCCCTTTTGCTTGTTTCAGAATTCAGATTCAGACGTGATCGATCGTGCTGTGTGTATACTATTTTTTCTGGAAGATAATACGTAGAGTACGTACGTACCTGGTGGGAGTAGGAGTAGGCGAGGGCTCGCTCGCGCTTCATCACGGCCTCCGCCTTGCGCTTCGTCCTCGCGTCCGCCTCGTCCCGGCTCAGCAGGCTGTCGTCCCACACGCCGCCGTCCTGCACCTCCAAAACTTCGTCACATGCATGCACGAGCGAGTGTCAACGGAAAGACGAGCCAAGTGCCTGGCGTGCCGTGCGCACCTGCGAGCCGGAGCGCCAGCGGCGGCCGTCCCGGAGCATGGCGCCGTGGCGGTCGTTGCGCCGCTCCATGGCCTCCACGCGGCTGGCGCGGACCTGGGCCTGCACGCGCACCAGCGTCTGCATGCACCGCATCGCGTGCGCCGTCTGCCGCCGCACGCTGGGGCCGCGCACCACCGCCTGCAGCCGGATCAGGCCGCGCAGCGACCGGTAGCTCCGGCGCGCCGAGTAGCCCCGGAACGCGGCCTGGATCGCCACCGCGGCCGCGCGGGCCTGCTCCGGCGCCACGGCCCGCTGCCTCGCCCGTGTTCTGGTATGCTGCTGCTGCGGCCGCCGCCACTCGGCCATCTCCGCCCTGCCCTGCTGCAGCCGCTGCAGCCTCTGCTGCTGCTCCCTGTCGTGGTCGAACCGCCGGATGAGCGGCGGCGGCGAGGACGGCGGCGCAGGCAGCTGGAGCACCGCCGCCTGCTGCTGCCGCTGCTGCTTGTCACCGCCGGCGTCGCGCTCCCGCTCCCGATCACGCCCCCACTCCCGCTCGCGCTCGCGCGCCGCGGGCGTGGTCGGCGCCGTGGCGGCGACGGTGGCGGTGGTGGGCTTGGCGGGGGCGATCTGGTACTGCGCCGGCGGCCTGGCGTAGTACTGCCGCTCCATCTCGGCGTCGCCCAGGATCTTCTCGATGCTGCTGGGCTGCCGGTACAGCGGGATGCTCATCAGCGGCGCCGGGTCGGCGTGCGGCCGCGACCGCCCGAACCCCCATCGCTTCTTGTCCCTCGCGTTCCCCCGGTACTGCTGCGGCTGCGGGGGCTGCTGCTGCGGCGGGTACTGCGCTACCAGCTGCACCTGCCATGAATACATCTCACCGCTCAGTTATCTTCCCGAAAATTCTACATGTAAAATTCTTCCACTGCTAAAACTTGTATTAAGTGTAAAGAACATTTCTTATATTATGGGATGGAGGGAGTAGAAAACTGCACGAAAGAACGGAAAATGTGATGCAAATAATACAGTAAAAATACAGACTACACGTGCAAATCAACGAACAGGATAAAGTGACTTTGTACAGGGCTGTGTATTTGTCGCCACGATACTGCTGCACCTGTCTACATGCGCATACAGCTTGCATGCAGCGATTGCTTCTGGGCAAAGCTTGAGTTTGGGTGAGCAACCAACTTTTTTTCTCCAACACACGTGCCTTTTAGTTTTCTCTGATGACCTTTACACATTTCAAGTGGGAAAAACACATTTTTGGGAGTTTAAAGTAGTAGCGCTCACATTTGTTGGCTTGTCCTTGGGGTTCGTGGTGAAGGCCTTCTTGAGCGCAGTGATCCAGCCGCTTCCCTTCTTGCCCATCTCCTTAACATTTCTCCCACACACACCCCTGCAGCAATTCCATGAACAACAAGAACTCAACTACGATCAACGAACATGAACAAGATTGGATAACATGCATGCTAAGTAGTGGTACTGAATCGAACTATTGATACACAAATATAAAGGGAAATCATATATCTGATGCCTACTCTATACAAGGGTGGCCAAGTTTTTACCTCAGGACTAGCTTGTTTCCTAATACAAACTAGGCAGAAGGATGGTAGATACATGGAGCAAAGTCCAGCCATACCTTGTTTGAGCTTCCCCTGCGTCTACAAAGCCTTGCTGATGCTTCAGTGGAGTAGCATCTCATGGCAGCAAAAGATGCACCCGCTCTCCGGTCCTTCCAACTCTCTCTTCCTCCGGTGGAGGTGGCCGTCTTATACTAGATCCTTTACCGGATTGGGTGGCCAAGGGGAGCTGCCCACTTCCCCACTCGATGACACCCAACCAACCTTGCTTCACCAGCAAGCCTCACGAGGAGGCAGCCAATTGTCAGCACGGTTTTCAGGAGGAGGAGGAGCACTGCTCTCGTACGCCTTGCCTTTGCTGTACTTCAAACATACATTCATCCTTGGAATTGGACCTCCCCGATCCGAATCCATGTGTGATGTGCACAGGCACAACATGGCTTGCCTTGCCGCGCACAAACTCAACTGTAAGGCTGCGGCCCGGTTGGTCGGTACAGGAAATAAATTTGAAAACTACACGA
Organism: Triticum urartu; assembly: GCF_056163025.1. Taxonomy (NCBI): domain Eukaryota; kingdom Viridiplantae; phylum Streptophyta; class Magnoliopsida; order Poales; family Poaceae; genus Triticum; species Triticum urartu. The sequence continues at coordinate 625,334,872 of NC_141875.1, forward strand.
GGAGTCCACAGGAAGTTGTGCAGACATAAGGGGTTTTAGCTGGCGTGAGAGTGAGGGTTCAGGCATGATTAGCCCGTCGATCGGGCAGATATGGTAGCTCACCCTCACCTGATGGTCCTTGTTCATCTGTTACCATGCGCTGTCGACCGCCGGATCGGACCGGTAACGATCCGGGAAGCTGATGATTCAGTTTTGGCAGTAGCATCTGAGGGGTTTCGCAGTGGGCAATGATTCCGTCATGCTCGTGCTGGTGGGTGGTTAAATCCGAAGCCTGATCATTTGCGACCATCATATGCTCGAGCAACACAGCTGTCAGCCAGTTGGTAACTAGCTTCATGTGCATGTCATCGCTCAAATGCTCATGCACACTTGCTTAAGGCTGAATCCTCTCTATAGACAAGCGTGATGATGGTTCACTTCCAACGATGATCATGGTTGGCATTTCTTCCGGCAACAAGTTTACCGTCAGAATGTAGCATCTTGGTGGGTGGGACACTTGTTGGCAGGAAAGAAGCCCTCCTGAAAATGCAGCCAAGGGCCCGAAACGGATGTTGTTTACCAGCCTTTTTCAGTAGCTCTCAAAACCAACTAAATTACAGAGTTACAACACTGGTGTGGCCCACATGCCTGTGCCGAAGGTGGTGTAAAAGTGGGGGATGTGTAGGTCTGAGTGGCTTAAGTAGGCATTGGAATCTTGCTTGCAAGGTACTTCAATCCAGAGACCAAATGGGAGATAAACATCTCCTAGAAAGATGTGTAGTAGGCTAGTTGGTTCCATCATCAAAATCAGGAGCAGGGCTTAGTGCTGGAAGTTGCTCCTAACAACCCATGTAGGCCACATCCATGGCCCTCTTGGTCAATTCTGTCTTCATCCTCAAACCATCTGCCTCCTAGTTGTATTGGGCCCATCACCTCGAATACTGTTGCTTGTGCATGCATTGCCCCTTGCTTTCGTATTTGATTAAACTTGCCACCTTTATGCTTGCTTCTGAAATTATTATAGTGCTAGTGGGAAGAAGAGCCAGTTGTGTAATCCAGTGTAAGATATATGCCCCAAGTGTGACCATCCTTAGGTGTCAAGCCTACTTTTAAGCATAACCAAACGTGCCAAGATGCAAAAAATGTGTGTGTGTTTTACTTGAAGCAAAATCCCTTTTAAGCAAAGCAATTAGGTGAGTATTGATCATAATGCGGTTCTTCAGTTAACATTATGCAGTTTCCCTTTTCTTTTTCCGGACCAAGATGACACGACTTAATTGTTTCTTGTTCCGGATCGTTGAAGCAGAGTTTAAGCAATTAGGTGAGTGTTGATCATATTTCTGTTGTTTTTCAAAACCTTGATTTTCCGCTGTTTTTAGTCGTTTTGAAAGACTTTGGTGTCGAGAAAAAGCTTGTTTAAAGAAGCTGGTATTAGAGATACTCGAAACATAATATTTAATCGGGATTGCTAAATCTCAGTCGACTGAGACTTAACCAAGTCTCAGTCAATGCTATTTCATAAGATCTTGCATGGAGATTCGTGAAAATTTTATTTTTAACCTTTTCTTTTTTCTTATTTATATGCTATGCCACTTGACTGAGACTTGATTAAGTCTCAGTCGACTGAAACCTAACCACATCATATTTATTTTAATAGATCCAATAGTGCTTGCGGAAACAATTGTCAAGAGGAACCAAGTTAGAGGTAATTGAGATCAATTATTAAATGCCAAAACTTGTTGTGCAATTATATAAGACTAGTAAATTGTATGTGCTTTGCACGTCATGTAAATATGTGTGCAAAGTTCAATTCATGGACACACGGCCTGCCCCCTTCAAACATGGTACCTTCGCATGTAAAGCTTCATTGAGTTCATCATTGTAGCAATTCTGTTTTGTATATATGTTGCCCGAAAAAAGGGGTTCAATTATGTATATAAAGCTTTACATGCTTAGTATTAGTATCTCGTACTAAGCTTACTTTGAAACTTCTTGAAAACTTCCAACTTCTCCCTGACGCGATTAGTGCGCGCGTTGCGGACGCTCTGCCAGTGTGCACCCTGACCAGTTATATGCATGAATGGATAACCTTAGGCAAGTGAAACTTTTCCTACATTGGTATATAGTGATGGTTCTAGAAATCAGTGGTACGTGCATTGGTACTCTAGCTGCAAATCCCACAATTTTCAGCCATCCGATTGACTCTACCAACGGCTCACATTGCTTTTTGGTTTTGAGATCCAAACATTTAAACATCGTACACTATAGAGTAGTATAGATATTGCTTTACGGTGTCTTGTTAAACATTGTCGCGCCTCTTGAGAAATGCCGTCGAGTTCGCTGGCCTGTGCAGTCAATGGAGCCAAGCATACCTGAAAATCTACAGGCTTTGTTCATCTCCAAAAGTCTCTGAGTGTCCTAAGCATTGGGTGCTCTCAAATACTCCCTTTGTAAACTAATATAAAAGTGCACCCGCAAAAATAATAATATAAGAGTGTTTAAATCACTAAAGTAGTGATCTAAACGCTTTTATATTAGCTTACAGAGGGAGTACTATGGTTCGAACACTTCAACCATCGCCTTTGCAAATTACTTGACAAACAAGACTGAAGGGTTCTCTCCCATCGCCAAGCGATCATCAATGAAATCTATTGAAACACCATATGTGATCATGTGCAATGCGGCAGTCACCTTCTAGATAGTGCTATGTGCAATATCTCCAACACAAATTTTTGCTCGAAGAACCGATCATATTGTTTACACACTTGGCAACATGAAGGAACTGTAAAACTAGATGGAAGCGTTGAACCCTTTGCTCGGGCCGCGGTTGTATATATATGATGTGTGCCGTGGCTTACAAGAATAGATCAAGAGGACATCGATCGTGATTGTTATAGGAGGTTTGAGGAGATAGAACAGAAGAAGAGATAGAAGTTAAACACCTTTCCTATCTCTATACAATATTTTCTAACACCCCCGCTCAATCTAAACCTCAAGAAACTTTCGCAAGGTTAAGATTGTACTTGAACTCATCCAACCTCCTCATGGTGAGAGTGAAATGATCGATATAGTTGACTAGGGGGGGGGGCAGGGTGAATAGGCAACTAACAATTTTTGCTTTTCTTTACCAATTTAAACTTTGCATCAAAGTAGGTTGTGTAGATATGCAACTAGATGAGCAACCTATATGATGCAACAAGAACAAGTACACAAGCAAGCAAGGGATATAACACAAATAAGCTTGCACAAGTAAAGGCACGAGATAACCAAGAGTGGAGCCGGTGAAGACGAGGATGTGTTATCGAAGTTCCTTCCTTTTGAGGGGAAGTACGTCTCCGTTGGAGCGGTGTGGAGGCAAAATGCTCCCCAAGAAGTCACTAGGGCCACCGTATTCTCCTCATGCCCTCACACAATGCGAGATGCCGTGATTCCACTATTGGTGCCCTTGGAGGCAGCGACCGGACCTTTAGAAACAAGCTTGGGGCTATCTCCACAACTTAATTGGAGGCTCCCAACGATACCACAAAGCTTCACCACAATGGAATATGGCTCCGCAGTGACCTCAACCGTCTAGGGTGCTCAAACACCCAAGAGTAACAAGATCCGCAAGGGATGAGTGGGGGAATCAAATTTCTCTTGGTGGAAGTGTAGATCTAGGCCTTCTCAACCAATCCCTAGAGAATTAACAAGTTTGATTGGCTAGGGAGAGAGATCAGGCGAAAATGGAGCTTGGAGCAATAATGGAGCTTGGGGATAGAACTTGTAGAAGAAGACACCCCTTATATAGTGGAAGAACAAATCCAATCGTTATCCACCAACTCAGCCTGCGTGGCACGGTACTACCGCGCCGGGGACGTGGTACTACCGCAGTGCCCCGTGGTACTACCGCCCGAGCAGCAGAATCCATAACAACCCTGAAGCTGTGAGGCAGAGGGTGGTAGAACCGCTGGCGCGGTACTACCGCTCCCCCTTGCGGTACTACCGCAAGACAGGGATGATCCATATTTTGGGAAGGCACGGACATATAAAAAAACATCCGTGGCAACTTCCATTGAGATGGGATCTATGCAAAAATCCGACATGACAGTACCGCAAGCCAGGAACGGTACTACCACACGGGGTGCGGATGTAAAAAATTACATCTGCTCCTACTGCCGCGCCAGCTGCTGAGCCTGGCCAGAGCGCACGGTACTACCGCGCACCTGGTGCGGTACTACCGCGTAGGGCGTGGATGTAAAAAATTACATCCGTCCCTACTACCACAAAAGCATCAGCTCCTGGCCTGAGGGCACAGTACTACCGCTCCAAGGAAGCGGCACTACCGTGGGCACTCACGGTACTACCGCACCAGAGGCCGGTACTACCGCAAGGGCCTGCGGTACTACCACTCCTAGGAGCAGTACTACCACATGCCCGAGATCAGCAAACACGACATTTTTGCATAGACAAGAAAAGACGGAGGATGCTCCAAAAGGGCCAAAGGAAAGGCGGTGCAAAGGAGAAGACATGTACGTGATGATTCCACCCAAACCTTTCCAAAGCGGATCCCCTCTTAATAGTATGGCTTTCCTATGACTCAAATCCACTGAAAAGAAACATAGAGAAACGCCGTCTTCAATAGTCTTCGAGGGGCACCAAATCGTCTTGTGCCTAGTGATAAAGTGTCTGAAATAGTCAATGCACACGATTAGTCCGCATAAGCATTGTCATCAATCACCAAAACAACTAAGGGAAAAATATGCCCTTACAATCTCCCCCTTTTTGGTGGATTGATGACAATACATGATTTGCATAAAGGAGATAACATAGAACATGGGCAAACCCCATACCTCTAAAATATAGACGGGCTCCCCCTAGATGTGTGCTATCTAGATGAGTGCTTTGGATTGCACGACACACATACTAGGATCAACACTCCCCCTATATTTTATAGACAAGGCATATCTTGCAACAATAAGGCTAACACTAAGCAAGATAGTACATATGAGCATAATATAAATAACACAAGATAGCATAAGCTCAATAAGGTACGATAGAGTGCATATGTCTTACACCATATGATAGAAAGGTCTCACAAGCACAAACCAAACCAAACGAGGTCCAACGACAAAGCAAACAAAAACACGACTCACAACTCGCAAATCCTACTCTCTCTCCCCCTTTGGCATCGAGACACCAAAAAGGCAGAGAGGACACCTACAACACAAGTGGTGGCTCAAGCGGAGTAATCACCCGCATGCTCCTCATCAGACTCGGCAGCTGGGACGGACTCCTCCTTGTCCTCTTCAGAATCAGTCCACCTGTAGCCCTGCTTCGCCATCCAGGCTGCCTCTGGTGTGATGACCCTCTCAGATCCGCTGGATATATGCTCACCAAATGTCCTCAAGATCCGCTTGTCGCGGCGGTGACTCTCCTTCTGAGCAACATGAGACCGGTACTGCCCCTTGGCCTGCATGCAGAACAGAGCCTTCATCTTGTTCTTTAGCTTCTTAGCCTAAGAGGGCTCAAAAGATGAAGGCGAGTAGCCAGCAAAGCTGTCCTCATCAGCATCCTCCTCCTCAATCTCATCTGCATCCACATCCATTTGAGTAGCCGCTGCCTCAGCATGGGTAGTAGTGTTGTCCCACTGGGGCTTGATACGAAGCCTGATGGGCTCATGACGAATCCAGTCAGGGGCAAGAAACTCATCATTGGGATAGAGCTTCTCCCAAGTCCTCGTGATCAACAGAAACAGGTAAGGTCCATAGATGGGTACCTTACAGGTGAACACTGCAAACCGAAGCTCACACCACATCATATGTGAGACATCAAGTGGTTGAGTCTGAGAGAGACGCGCCTCCTCACAGATGAGCATCATATCCACAAGATAGACATGCACTTTGTCCTTTTCACCAATGCGGGGAAAGAGAGAGTTGCGGAAGACGTGATACATGATGTCGAGAAAGGGGTTCAACACCCACATCTTGTTGCCACTCGGAAGCAACTTCTCAACATAGTAGGGTAGAAGCTTGTTCTTGTTGGCTGACTCGGGATTGGCATGAGGGCGTACACCAACGGGTGTGTTGAGCCCCTCATCAGGAACCTGAAGCAAATCCATGAAGTCCTTCCATGTAGCAGTCAGCCGCTGTCCGTTGGTCATCCAGGTCATCTTTCGTTCCTCATCAGTATGGAAGTGGACCGAGGCAAAGAACTGGGCCACAATCTCAGGGTCATAATCCAAATGGAATGAGATCACGTGCTCAATGCCAAACTGATCCACGAGGTCCAGAGCCTCACCAAAGTAATCACGATGCCTATCATCCCTCATGTGATGCATGTCAATCCAGTGCACGTCCACATAGATGTTCTGCTTTGCCTTGATCACATCCACATAAGTGAGATAATGCTGCTTGGTCCAAAACAAATCATTCCCGCTGAAGTTGGCACGAGGATTCACATAGGGGTTGATCTTCCTTCGAGAGGCAAACTCAGCAAGAGGTATCTCATCCATGCCCTTGGCGGGCTCCTTGAGCTTGGTGGCGGTGGTCTTGGTCCTGCGTTGGGGGGCATTGGAGCCCTCTGGAGCTTCATCTTGGTTGCGCAGACACTTGGAGCCTGTGTCACGACTGGGATTGGAACGACGAGCAGGAGCACCAGAGCCACCACCTAAGACACAAAACACAAAAACACACACGAGAAGCGAGAAGGATCAATGCAAAGACCACAGAAAAACAGGAGAAACAAGTAGAACTCGCACTTGGTAATTGCCACATGGAAGATTTGACTACAACGGTAGTACCGCATGGCTACGCGGTACTAAAATTTTAGTGCTACTCCTAGCCACGATAGTACGGCGCCGGGGTGGCACGGTAGTACCGTGTCTCAGAGCGACAGTAAAATTTTAGTTCCGCGCCTCGTGCGGTAGTACCGCTCCTGAGGAGCGGTAGTACCGTACGCGCGGTAGTACCGCACCGGAGATGCGGTAGTACCGCACGGTGTCAGATCCAAAACCTCAACTGGATCCAAGCATAACCGTGACGGCAAAGCGGTACTACGGTTGATCAAATCTACCACGAGACAACATATCAAGTACCATCTCTACGCATTACTACTCTCCTACATCCTACTCCTGCATAGATTTAGCCTAAAATCTCAAGAACAACATGCATCTCCCCAAAAACCTAGAAACGAAAGAACGAAGCAAAGAGAGAGGGATTTGGGGAGAAACCTTGTTCCATGGCAAGAGGAAGTGGTGGGGAACGATCCCACCGGACGGAATGCGAGGAGAGCGGACGGAGACGGAGATCCGGCGAGGGTCTCCGCGCCGTTCTTGGGTAGGAGAGAGAGAAACAACGTGGGGAGAAGGAGTGAATGGGTATGGGGGAGTTGGAACTCCCCCTGCCCGCTCTTAACCCCCACACGCTCTCGAATGCGCGGTAGTACCGCGTGTCATCGCGGTAGTACCGCCTGGGTGGAAGTACCGCACCGAGGGTGGTAGTACCGCTCCGCCAGGCAGCAATAAAAAATTACTGCCGTGCTGGGTGCGGTAGTACAGTGCGCAGCTCCTATGGTAGCACCGTGGCATGCCGCGGTAGTACCGTGTGCCCAAGAAAATGTAGGTTTCAAACATAGAAGACCAAATGGCCTTTGCAAAGAACCTTCAAGCGAACGGATGCACCAAGACGTAGAAACATGAGACAACACACACAAGCCTGACACAAGGAAAAAGAGACAAGAGACAACAAGGACTAAACAAGCAACCCAACCTCTCCAACGAGAGGGCGGTGGCCGGAGCCACCTATGTTTGAGTCAATTGGTATGGCACCGTGAAGAAGTATCCTTGGGCCCATGACCAAAACTCGACTTTGAAGCACAAGTACCATCAACAATGGCTAATGTGAAAGAGTTGATCAATTTATGCATAATGGGGGGAGGAAGAGTTCATTGAGAGAACAACACTCCCCCTATGTCCATGCCTACACCTAAACAAGATAACAAGTTGAGTATGGTGGGGTGTGCAAGGGTTCAAGCAACATTGCTCGAATCAATGATATTTAGCTCATGCCTTAACTCGCGAAATATTGCTTCATCCAAGGGCTTCGTGAAGATATCTGCAAGGTTATCAAGAGTGTTGACATAGTTGAGCTCGATCTCCCCTCGCCTAATATGATCCCGGATGAAGTGATACCGAATCTCAATATGCTTCGTCTTGAAGTGTTGCACCGGGTCGAGAGAAATCTTGATGGCACTTTCATTGTCACACCAAAGAGGCACTTTGTCACAAATGACACCGTAATCCTTTAAAGTTTGCCTCATCCATAGAAGTTGTGCACAACAACTACCGGCAGCCACATACTCTGCTTCCGTGGACGAGAGAGACACGCAACTTTGCTTCTTGGAAGACCAACTCACCAAAGAGGAACCAGGAAATTGGCACCCTCCGGAAGTTGACTTCCTATCCACTTTGTCTCCCTCCCAATCGGAGTCCGAATAGCCCACAAGATTGAAGCTAGATCCTCTTGGATACCATAAGCCAAAGTTTGGGGTATGAGCCAAATATCGAAAGATTCGCTTGACCGCCACATAGTGGCTCTCCTTAGGTGCATCTTGAAACCATGCAGAAATTCCCACACTCAGCATGATATCCGGTCTAGATTCACAAAGGTAAAGCAAGGATCCAATCATGGAGCGATATACCTTCTGATCCACCGCTTTACCATTGGGATCTATGTCAAGTTGGCATTTGACGGGCATTGGAGTGGAAGCCGGCTTGACATCACTTAGCTTGAATCTCTTGAGCATGTCTTGAGTGTATTTGGATTGGTTGATGAAGGTTCCTTCTCTTCATTGCTTGACTTCGAACCCGAGAAAGAACTTAAACTCTCCCATCATGGACATCTTGAACTTGGAGGTCATGAGTGCGGCAAATTCCTCATTGAAAGCTTGGTTAGGGGAACCAAAGATAATATCATCAACATATAGTTGGCACACAAACAACTCCCCTTTGACCTTCTTAGTAAAAAGAGTGGGGTCGATTTTCCCAATTTCAAAACCAGGATCTTGCAACAACTCAGTAAGGTGGTCATACCACGCACGTGGGGCTTGCTTAAGGCCATAGAGTTGGTACACATGATCGGGAAAATAGGGGTCCTCGAACCCGGGGGGTTGCTTGACATATACCAACTCATTAATACGACCATTAAGAAAAGCACTCTTCACATCCATTTGTTGTAACTTAAAATTATGATGAGATGCATATGCAATCAACATGCGAATGGATTCAAGGCGAGCAACAGGAGCAAAGGTTTCACCGTAGTCGATACCCTCGACTTGGGAGTAGCCTTGGGCTACCAAACGAGCCTTGTTGCGAATGATAATTCCATGAGCATCTTGCTTGTTCTTGAATATCCATTTGGTTCCAATGACATTATGGTTCCCCGTTGGCCTTGGCACCAATCTCCACACCTTGTTGTGCTCGAAGTTGTTGAGTTCTTCATGCATGGCATTAAGCCAATACGGATCCTCGAGCGCCTCATAGACGTTTTGGGGTTCAACACAAGAGACAAACGCGTGATGTTCACAATAGTTTGCTAATTGTCTACGAGTGCTTACCCCTTTCTTAAGCTTCCAAGCGCATTTTCCATGAGATGATATTTGGTGGATAGCTTGGATGCGATCTTGGCGGTACGACGCTCTAATTCCTCCTATGGAGAGAGTTGAGGAGCGGTTACTTGATCATCTTGAGCGTCGTCTTGAGCCCATTCTTGATCTTGAGCTTGCTCTTGATCTTGAACTTGCTTGGATAAGAGAACTTGACCTTGGGCATCACTTGGTGATTCAACACCATCTTGAGGTTGGTCTTGCCCTTGGTCTTGTTCATGAGGTTGAGGGCCTTCACTTTGTTCTTCGGAAGCGTGTGGGCCCTGGGTTGGTGATGGCTCCACGTGAGTGGAACATTGTCCTTCTCCTTCGGCCACAAGGGGATCCTCAATGGGTAGGATAAAACCAACACCCATTCTTCTTATGGATTGGGAGGAATTTCATCACCTACATCACAAGTGTCACTTTGCTCCATGCTACCTCTTGAGCACTGCGTTGGTTTTCCCTTGAAGAGGAAAGGGTGATGTAGTAAAGCAGCGTAAATATTTCCCTCAGTTTTTGAGAACCAAGGTATCAATCCAGTAGGAGACCACGCGCGAGTCACCTCGTGCTTACACAAACAAATAAGAACCTCGCAACCAACACAATAAAGGGGTTGTCAATCCCTTCACGGCCACTTGCAAGAGTGAGATCTGATAGAGATAATAATACTAATAAGATAAATATTTTTGGTATTTTTATGATATAGATTGAAAGTAAAGATTGCAAAATAAAATAGATTGGAAACTTGTATGATGGAAAATAGACCTGGGGGCCATAGGTTTCACTAGTGGCTTCTCTCAAGATAGCATAAGTATTACGGTGGGTGAACAAATTACTGTCGAGCAATTGATAGAAAAACGAATAATTATGAGAATATCTAGGCATGATCATGTATATAGGCATCACGTCCGTGACAAGTAGACCGAAACGATTCTGCATCTACTACTATTACTCCACACATCGACCGCTATCCAGCATGCATCTAGAGTATTAAGTTCATAAGAACAGAGTAACGCCTTAAGCAAGATGACATGATCTAGAGGGATAAACTCATGCAATATGATATAAACCCCATCTTTTTTATCCGCGATGGCAACAATACAATACGTGTCGTTTCCCCTATTGTCACTGGGATCGAGCACCGTAAGATTGAACCCAAAGCTAAGCACTTCTCCCATTGCAAGAAAGATCAATCTAGTAGGCCAAACCAAACTAATAATTCGAAGAGACTTGCAAAGATAAACCAATCATACATAAAAGAATTCAGTGAAGAATCAAATATTGTTCATAGATAATCTGGATTATAAACCCACAATTCATCGGATCTCGACAAACACACCGCAAAAGAAGATTACATCGAATAGATCTCCAAGAGAATCAAGGAGAACTTTGTATTGAGATCCAAAGAAAGAGAAGAAGCCATCTAGATACTAACTATGGACCCGAAGGTCTGAGGTAAACTACTCACACATCACCGGAGAGGCCATGGAGTTGATGTAGAGGCCCTCCGTGATCAATGCCCCCTCTGGCGGAGCTCCGAAAAAGGCCCCAAGATGGGATCTCTTGGGTACAGAAGGTTGCGGTGGTGGAATTAGGTTTTCGTGGTGCTCCTGGATGTTTGCGGGGTACGTGGACTTATATAGGAGGAAGAAGTAGGTCGGTGGAGCAACGAGGGGCCCACGAGGGTGGAGGGAGCGCCCCCTGCCTCGTGGCCTCCTCGATTGTTTCTTGACGCCCACTCCAAGTCTCCTGGATCATGTTTGTTGATAAAATCACGTTCCCGAAGGTTTCATTCCGTTTGGACTTTGTTTGATATTCCTTTTCTGCGGAACACTGAAATAGGCAAAAAACAACAATTTGGGCTGGGCCTCCGGTTAATAGGTTAGTCCCAAAAATGATATAGAAGTGTAAAATAAAGCCCATTAACAACCAAACTAGATACTATAATAGCATGGAGCAATCAAAAATTATAGATACGTTGGAGACGTATCAAGCATCCCCAAGCTTAATTCCTGCTCGTCCTCGAGTAGGTAAATGGTAAAAAAGATTTTTTGATGTGGAATGCTTTCTAACATACTTCTCAATGTAATTTTTCTTTATTGTGGCATGAATTTTTTAGATCCGAAAGATTCAAGATAAAAGTTTAATATTGACATAAAAATAATAATACTTCAAGTATACTAACTAAGCAATCATGTCTTCTCAAAATAACATGGCCAAAGAAAGTTATCCCTACAAAATCATATAGTCTGGCTATGCTCTATCTTCACCACACAAAATATTTAAATCATGCACAACCCCGATGAAAAGCCAAGCAATTGTTTCATACTTTTGATGTTCTCAAACTTTTTCAATCTTCATGCAATATATGAGCGTGAGCCATGGATATAGCACTATGGTGGAATAGAATGGTGGTTGTGGAGAAGACAAAAAGGGAGAAGATAGTCTCACATCAACTAGGCGTATCAATGGGCTATGGAGATGCCCATCAATAGATATCAATGTGAATGAGTAGGGATTGCCATGCAACGGATGCACTAGAGCTATAAGTGTATGAAAGCTCAACAAAAGAACTAAGTGGGTGTGCATCCAACTTGCTTGCTCATGAAGACCTAGGGCAATTTTGAGGAAGCCCATCATTGGAATATACAAGCCAAGTTCTATAATGTAAAATTCCCACTAGTATATAAAAGTGATAACGTAGGAGACTCTCTATCATGAAGATCATGGTGCTACTTTGAAGCACAAGTATGGAAAAAGGATAGTAACATTGTCCCTTCTCTCTTTTTCTCTCATTTTTTATTTGGGCCTTCTTTTTTTCTTCTTTTTGGCCTCTTTTTTTTCGTCCGGAGTCTCATCCCGACTTGTGGGGAAATCATAGTCTCCATCATCCTTTCCTCACTGGGACAATGCTCTAATAATGATGATCATCACACTTTAATTTACTTACAACTCAATATTTAGAACAAAATATGACTCTATGTGAATGCCTCCGGCGGTGTACCGGGATGTGCAATGATGCATGAGTGACATGTATGAAGAATTATGAACAGTGGCTTTGGTACAAATACGATGTCAACTACATGATCATGCAAGCAATATGACAATGATGAAGCGTGTCATAATAACGGAACGGTGGAAAGTTGCATGGCAATATATCTCGGAATGGCTATGGAAATGCCATAATAGGTAGGTATGGCGGCTGTTTTGAGGAAGATATATGGTGGGTTGATGGTACTGGCAAAAGTTGCACGATACTAGAGAGGCTAGCAATGGTGGAAGGGTGAGAGTGCGTATAATCCATGGACTCAACATTAGTCATAAAGAATTCACATACTTATTGCAAAAATCTATTAGTTATCGAAACAAAGTATTACACGCATGCTCCTAGGGGGATAGATTGGTAGGAAAAGACCATCGCTCGTCCCCGACCGCCACTCATAAGGAAGACAATCAATAAATAAATCATGCTCCGACTTCATCACATAATGGTTCACCATACGTGCATGCTACGGGAATCACAAACTTCAACACAAGTATTTCTCAAATTCACAACTACTCAACTAGCATGACTCTAATATCACCATCTCCATATCTCAAAACAATTATCAAGTATCAAACTTCTCATAGTATTCAATGCACTTCTATGAAAGTTTTTATATTATTCCTAAAAGAAATTTTCCATGTTTTTCTAAAGGACTCTCAAAATAATATAAGTGAAGCATGAGAGATCAATTATTTCTATAAAATAAAACCACCACCGTGCTCTAAAAGATATAAGTGAAGCACTAGAGCAAAAACTATATGGCTCAAAAGATATAAGTGAAGCACATAGAGTATTCTAATAAATTTCAAATCATGTGAGTCTCTCTCAAAAGGTGTGTACATAAAGGGTGATTGTGGTAAACTAAAAAGCAAAGACTAAAATCATACAAGACGCTCCAAGAAAAACACATATCATGTGGTGAATAAAAATATAGCTCCAAGTGAAGTTACCGATAGACGAAGACGAAAGAGGGGATGCCTTCCGGGGCATCCCCAAGCTTAGGCTTTTTGGTGTCCTTGAATTTTACCTTGGGGTTCCATGGGCATCCCCAAGCTTAGGCTCTCGCCACTCCTTGTTCCATAACCCATCAAATCTTTACCCAAAACTTGAAAACTTCACAACACAAAACTCAAAATAGAAAATCTCGTGAGCTCCGTTAGCGAAAGAAAATAAAACACCACTTCAAGGTACTGTAATGAACTCATTCTTGATTTATATTGGTGTTAAACCTACTGTATTCCAACTTCTATATGTTCATAAACTATTTTACTAGCCATAGATTCATCAAAATAAGCAAACAACACACGAAAAACAGAATCTGTCAAAAACAGAACAGTCTGTAGTAATCTGTAGCTAACGCAAACTTCTAGAACCCCAAAAATTATAAAATAAATTTCTGGACGTGAGTAATTTATCTATTAATCATCTGCAAAAAGAATTAACTAAATAACACTTTCCAAATAAAAATGGCAGCAATTCTCGTGAGCGCTAAAGTTTCTGTTTTTACAGCAAGATCAAAAAGACTTTCCCCAAGTCTTCCCAACGGTTCTACTTGGCACAAACACTAATTAAACACAAAAAGCACAACCAAAACAGAGGCTATATAAATTATTTATTACTAAACAGGAGCAAAAATCAAGGAATAAAAATAAAATTGGGTTGCCTCCCAACAAGCGCTATCATTTAACGCCCCTAGCTAGGCATAAAAGCAAGAATAGATCTAGGTATTGCCATCTTTGGTAGGTAATTCTTCAATAAGACACCTATAACCCTTAGTAGTTTCTTTATTTTTATTAATTATCAAACTCCTAGGCACGAAATCAAGAAAATCATTTGTAGCAAAAGGTTCCTTAAGGATAGTGAGAAAGTTGGGGTGAACACTTATGGATTTGAGGTCCGCATTTTCCTTACTAGAAGTTTCACCCTTATTTTTAGGAACATACATCAATTTGGCAATCTTATCATTAGAAGGAGTGTTTTTCATGGAAGAAAAGGCAGACCCAAGGTTGGTAATAATATCCTCAATTTTATCAATTCTAGTGGAATCTTGATCTATCTTTTCATTAACCATAGGTCCCTTTTCTTTAAAAAATTTAAGAGCCACTCCTACCTTAGATCCATATTGGGTAATTTGGTTATGGATCTTTCTATCCAAATTTTCAATCAACTCTACGGTGGCAACTTTATTTTCAATAATTTCAAGCTGTTGCATCATGTGTTCCAAAGTTAAAATAGTTCCATTAACCAAAAGAGGTGGTGGGCCAAACAAATCTATCATAGCATTATAAGAATCAAAAGTATGGCTACCCAAGAAATTTCCTCCGGTAATGGCATCAAGAACATATCTATTCCAAGGAGTGATGCCTACATAAAAATTGTGAAGAAGAACGGAAGTAGATTGCTTCCTAGTAGATCTATTTTGCGCATTGCAAATTCTTTACCAAGCATCTTTTAGATTTTCTCCCTCCCTTTGTTTAAAATTAAGAACTTCATTCTCGGGAGACAAAGGAGTAGATAAAGGACTAGCCATAATGATGAAGCAAGCGGAAAAGAGGCGAATGGAAAGAGAGGGCGAGAGGAAAAAAGGGCGAATGAAATGGCAAGGGTGAAGCGGGGGAGAGTAAAACGAGAGGCAAATGGCAAATAATGTAATGCGAAGGATAAGAGTTGTGATGGGTACTTGGTATGTCTTGACTTGGCGTAGATCTCCCCAGCAACGGCGCCAGAAATTCTTCTTGCTACCTCTTGAGCACTACGTTGGTTTTCCCTTGAAGAGGAAAGGGTGATGCAGTAAAGTAGCGTAAGTATTTCCCTCATTTTTTGAGAACCAAGGTATCAATCCAGTAGGAGACCACGCGCGAGTCACCTCGTGCCTACACAAACAAATAAGAACCTCGCAACCAATGCGATAAAGGGGTTGTCAATCCCTTCACGACCACTTGCAAGAGTGAGATCTGATAGAGATAATAATAATAAGATAAATATATTTGGTATTTTTATGATATAGATTGAAAGTAAAGAATTGCAAAATAAAATAGATTGGAAACTTGTATGATGGAAAATAGACCCGGGGCCATAGGTTTCACTAGTGGCTTCTCTCAAGATAGCATAAGTATTACGGTGGGTGAACAAATTACTATCGAGCAATTGATAGAAAAATGAATAATTATGATAATATCTAGGGATGATCATGTATATAGGCATCACGTCCGCGACAAGTAGACTGAAACGATTCTGCATCTACTACTATTACTCCACACATCGACCGCTATCCAGCATGCATCTAGAGTATTAAGTTCATAAGAATAGAGTAACGCCTTAAGCAAGATGACATGATGTAGAGGGATAAACTCATGGAATATGATATAAACCCCATCTTTTTAATCCTCGATGGCAACAATACAATATGTATCGTTTCCCCTACTTTCACTGGGATCGAGCACCGTAAGATTGAACCCAAAGCTAAGCATTTCTCCCATTGCAAGAAAGATCAATCTAGTAGGCCAAACCAAACTGATAATTTGAAGAGACTTGCAAAGATAAACCAATCATACATAAAAGAATTTAGATAAGAATCAAATATTGTTCATAGATAATCTGGATCATAAACCCACAATTCATCGGATCTCGACAAACACACCGCAAAAGGAGATTACATCGAATAGATCTCTAAGAGAATCGAGGAGAACTATGTATTGAGATCCAAAGAGAGGGAAGAAGCCATCTAGCTACTAACTATGGACCCGAAGGTCTGAGGTAAACTACTCACACATCACCGGAGAGTCCATGGAGTTGATGTAGAGGCCCTCCGTGATCAATGCCCCCTCCGGCGGAGCTCCGAAAAAGGCCCCAAGATGGGATCTCTTGGGTACAGAAGGTTGCGGCGGTGGAATTAGGTTTTCATGGTGCTCCTAGATGTTTGCGGGGTACATGGACTTATATAAGAGGAAGAAGTAGGTCAGTGGAGCAATGAGGGGCCCACGAGGGTGGAGGGTGTGCCCAGGGGGTAGGCGCGCCCCCTGCCTCGTGGCCTCCTCGATTGTTTCTTGACGCCCACTCCAAGTCTCCTGGATCACGTTTGTTGAGAAAATCACGTTCCCAAAGGTTTCATTCCGTTTGGACTTCGTTTGATATTCCTTTTCTGCGAAACACTGAAATAGGCAAAAAAACAGCAATTTGGGCCGGGCCTCCGGTTAATAGGTTAGTCCCAAAAATGATATAAAAGTGTAAAATAAAGCCCATTAACATCCAAAACAGATAATATAATAGCATGGAGCAATCAAAAATTATAGATACATTGGAGACGTATCACTCCACTTGGGAGCCGTTATTCTCATCAAACTCCATGTTACATGTCTCCTCAATAAGTCCCGTGGACTTATTGAGGACACGGTAAGCATGGGAGTTTGTAGCATAACCAACAAATATGCCCTCATGAGCTCTAGCCTCAAATTTAGACAAACAAACACCTTTCTTGAGAATGAAACACTTACACCCGAACACCCGGAAGTACTTGTGGTTGGGCTTGTTACCGGTGAGTATCTCATATGGAGTCTTGTTCAAGCCTTTGCGGAGGTAGAGACAATTGGATGGATGACACGCGGTGTTGATGGCTTCGGCCCAAAAGTTGTATGGAGAATTGAATTCCGCCATCATGGTCCTTGTCGCATCCATCAATGTCCGGTTCTTCCTCTCCGCTACACCATTTTGTTGAGGGGTGTAAGGTGCGGAATATTGATGCTTGATCCCCTCATCACTAAGAAACTCATCCAAGGTGTAGTTCTTGAACTCGGTACCATTGTCACTTCTTATTGTCAAGATCTTTGCATTGTGTTGACGTTGAGCTTCATTTGCAAAGTCAATGACAATTTGTTGGGTCTCGCTCTTCCTCCTGAAGAAATATACCCAAGTGTATCTTGAATAATCATCCACAATCACAAAGCAATACTTTCTACCCCAAGACTATCAAAGGATGGATGCCCAAAGAGATCCATGTGAAGGAGCTCCAAAGGCCTCTTCGAGTAAATGATAGTCGTGGGAGGGTGAGCCTTTTCATGTAGCTTTCCTTCGATGCAAGCACTGCAAGCACGATCTTTAGCAAAACTAACATTTGTTAGTCCACGGACATGGTCCCCCTTGAGAAGACTTTACAAAGATCTCATATTGACATGGGCTAAACGGCGATGGCAAAGCCATCACACGTCAACTTTAGCCATTAGGCATGTCGCAGTCTTAGTGGGTTGCTCCGAAAAGTTAATCACACAGAGACCATCCTCGACATGCCCAACAAAGGCTACTTTAAGAGTCTTGCTCCACAAGAGGGCCACATTATCAACATCAAAGAAAGTGGCAAAGCCCATGAGTTCAAGTTGACGAACGAAAAGTAAATTGTATGCAAGGGACTCAACAAGCATGCCTTCTCAATCGTGAGATCATGAGAAATGACAACCTTGCCAAGTCCCAATACCTTAGAGGACGAGGCATCACCCCACTCGACATTGGTGGGCATAGATGGAATCTTGTGAACGTCCACCACCAAGTCCTTGCTTCCGGTCATATGATTAGTGGCTCCACTATTGAGCAACCATGATCCCCCACCGGAAGCAAACACCTACAAGAAATCAATGCTTGGTTTTAGGTACCCATTTTGTAATGGGTCCTTTGATGTTAGTAACAAGGGTCTTAGGAACCCAAATAGACCATTCAATGTACTCATAAGAAGACCCAACAAGTTTGGCATAAACATGTCCATCACTAGCACGGCATAAGACATAAGAAGCGTTAAAGTCACCGACTTTGTTGAGAGGGGTAGCATTGCCCTTCTTAGCATCACCACCCTTCACATTGTTCTTCATCTTCTTCTTAGAAGCACCCTCTCCCTCCTTCACAAAAGTTTGCTTGAGAGGGGGAGGTCGTTTGGCCTTGTCATCCTTCTTCTTGTTCTTGGACTTGGGTATGAGCCCAATTCCTTCCTTGGCCACAACTTCCTTTTGATTGCTCAAAAGGTCATTGAGGTTCTTCTCACCTTGTATGCACGATACAAGGCCTTTCTCAAGTTGCTTCCTCAACTTTGCATTCTCCTAAACAAGATGCACATCCTCACAACATGGGTTAGTATCATTTGCATTATCAATTAAGACCATATGAGGAAAGGTGGCTTTCTCCTTGGTTAGCTTTACTTGGAGTTGATCATGAGACTGTTTGAGGCTAGCATGAGCACCCTTCAAGACCTTGTGAGCCTTTTCAAGTAAATCAAACTCCTCTTTGAGTCTAGCAAGATCAACCCCAAGCTTGGCCTTCTCGGAGTTTAGCACACGAGATACAACAAGAGCATGATCAAGATCTTTCTTTAATTTGGCGTGGTCATCGTTGTATGACTCCTCAAGAGCCAAATGAAGACCTCGCTCTTCATTAAGAGCATTGGAAAGATCCGAAATCTCGTCGGCATAGTCACGACTATGTCCCTCCATCTTAGAGATGGTATCTTCATGAGCCTCGATCATGTCATTGGCTTCACCAAGTTGTTCCAAGAGAGCAACGAAGTGCTTCTTGGATTTACCCTTGAGCTTACTCATAAAAGACTCAAATTCATTGTCCTCCAAATTGGACCCCTCATGTTCATCAATGCAATCCAGCTAAGAAGGATTATTAATGATGGTAGTTTTGATGTTGGGGGTTACCTTGTTGGTGGCTTTAGCCATGAGGCACTTGGCGGTGAAGTTCTCATTGGGTGAGTCGAAGAGAGACACCCGTGGAGTTGTCTCAATGGCAATGGAGGCCACGGAAACTGACTCACCATCATCATCATCATCATCATCATCCTCATTGTACTCTTATTGTGCCACCAACCCCTTGGGAGGAGTCTTCTTGGTGAAGTTGCTCTTGTTGGGGAAAGACTTGGCCTTGTCATTTCGGATGAGCTTACCACCATTGTCTTCCCTTTTCTCATACGGACATTCCGCAACAAAGTGGCTCACATTCCCACAATTATAGCAAGTCCTCACTCGTTGCTTGACCTTTGCCCCACTTGAGTTGTTCTTGTTGAAGTTGGGCCTTGTGTTCTTCTTGCTCCAAAATTGCCTTGAAGGAAGAGCCATGTGTTCATGACAAGCATACTTTGTATCTTCGGGATTGCTCTCCTCTTCTTCCTCTTCTTCCACACTAACCTTGGCCTTCAAGGCAAGGTTGGGCTTCTTTGCTCTTTGAGAGCATAACACCGCATTGTCGGCGGTCTTGTCCAAGATGCTCATAGCCACAAACTCATCCAACACTTCACTTGAGGACAAGGTGTGGAAGTCTGGCCTTGGACGATTGACAGAGGACATGGCCTTGTGGTAAGGCATCATGGCCTTGAGGAACTTGCGCTTGATCCAATTGTCATCTGTATCCTTGCTCCCATGACTCGGAGTGAGACCGCGAGAGTAGTTAATCTCCGATAAAGCACACGAGGTTCTTCATCTTCTTTCATTGCAAACTCATCGGCTTCATCTTGCACCACTTCATAGTTGGAGCGTTGAATGCTTGCGCTTCCCCGATAGAGAGACACAACATGGCGCCATGCATCCCTGGCCACGGTGAAGGCTCGGAGATGAGCAAGATCTTCGGGTGGAATTGCATCTTGGATGATGAAGAGAGCATTCTCATTGAATTGATTATCCGCGGCTTCTCTAGGGGTGAAGTTGCTTCGGTCATGCGGATAAAAACCTTCTTCAATGATTCTCCAAAGGTTAATATTAACATGTTTCAAATGACGCTTAAAGCGATAAACCCAATAATCAAAGTCCTCATTTTTCACAATCTTAGGGGGAGGACCGACATGATTCAAATGAGTGGAAGGAATTGGTCCACCATAAGTAAGTGGAGGTTCCACATGGGCAAAGATGTCATTGCCAATTCTACCACTAGAAGAAGGAGCCTTTTCACTAGTAGCTTTCCCCCTTGTCGGAGTTAGCATCCTTCACCTTGTTAGTGGGATCACCCACTTTCAACGGTGCAGTAGATAGTTTAAGCCCTTCTAAGAATTTATTAAACATGCTTTCAACCTCGGTCGTCATGGAGGTTTTCAATGTGTCCAAAGCCACATTGAATTCCTCACGAGAGACCGCGGTTCCCCCATCGGACGTAGACGAGACCGGATTCACACCAGAGTGCTCCTCCACACCGTCTACGGTGTCAACCATACTCTTCGGACGGTAAAGTCCTTAATAAAGAGATGAGGCTCTGATACCAATTGAAAGGATCGATATAGTTGACTAGTGGGGGCAGGGGTGAATAGGCAACTAACAATTTTTGCTTTTGTTTACCAATTTAAACTTTGCATCAAAGTAGGTTGTCTAGATATGCAACTAGGTGAGCAACCTATATGATGCAACAAGAACAAGTACACAAGCAAGCAAGGGATATAACACAAATAAGCTTGCACAAGTAAAGGCACGAGATAACCAAGAGTGGAGTCGGTGAAGACGAGGATGTGTTACCGAAGTTCCTTCCTTTTGAGGGGAAGTACGTCTCCGTTGGAGCTGTGTGGAGGCACAATGCTCCCCGAGATGCCGTGATTCCACTATTGGTGCCCTTGGAGGCGGTGACCGGACCTTTACAAACAAGGTTGGGGCTATCTCCACAACTTAATTGGAGGCTCCCAACGATACCACAAAAGCTTCACCACAATGGAATACGGCTCCACGGTGACCTCAACCGTCTAGGGTGCTCAAACACCCAAGAGTAACAAGATCCACAAGGGATGAGTGGTGGAATCAAATTTCTCTTGGTGGAAGTGTAGATCTAGGCCTTCTCAACCAATCCCTAGAGAATCAACAAGTTTGATTGGCTAGGGAGAGAGATCGGGCGAAAATGGAGCTTGGAGCAATAATGGATCTTGGGGATAGAAGAGATAGTCAACTCGGAGAAGAAGACACCCCTTATATAGTGGAAGAACAAATCCAACCATTATCCACCAACTCAGCCTGCGTGGCATGGTACTACCGCGCCGGGGACGTGGTACTACCGCAAGGGCACATGGTACTACCGCAGTGCCCCGCGGTACTACTGCCCGAGTGGCAGAATTTAGAACAACCCTGAAGCTGTGAGGCAGAGGGCGGTAGAACCGCTGGCACGGTACTACCGCTCCCCCTTGCGGTACTAGCGCAAGGTAGGGATGATCCAGATTTTGGGAAGGCACGGACATATAAAAAACATCCGTGGCAACTTCCATTGAGATGGGATCTATGCAAAAATCCGACACGACAGTACCGTAAGCCAGGAACGGTACTACCGCGCGGGGTGCGGATGTAAAAAATTACATCTGCTCCTACTGCCGCGGCAGCTGCTGAGCTTGGCCAAAGCGCACGGTACTACCGCACACCTGGTGCGGTACTACCGCGTAGGGCGCGGATGTAAAAAATTACATCCGTCCCTACTACCGCAAAAGCAGAAACGCCTGACCTGAGGGCATAGTACTACCGCTCCAAGGAAGCGGTGCTACCGTGGGCACTCGCGATACTACCGCGCGAGAGGCCGGTACTACCGCAAGGGCCTGCGGTACTACCGCTCCTAGGAGCCGTACTACCGCATGCCCCAGATCAGCAAACACGACATTTTTGCATAGACAAGAAAAGACGGAGGATGCTCCAAAAGGGCCAAAGGAAAGGCGGTGCAAAGGAGAAGACGTGTACGTGATGATTCCACCCAAACCTTTCCAAAGCGGACCCCCACTTAATAGTATGGCTTTCCCACGACTCAAATCCATCAAAAAGAAACGTAGAGAAACACCATCTTCAATAGTCTTCGAGGGGCACCAAATTGTCTTGTGCCTAGTGATAAAGTGTGTGAAATAGTCAATGCACACGATTAGTACGCAAAAGCATTGTCATCAATCACCAAAACAACTAAGGGAAAAATATGCCCTTACAGAGAGGTTTTGTGAAGCCATCAGCAAGTTGATCTCCAGTAGGTACAAACCGAATATTGATATGTCTCCAACGTATCTATAATTTTTGATTGTTCCATGCTATTATATTATCAACGTTGGATGTTTTATATGCTATTTTATATTATTTTTGGGACTAACCTATTAACCTAGAGCCTAGTGCCAGTTTCTGTTTTTTCCTTGTTTTAGAGCATCGCAGAAAAGGAAAATCAAACGGAGTCCAATTGACCTGAAACTTCACGGAACTTATTTTTGGAACGGAAGCAATCCAGGAGACTTGGAGTAGACGTCAGGGAAGCCTTCGAGGGAGGCACGAGGCAGGGAGGCGCGTCGTACCCCCTGGGTGTGCCCCCACCCTCATGGGCCCCTCGTGGCTCCCCTGACCGACTTCTTTCGCCTATATATGTCCATATACCCTAAAAACATTAGGGAGCAGAATAGATCGGGAGTTCCACCGCCAGAATCCTCCGTGGCCATCGAAAACCAATCTAGACCTGTTCCGGCACCCTGCCAGAGGGGGAATCCCTCTCCGGTGGACATCTTCATCATCTTGGTGCTCTCCATGACAAGGATGGAGTAGTTCACCCTCGGGGCTGAGGGTATGTACCAATAACTATGTGTTTGATCTCTCTCTCTCTCTCGTGTTCTTGAGGTGGTACGATCTTGATGTATCGCGAGCTTTGCTATTATAGTTGGATCTTATTGTGTTTCTCTCCCCTCTTCTCTCTTGTAATGGATTGAGTTTTCCCTTTAAAGTTATCTTATCGGATTGAGTCTTTAAGGGTTTGAGAACACTTGATGTATGTCTTGCATGTGCTTATCTGTGGTGACAATGGGATATCACGTGATCCACTTGATGTATGTTTTGGTGATCAACTTGCGAGTTCCGTGACCTCGTGAACTTATGCATAGGGGTTGGCACATGTTTTCGTCTTGACTCCCCGGTAGAAACTTTGGGGCACTCTTTGAAGTTCTTTGTGTTGGTTGAATAGATGAATCTGAGATTGTGTGATGCATATCGTATAATCATACCCACGGATACTTGAGGTGACATTGGAGTATCTAGGTGACATTAGGGTTTTGGTTGATTTGTGTCTTAAGGTGTTATTCTAGTACGAACTCTATGATAGATTGAACGGAAAGAATAGCTTCGTGTTATTTTACTACGGACTCTTTAATAGATCGATCAGAAAGGATAACTTTGAGGTGGTTTTGTACCCTACCATAATCTATTTGTTTGTCTTCCTTATGAGTGGCGGTCGGAGACGAGCGACGGTCTTTTCCTACCAATCTATCCCCCTAGGAGCATGCGGGTAGTACTTTGTTTCGATAACTAATAGATTTTTGCAATAAGTATGTGAGTTCTTTATGACTAATGTTGAGTCCATGGATTATACGCACTCTCACCCTTCCACCATTGCTAGCCTCTCTAGTACCGCACAACTTTCGCCGGTACCATAAACTCACCATATACCTTCCTCAAAACAGCCACCATACCTACCTATTATGGCATTTCCATAGCCATTCTGAGATATATTGCCATGCAACTTTCCACCGTTCCGTTATTATGACACGCTTCATAATTTTCATATTGCTATGCATGATCATGTAGTTGACATCGTATTTGTGGCAAATCCACCGTTCATAATTCTTTCATACATGTCACTCATGAGTCATTGCACATCCCGGTACACCGCCGGAGGCATTCATATAGAGTCATATTTGTTCTAAGTATTGAGTTTTAATTCTTGAGTTGTAAGTAAATTAAAGTGTGATGATCATCATTATTAGAGCATTGTCCCAGTGAGGAAAGGATGATGGAGACTATGATTTCCCCACAAGTCGGGATGAGACTCCGGACGAAAAAAAAGAAAAGAAAAGAGGCCAAAAAAAGAAAAAGAAGAAAGAAGGCCCAAAAAAAATGAGAGAAAAAGAGAGAAGGGACAATGTTACTATCCTTTCTCCACACTTGTGCTTCAAAGTAGCACCGTGATCTCCATGATAGAGAGTCTCCTATGTTATCACTTTCATACACTAGTGGGAATTTTACATTATAGAACTTGGCTTGTATATTCCAATGATGGGCTTCCTCAAAATTGCCCTAGGTCTTCATGAGCAAGCAAGTTGGGTGCACACCCACTTAGTTCTTTTGTTGAGCTTTCATACACTTATAGCTCTAGTGAATCCGTTGCATGGCAATCCCTACTCACTCACATTGATATCTATTGATGGGCATCTCCATAGCCCGTTGATACGCCTAGTTGATGTGAGACTATCTTCTCCTTTTTTGTCTTCTCCACAACCACCCTTCTATTCCACATATAGTGCTATATCCATGGCTCACGTTCATATATTGCGTGAAGATTGAAAAAGTTTGATAACATCAAAAGTATGAAACAATTGCTTGGCTTGTCATCGGGGTTGTGCATGATTTTAATATTTTGTGTGGTGAAGATAGAGCATAGCCAGACTATATGATTTTGTAGGGATAGCTTTCTTTGGCCATGTTATTTTGAGAAGACGTGATTGCTTTGTTAGTATGCTTGAAGTATTATTGTTTTTATGTCAATATTACACTTTTGTCTTGAATCTTATGGATCTGAATATTCTTGCCACAATAAAGAGAACTACATGGATAAATATGTTAGGTAGCATTCCACATCAAAAATTCTGTTTTTATCATTTACCTACTCGAGGACGAGCAGGAATTAAGCTTGGGGATGCTTGGTACGTCTCCAACGTATCTATAATTTTTGATTGTTCCATGCTATTATATTATCAACCTTGGATGTTTTATATGCATTTATATGCTATTTTATATGATTTTTGGGACTAACCTATTAACCTAGAGCCTAGTGCCAGTTTCTGTCTTTTCCTTGTTTTAGAGTATCACAGAAAAGGAAAATCAAACAGAGTCCAATTGACCTGAAACTTCACGGAACTTATTTTTGGAACGGAAGCAATCCAGGAGACTTGGAGTAGACGTCAGGGAAGCTTCGAGGGAGGCGCGAGGCAGGGAGGCGCGCCCTACCCCCTGGGCGCGCCCCCACCCCCATGGGCCCCTCGTGGCTCCCTTGACCGACTTCTTTCGCCTATATATGTCCATATACCCTAAAAACATCAGGGAGCAGAATAGATCAGGAGTTACGCCGCCAGAAGCCTCCGTAGCCACCGAAAACCAATCTAGACCTGTTCCAGCACCCTGCCGGAGGGGGAATCCCTCTCCAGTGGCCATCTTCATCATCCCAGTGCTCTCCATGACGAGGAGGGAGTAGTTCACCCTCGGGGCTGAGGGTATGTACAAGTAGCTATGTGTTTGATCTCTCTCTCTCTCCCGTGTTCTTGAGGTGGTACGATCTTGATGTATCGCGAGCTTTGCTATTATAGTTGGATCTTATGATGTTTCTCCCCCTCTTCTCTCTTGTAATGGATTGAGTTTTCCCTTTGAAGTTGTCTTATCGGATTGAGTCTTTAAGGGTTTGAGAACACTTGATGTATGTCTTGCATGTGCTTATCTATGGTGACAATGGGATATCACATGATCCACTTGATGTATGTTTTGGTGATCAACTTGCGAGTTCCGTGACCTCGTGAACTTATGCATAGGGGTTGGCACACGTTTTCGTCTTGACTCTCCGGTAGAAACTTTGGGGCACTATTTGAAGTTCTTTGTGTTGGTTGAATAGATGAATCTGAGATTGTGTGATGCATATCGTATAGTCATACCCACGGATACTTGAGGTGATATTGGAGTACCTAGGTGACATTAGGGTTTTGGTTGATTTGTGTCTTAAGGTGTTATTCTAGTACGAACTCTATGATAGATTGAACGGAAAGAATAGCTTCGTGTTATTTTACTACGGACTCTTTAATAGATCGATCAGAAAGGATAACTTTGAGGTGCTTCCGTACCCTACCATAATCTCTTTGTTTGTTCTCCGCTATTAGTGACTTTGGAGTGACTCTTTGTTGCATGTTGAGGGATAGTTATATGATCCAATTATGTTATTATTGTTGAGAGGACTTGCACTAGTGAAAGTATGAACTCTAGGCCTTGTTTCATAGCATTGCAATACCGTTTGTGCTCACTTTTATCATTAGTTACCTTGCTGTTTTTATATTTTTAGATTACAAAAACCATTATCTACTATCCATATTGCACTTGTATCACCATCTCTTCGCCGAACTACTGCACCTATACAATTTACCATTGTATTGGGTATGTTGGGGACACAAGAGACTCTTTGTTATTTGGTTGCAGGGTTGTTTGAGAGAGACCATCTTCATCCTACGCCTCCCACTGATTGATAAACCTTAGGTCATCCACTTGAGGGAAATTTGCTACTATCCTACAAACCTCTACACTTGGAGGCCCAACACCGTCTACAAGAAGAAGGTTGTGTAGTAGACATCAAATATCAAGTAGCTTTCGAGATACCCTTTCTTTGACAAAGTGGAAATCAACTTCAATATGTTTAGTGTGTGCATGAAAAACAGGATTAGCTCAGAGATAGGTTACACGAATATTATCACACCATAATCTAGCAGCCTGTGGAGCCTTGATTCCAAGTTCATAGAGCAATGTCTGTATCCACATTACTTCAGCTGTAGCATTTGCCAAAGCTTTATATTCAGCCTCTGTACTTGATCATGAGACAGTAGCCTGTTTTCTTGCACTCTAGGATATAAGATTAGTTCCTAGAAAACACAGCAAAACCACCTGTAGATTTTCTATCATCAGCACACCCAGCCCAGTCTGCATCAGAGTAAGTAGTAACAAGCAGAGATGGAGACTTGGTAATTTGAAGCCCAAGTCCTTCAAAAAACTTAAGATACCTTAAAATCCACTTGACTGCAGTCCAGTGAGTTGTTCTAGGTGCATGTAAATACTGACATACCTTATTCACAGAGTAAGAAATATCAGGACGTGTAAGAGTCAAATATTGCAAAGCACCCACAACACTTCTGTAATTAGTTGCATCCTCTGGTCCAAGTGTTCCTCCACTTTCAATTGTAAGTTTTTCAGAAGTTAAAATTGGTGTACTTACAGGCTTACAATGTTGCAGTCCTACTCTTGTGAGTATGTCCATAGTGTACTTTTCCTGCATAAGAAGGATACCATCCTTAATCTGCTTGACCTCTATGCCAAGAAAGTAGTGAAGATCTCCCAAATCTTTGAGAGCAAACTCCAACTTAAGATCTTTAAGCAAACAAGTGGTAGCATCTGAACTTGAACTTGCAACAATTATATCATCAACATAAACAAGCACAAATATAGTGATATTGTCTTTATGATAAAAGAACAATGAAGTATCTGCTTTAGATGGTATAAACCCAAGTTGTTGTAACTGCATGCTCAACCTTGAGTACCAAGCTCTTGGGGCCTGTTTCAAACCATACAAAGCTTTATCCAACTTACAGACAGAATGTGGTGTGCTTTGATTCTCATATCCAGGTGGATGCCACATGAACACTTCTTCCTCAAGAACACCATGAAGAAACGCGTTCTGAACATCTAGCTACTGTAGACTCCAACCTCTGCAAACAACAATAGACAATACAAGTCGAATGGTTGCAGCCTTAACAACAGGACTAAATGTATCTTCATAATCAATACCAAATCTCTGCTTAAACCCTTTGGCAACTAATCTAGCCTTGTATCTGTCTATGCTTCCATCGGATTTTCTTTTTATCTTATATACCCATTTACTATCTATAACATTGCTGCCCTTCCTTGAAGGTACTAAATGCCAAGTTCTATTTTTCATGAGCGCATCATATTCATTATCCATAGCCTCCTTCCATTCTCTATGATCTAGTGCATCATGCAAATTAATTGGTTCTTCGACACTACTAAGAAAAGAACGTTCACTATTTTGACCCTATCAACAAACTTTGTCACAAAGTGAACTCGACATGAAAGTATCTCACGATCTGACCCTTTTAGCAACGTAGAGTCCGCGACGTTTCTTTCCCAAATAAAAAAGCCGAACTAGCTAGCGTTCCTGCCCAAAGGAGAAACGCCGAGCTAGCTAGCGTTCCTGCCCAAAGGAGAAACACCGAGGTTGCTCGCGTTGCGGACCAGGTAAGCAACGCCAAGGGCTTTGGCGTTTCTGCGCTGGCATCCAGCCCATTCTCTGCTCCATCGCCAAAGTAAAAAGCTGCTCCTAAACCCAGGGCCTAAACGCCAAGCCCTATGGCATTTCTGGCCAGGGTAGCAATGCCCACTTGCTTGACGTTTCTATGTGGATTGGAAATGCTAGCTACTCCGGCATTTGAATGTGGATTTGAAACGCTAGCTAGCTCGGCGTTTTTATATGGAGAAGAAACCCCATGGTCTGTGGCGTTGATAAAAGGGTTAGATCATGAAATACTTTCATGTCGAGTTCATTTTGTGGCAAAGATTACTGAAAAGGTCAGAATAGTGATTTCGGCCGTCATATCATACTGTACCATCAGTGTACTCTTTATTTTTGACGATACCTGACTGTGATCGTGTGTGTCGACGAGGAGCCTGAGAAAGAGCTACTGATGTGGGCACAAAAGATCCAGAAGCACTCGGAGACGCAGAGTTATCCACAGAAGATCCAGGCACCATATCCAAAGGCGATTCTGCACCTGCTACTGATCCTGGCAGCGCAAGTGGCCCCCTGTCGCCAGCCGCATCAATCGTCACGTCATCCCGCGCCTAGTCATCCTGCGGACAAGTGGCGCGTGGTGATAAGGTCCCGCCCATGCCTGGGCTGGTGGGCTCCACCCGGTGGGGGCTGTCAGCCACGCGCGCGCGTGCGCCCGTGCCTGGGCTGGTGTTCTCAGCCAACCGCGCGTCGGGACAGGCAGGGTCCACCCGGTAGGCTGCTCGCGCGCGAGGAGATGCATGCAGGGGAGAGCAATCCTCCTGGGATCACGCGCCGTCAGGGATAGCGGCTCCGACACGGGGATCAGCATGGGATCCAGCGCTGCTGTCAGCCGAATCAGTGTTGGATCCTGTGCCTATTTCGTCCGGACCTACACACATAACTTGACGGCCAAAATCTGCAGAAATACAAGTTTCTGTGGAATTTTTCACATGATCAGCTTTAGTTAATTCACCCCCGCAATCAGGAAGAAGGGCTATTTCAGCACGGAGAAGAGCGCCTGCATTTGGATGAAGCTTGGCAAACGGAAAAAGATTTTCATCAAAAACAACATCTCTGGAAATATAAATACGCCCAGTAGCAATTTCTGGGCACTTGTAGCCTTTGTGAAGGTTACTATAGCCAAGAAAAACACATTGAGTAGAACGAAACTCAAGCTTATGATGATTGTATGGGCGAAGATTGGGATAGCATGCACACCCAAAAGTTTTGAGAGAGTTGTAATCTGGTTTTTGATGATAAAGACGTTCCAAAGGAGTAGAATTGCCAATGACTTTGCTAGGAAAACGATTAATAAGGTATGTGGCAGTGATGAAAGCTTCGTCCCAATATTTAAGAGGCATGGAGGCATGAGCAAGTAAAGAGAGACCAACTTCAACAATGTGGCAATGTTTACGCTCGACAGAGCCATTCTGTTGATGAGCATGGGGACAAGATACATGGTGTGCAATGCCTATGCTATGAAAGAAGGAGTTGAGCTTCTCATACTCCCCTCCCTAGTCACTTTGGACTGTCAAGATTTTTCTGTCAAAGTGTCGTTCAACAAGTTTTTGAAACTCTTGGAATATAGAAAAGACTTCAGATTTATACTCGAGTAGATAAATCCAAGTACACTTGCTATAATCATCGATAAAACTGACATACTATTTTTTTTCTTCCAAAAGAATCTCTGGCATGTCCCCATACATCACTGAAAATAAGCTCTAAAGGAGCATGAGAAACACTACTAGACTTAGGATAGGGAAGTTGGTGACTCTTGGCACATTGACAAGCTTCACAAACTGAATCACTAATAGGACTATGTGACAAAGAAAGATTGCCTTTATTGACTACTTTCTTAACTATGACCGAAGAAGGATGTCCTAGACGTTGATGCCACCTTGCCAAAGAGGGCTTGATGATGGAGTAGACCTGGCGATGCTTGCGACTAAGTGCTCCGGATGTGATGGGGTAGAGGCCTCCAATGCATCTACCGTGGTGTAGAAGTTCCCTCGTTGCCCGATCCTTTATAAAAAAGTAACAAGGGTGAGTTTCAAAGAAGACATTATTATCAGTGGCTAAACGAGACATAGAGGCAAGGTTTTTGTCAGTTTGAGGAACATGAAGGACATCTTTTAAGACTAGATCACGTTTAAGCATAGGGGAATTAATAAAAGCTTGACCAATGTGTCGAATATCCATACCTCCACCGCTTGCGGTGTGAATCTGATCATTGTCGTGGTATTTTTCACGGAGAGCAAGCTGCTCTAGCTCACTTGTGACATGATCCATGGCACCAGAATCAACATACCACACTCCATCTCCTCCTTGCTCACGCATGGCTACAACAACATGGTAAGAATCTGGAACATAGTCTTCGTCATAGCGGTGCCAGCAGCCCATAACCTCATGGCTGGCCTTCTTGCAGAGTTGGTAGCGAGGACAACCATGGGAAGAGGAGGAGGGGCGACGGCTAGTGTTGTTGTTGAAGCCACACCCCCTATTCTGTTGCCGGAGTTGTTGTAGTTGCCGCCTCCTGTGTTGCCGTAGTTGTTGGTGTAGTCGTTGTCGCCCTAGGAGTTGCCCCGCCCACGCCCACCGCCGCGTTGCACGTGGTGACCACGCCCACGGCCGTGTCCACACGAGACAGCGTTGGTGGAGGATTGGCGAAAAGCAGTGCCATGAAGAAGACTGAGGCGGGCGTCGAAGCTCAAGAGCTGACTATACAGCTCCTGGACGGTGATCGGTTCCACCCGAGCGGCAAGGGCCGAGACGACTGGATTATAATCCATGTCCAGCCCGGCCAAGATCTTGGACACGATCTCCGGATCAGAGAGCGCGGCGGTAGTGCATGCAACTTCATCGGCGAGGCTCTTAATCTTGCCAAGATATTCTTCCATAGTCATGTTACCTTTTTGAAGGTTCGTAAGCTCGATGCAAGTATTGATTACTTGGGCTTGGCTCTGGGCGGCAAACATGTCGTGGATGGCGCGCCAGACTTCCACCAACGTCTGGAGCGTGGCCACTTGTGCAAGGATGTTGCGGGAGAGGGAGCCCATCAAGTAACCTTGGAGTTGTTGCTGCTGTGTGTACCAGAGGGATCTCGCAAAGTTCA
Organism: Triticum urartu; assembly: GCF_056163025.1. NCBI lineage: Eukaryota > Viridiplantae > Streptophyta > Magnoliopsida > Poales > Poaceae > Triticum > Triticum urartu. The sequence goes on from NC_141875.1 coordinate 625,366,674, forward strand.
CCACATGTTCTTCTTTGCCGTCCTTGGTAATGGTGAGGGTGGCCGGCGGCGCCGGACTCTTCACGTCAAGATGGTGCTCCATCTGTGCGCCCTTGATCTGGGTAGGACGACGGCCTTCAAGAGGAGGAAGTTGCCTCTCGTCAGCTTCTCTTGCAGCGGCGATCCAAGGAAGGATTTGGTGGAGGTGGATGATGATGCAAAATTGGAGGAGGAGTCGGTGGTGAGGGCACCTGTGGTGCTCTGCGTCATGGTGGCGGAGGTGGTGGACATAGCTGTGGTCGCCTGGGTAGCTAGATGCAATCTCTATCCAATCTATCGAGGAAGAGGCTCTGATACCATGTAAAACTAGATGGAAGCGTTGAACCCTGTGCTCGGGCCGCGATTGTATATATATGATGTGTGACATGGCGTACAAGAATAGATCGAGAGGAGATCGACCGTGATGGTTACAGGAGGTTTGAGGAGATAGAATAGAAGAAGAGATAGAAAGAGATACAAGTTAAACACCTTTCCTATCTCTATACAATATCTTCTAACACCCCCCTCAATCTAAACCTCAAGAAACTTTCGCAAGGTTAAGATTGTACTTGAACTCATCCAGCCTCCTCATAGTGAGAGTGAAAGGATCGATATAGTTGACTAGAGGGGGGGGGAGGGTGAATAGGCAACTAACAATTTTTGCTTTTCTTTACCAATTTAAACTTTGCATCAAAGTAGGTTGTCTAGATATGCAACTAGGTGAGCAACCTATATGATGCAACAAGAACAAGTACACAAGCAAGAAAGTAGCCCATACAACGAGAAAGAACAAAGAAACTGAAAACGACAGATACAAGGTGCTACAGTAGTAGCCTACAAGCACCACAACAGAAAGCACAAGAAAATACTACATGAAAAGTAGCTTAATGCTGAAGGAGCCCTTCGACGCGAATGAAACACCGAAGCATGACAGTGAGAGAACTGGGCTGCATCTTGGTCCAGTCGGGATCCAAGAGTCACCTAGGCTGCATCTTGTTGTGAGTTGGCCGGACCCCAGGCCCACGAGGGTCATTGAAACTTGGCGTGTCTATTATTGTCGTTTGAATGGCTACTGGGCCTCATCTATTGTCACCCACATGCTCTCTTCTTCATTCAACTTCCTTGATGCATCTAAATTGCTAACATCCCTCCCTCTTGAGAACCGTCTTGACCCCACGCCAATGCACGGGGAAACTGCTGCCACAAGAACTCCAGGTCCTCCCGAGTGGCTTCAGTAGGAGAAGAATCAGACCGCTCAATGAGGCCTTTGAGCAATTGTCCATTTACCCACCTGGCGCACACGCTGTTGCAACACTTTTAGAGGAACTTGTAGAGCTCAATGAACTAGAGGAAGAACTTGATGAAGTACAGTATCTCACGACAAGAAATATTTAAGCTAAGAAACATGGAAAACTAGGTGGATACGACAACTGTTAGGAAGGGCCAATTTATAAGCCATGTCACCAATCTTGTCCACAATTCGAAACGGTCCATAGTACTTGAAGGCCAACTTGTGATTTGTCCTAGAATATAAAGAGAGTTGAACATAGGGCTGAAGTTTTAGGAAAACTTGATCACCTACATCAAAGGTTGTTTCAGTTTGATGTTTATCAGCTTGACTCTTCATGCGCTGCTGCGATCTCAACAAATGTTGCTGAACTGTGTGAGTAAGTGTCTGACGAGATTGTTGCCATTCTTATAATTCAACATGAGCAACTATGTCAGACTCACTGATACCAAAATATCTAGGTGTAGACCCAAAGATAACATCAAATGGAGACTTGCCCAATGAAGAATGCTAGTTAGAATTATACCAGAACTCATATAAGGACAACCACTTGCTCCACTTGTGACGTTGTGCAATAATAAAACACCTGAGATAACACTCCATTTGTTGATTCACCTTTCAGTCTGACCATCAGTTTCAGGATGACATGTTTTGCTCATATCCAGTTGAGTACTAATTTTGGTAACCAACAACCTCCAGAAATTACTGGTGAAAATAAGATCCCTATCAGAAATGATAACTCTGGGCATGCCATGCAACTTTTAGACCTTGTCTAGAAACACTTCAGAAACTTTTTTGAGCATTGAAAGGATGTTGCAAAGCAATGAAATGACCATATTTAGAAAATTTGACAATCACCACCAAAACGTAGTTGTACGGGGAAGAAGGGAGCCCATTGATAAATTCCATTGAAACAGTATCCCAAGCCTTCTTAGGAATTGGTAAAAGAGATAAAAACCTTGGGTATTGTACTCTTTCAGGTTTTGCTTGTTGATAGACCAAACATGGCTGAACTTGAGCCAAGATGAAATGTTCATGCCAGACCAAGAGAGGAGAGCATGAATCCTCTTACATGTTGCTGGAAACCTGAATGGCCACCTAAAGGGCTATCATGGAAGGCATGAATTTTTTTGTGATGTAATGAAGTACAGGACCAACCCAAATGCTCCTTTTATATCTGAATAGTCCATTGACCAGTTGATAGGGTGGCTTGGAAGATGGTTGAACATCCAACTGCTGCATGAGTGCCAAAGCCTTCTGATCAGATGCATAATTGTCCACTATCTCAGAAAACCAAGTTGGTTGAGCACTTTAAACCAAGAAACACCAAGAAGGATCAGGTGGTTTTCTAGATAATGCATCAGCTGCACTATTTTCAGTGCCCTTTTTATATCGAATTTGGTAGTTCAACGCAAGCAATTTAGTGAGGCTTTTTTGTTGCCAGACTGTGTGCAATCTTTGATCTTGTAAATGAGCTAGACTTCTCTTATCTGTTTTAATTGTAAATTGTTGAACTTGCAAGTAAGATATCCATTTACCTACCGCTAAAAGAATAGCCGGATATTCTTCTCCATGCACCGAAAGAGCTCTTTTCTTCGGACCCAAAGTTTTACTGACAAAGGCCAATGGATGACCCAACTACATAAGTACTGCACCAATGCCATACTCACATGCATCTGTTTCAATCATAAAGGGCTTAGAGAAATCAGACAAAGCCAAAACAGGAGTAGAAGTAAGGCTTGTTTCAGATTAAGAAAAGCTTCTTCAGTAATGCTGGTCCAAACAAATGGAATTCCCTAGTAGACACACACTCTCGATCTAAGAGCCTATTTGACAGCCCCTGGCTCCGCAACACCGATCCTGGAGCGGCCAGTGTGGCACTGAACACGTCATCTTCACGCTTTCCTCAAAGCGGAGCGGAGCGGCCAGCAGGCCATTTTCTCGGAGCGACCGAAGTGACGCTCCGCGCGCTCCATGTCTACGTGGAGCAGGGAGTTGAGAAGTGAGGAGCAGAGGGCTGTCGAACAGGCCCTAAGATTTCTCAGCTAGGGTTCATGGAGATCGAAATGGAGAAATTGAAATATTGTAGTTATCCGCCCAACCACCCACACAACTACAGGTTCCAGCTACATGGTATTGGCCCAAGCCGCTGTCCAAGTCCAAGCCAATTACAGTGTCTTACAAGTTTGTATTTAAACTAGAGAAGCTCCTCAATGGCTACTGGATCCAATTGGGATCCAAGAGCCACCTGGGCTGCATCTTCTTGCAAGTGGGCCGGGCCCTAGACCCACGGGCATATTTGAAACTTGGCGTGTCTTCTGTTATTGTCTAGATCGCTACAGGGCCTTCATCTATTGTCGCCCATGTGCTCTGTTATTTAGTCAACTCCCTTGGCGCATCTGAGCTGCTAACAATATTGGTAGCTCTACTAATTGAGATTCCCCAAACTAGACGGAAAGGCGCGCTCTAATGTACTCCCCTGTAAAGAAATATAAGAGCATCTACACCTGGATGCCCTAAACCGCCTCAAACGCCCGGGCGGCTCACCCGATCATGAAATTTCGACCTAGACGGGCGCCTCAAACGCCCTGGCTGACCGGCACCTCTCATATCCAGTCCAAATATGGGGTGAATATGGGGGCGCCCAGGCATAGGACTGACGATTGGGTCCCACACAAAATTGCCTAGAAATGCGGCAGTCCGACAGACGTCTCCTCCATCGCCGTGTGGCGCCGCTTTGGCTCGTCGCCCGAGGCCAAATCCCGCTATTTAAGCCGTCCAGCGTCCCCAAACCCTAGCCCATCCACCTCCCCCCTCTCTGCGCCATGACTCAAGCCCATCCACCTCCTCTCTCCCACTCTCCCCACGCTCTCCGGCATCGCCATGGTTCGTCAGAAGATCACTACCTATGCCATGCTCACGCCAAAGATCTGGGCGAGGCGCACCGCCCGCATCGCTGTCGGGCTGCCTCCAGACTCGCAGGAGCCGGAGGAGAAGAAGGCGAAGAAGGAGGGAGAGCAGTAGCCGGAGGTGATGGAGGTGGCGGGTCCGGAGGAGGATGAGGCAGAGCAGCCTGCACTAGGCTTCAACATGGAGGATGCGGAGGTAGAGTTCGTCGTTGCCCAAGCCGCGGAGATGGCGGAGTAGTAGGTCATCCTGGAGTCCATCTAGGATGAGGTCTATGTGGAGGCGAACCGGCAGTTCCCCCGGCAGGAGCGAGCGGTGATCGACGCGCTCTTCGCCGAACTCGACATGGAGATAGAGGAGGAGGCTGGATTGGAGCAGCCGAAGGAGCGAGAGCTGTAGCTGCTGCCCAGGTACCCAGAGCTAGGCACGAAGATAGTCGACATCTTCGATGAGGAGTAGGCTAGTTTCTACGTAGTACGTAGGTTTTTTTTTCTTTGCATGCTTTCGTATAGATTTAAGAATTCTAGTATGAGGTGTCAGGATGCAGTTAATCAAATTTGAGAACCGACCAGGCAGTACCGTTTGAGGGGTTATATTTGTCATATGCGGCTGTAGATGCTCTAAGAGTGTTTAGATCACTTAAAGGGGAGTACCCAGCTATAGTCAAGTCCTCTGCATGCAAGTGTAGGTGTTTCTGACCACACAACATTGATAATGTGCTGGGTGTGTCTTCGACTGACACAACAAGATGTCCCCAAGATGGATTCACAGGATTGTGGCATTCTCCGCAACATCGGTGACCAACACGATGGAGTAGCGACACGACATGGCGACATCACATACCGGCTCGCCCCACATCCTGCCGTGGGCTCGCGGTGATGCCAACTTGCGCATCGGCTGGCCCCCCTATAGCATCATGACAGTGGTCCTTGATGACCAACAAGTGTAAGGGATCTATCGTAGCCTTTTTGATAAGTAAGAGTGTCGAACCCAATGAGGAGCAGAAGGAAATGATAAGCACTTTTCAGTAAGGTATTCTCTGCAAGCACTGAAATTATTGGTAACAGGTAGTTTTGTGATAAGGTAATTTGTAACGAGTAGCAACAATAAAAGTAAATAAGGTGCAACAAGATGGCCCAATCCTTTTTGTAGCAAAGGACAAGCCTGGACAAACTCTTATATGAAGGAAAGCGCTCCCGTGGACACATGGGAATTATCGTCAAGCTAGTTTTCATCACGTTCATATGATTCGCATTCGGTACTTTGATAATATGATATGTGGGTGGACCGGTGCTTGGGTATTGTACTTACTTGGACAAGCATCCCACTTATGATTAACCCCCATTGCAAGCATCCGCAACTACAATAGAAGTATTAAGGTAAACCTAACCATAGCATGAAACATATGGATCCAAATCAGCCCCTTACGAAGCAACCATAAACTAGGGTTTAAGCTTCTGTCACTCTAGCAACCCATCATCTACTTATTACTTCCCAATGACTCCCTCTAGGCCCAACCAATGGTGAAGTGTCATGTAGTCGACGTTCACATGACACCACTAGAGGGATGACACCATACATCTCATCGAAATATCGAACGAATACCAAATTCACATGACTACTTATAGCAAGACTTCTCCCATGTCCTCAGGAACAAACATAACTACTCACAAAGCATATTCATGTTCATAATCAGAGGGGTATTAATATGCATAATGGATCTGAACATACGATCTTCCACCAAGTAAACCAACTAGCATCAACTACAAGGAGTAATCAACACTACTAGCAACCCACAGGTACCAATGTGAGGTTTGGATACAAAGATTGGATACAAGAGATGAACTAGAGTTTGAGATGATATGGTGCTGGTGAAGATGTTGATGGAGATTGACCCCCTCCTGATGAGAGGATCGTTGGTGATGACGATGGTGATGATTTCCCCCTCCTGGAGGGAAGTTTCCCCGGCAGAACAGCTCTGCCAGAGCCCTAGATTGGTTCTGCCAAGGTTCCGCCTCGTGGCAGCGGAGTTTCTTCCCCAAAGCTTGCTTATTATTTTTTCTCAGACGAAAGACCTCACATAGTAGAAGATGGGCATCGGAGGGCCACCAGGGGGCCCACGAGGCAGGGGGCGCGGCCAGGGGGTAGGGCGTGCCCCCACCCTCGTGGCCAGGGTGTGGGCCCCCTCAGGTACTTCTTTCACCCAATATTTTTTATATATTCTGAAACGTGCTCCCGTGAAGTTTCAGGACTTTTCGAGATGTGCAGAATATGTCTCTAATATTTTCTCCTTTTCCAGCCCAGAATTCCAGCTGCCTGCATTCCCCATCTTCATGTAAACCTTGTAAAATAATAGAGAATAGGCAAAAGTATTGTGACATAATGTGTAATAACAGCCCATAATGCAGTAAATATCAATATAAAAGCATGCTGCAAAATGGACGTATCAACTCCCCCAAGCTTAGACCTCGCTTGTCCTCAAGCGAAAGCCGAAATTGAGAAATATGTCCACATGTTTGGAGATAGAGGTGTCGATAAAAATAAAATACGGACATGAGGGCATCATGATCATTCTTAGAGCAGCAATATATATATATTGTCATATGATCTCTAATGCTAAAGTAACAATTCAATCACAATTTCAAGTATGAATCATAAACTTCATTGAGAACCAACAAACTCTAATCTCAGTCATTGAGGCAATTGCAATTTATCATAACATAGGAAAGAGTCAATATAAGAGCTTTTCAGCAAGTCCACATACTCAACCATCTTTTAGTCTTTCATAATTGCTAACACTCACGCAATATTTATGGGTATGACGTTTTAATCGGACACAGAGAAAGATAGGGGCTTATAGTTTTAACTCCCAACTTTTTACCTCAAGGGTAATGTCAACAATACTAGTTCATGAAAACTCACATCCAATTAGCTATATATATCAGGATCTTTCCAACACATTGTGCTTGCCAAAGGATAAAATGTGAAAAGGAAAGGTGAATATCACCATGACTCTTTGCATTAAGTATAAGACAAGAATAAAAGATAGGCCCTTCGCAGAGGGAAGCAGAGGTTGTCATGCGCTTTTATGGTTGGATGCACGAAATCTTAATGCAAAAGAACATCACTTTATATTTCCACTTGTGATGTGGACCTTTATTATGCAGTCCGCCGCTTTTATTTCTTCCACATCACAATATCGTACAAAGCTTATTTTCTCCACACTAATAAGTCATACATAATTAGAGAGCAATTTTATTGCTTGCACCGATGACAACTTACTTGAAGGATCTTACTCAATCCATAGGTAGGTATGGTGGACTCTCATGGCAAAACTGGTTTAGGGATATTTGGAAGCACAAGTAGTATCTCTACTTGGTGCAAAGAAATTGGCTAGCATGAGAGGGAAAGGCAAGCTCAACATGTTGGATGATCCATGACTATATAATTTATCTCAGATGTAAGAAAACATAACCCATTACGTTGTCTTCCTTGTCCAACATCAACTCTTTAGCATGTCATGTTTTAATGAGTGCTCACAATTATAAAAGATGTCCAAGATAGTATATTTTTATGTGAAAACCTCTCTTTCTTTATTACTTCCTATTAATTGCAACGATGACCAAAACTATGTTTGTCAACTCTCAACAACTTTTATTCATCATACTCTTTATATGTGAGCTCATTACTCTCCATAAGATCCATATGATCTCTTTATTTATTTTATTTTATTCCCTCAAGATCATAGCAAGATAATCAAGCCCTTGACTCAACACTAATCTTTATTATATATAGCTCGCGGACTCGAAATAGGAAGATCATAAAGCAAAACTCATAACTAGATCATACTAAAACTTTATTCTACTAGATCAAGATATTATCAAAAGGATCGAACTAAGAAAAATGGTAAAGATAAAAGTGATGGTGATACGATACCGGGGCACTCCCCCAAGCTTGGCAGTTGCCAAGGAGAGTGCCCATACTCATGTGTTTATGTTTCCTTCCTCGGAGGTGGCGATGAAGGAGTTGTTGATGATGTAGGCTTGTTGTCCATCTTCCAAGGCATAGGCTCACCATCATAGAAGGATGATCAAGTCTCCGCGATCCTCAAATCTGTAGCCAAACCCATCCTCTTGAATCTATATTCATACTCACAGTTTTGGTTTTGCAGGTCATAGATCTGGGCTTGGAGGCACTCGATTTTCTTGTGAAGCTTGAAGATGGCCTCCCCAATGTCCTTGGCGTCCAGCTTGTGGTTGTTGGCGAACTCCGTGTTCATTATGTGATTGGAGTTGAGTCCACGCTCCACCATCTCCTGACACTTGAAAACTTGTTGCTCCAATGCCTCGAGCCTTGTCTCCGTGCTTCCGATCCTCCTTAGTCCCTCAACATCGCGGATGTGCAACAACCCCTCACGCATCTCAATTGTTTGAGGGTGTTGCAGCACCTCCGCGAGGTAGGGGTTGATGACCTTCTCGAAGAACTTGTCCTTGGGGGCACTTGAAGATGACATGGCGACCTAGATCTGTCAGAAAAACAGCTCAAAACAAAGATAGGAGATATTTGCATGATACGGTGGTCAAAACCTTCGGGAGATTATATAGTGAATTTTTACCGACCAAAGGAAGTATCGTGCAAGAAAACAGAGTCCGGAGAGCGCATAAGGTGCCCACGAGGCAGGGTCGCGCCCTCCACCCTCGTGGAAGCCTCGTGTACTTTCCGGTCTGCTTCTTATTTTCCTATTTTCTTAAATATTCCAAAACGGATAAAAATTTCCATTAGAACTATTTTGGAGTCGGTTTACTTACCGTACCACATACCTATTCCTTTTCGGAGTCTGAAACATTATAGAAAGTGTCCCTTATGTATTCCTCCGGGGTTACGGTTTCAATAACATTAGTTTCAACATTTATGGGATTACCTGAGATATAATGTTTGATTCTTTGACCGTTCACCACCCTCGGATTTGTGCCTTTGAAGTTGTTGATTTTTATGGCGCCGGAACGATCGACCTCCTCTATAACGTAAGGACCATCCCATTTAGAGAGAAGTTTGCCTGCAAAAAATGTTAAACTAGAGTTGTATAACAATACATAATCACCTACATTAAACTCACATTTTTGTATCCTTTTATCATGCCATCTTTTAACTTTTTCTTTAAACAGGTTGGCATTTTCGTAGGCATGGGTTCTCCATTCATCAAGTGAGCTAATGTCAAATAACCTCTTCTCACCGGCAAGTTTGAAATCATAATTGAGCTCTTTGATGGTCCAATATGCCTTATGTTCTAATTCGAGAGGTAAGTGACATGCTTTTCCATAAACCATTTTATATGGAGACATACCCATAGGATTTTTATATGAAGTTCTATAAGCCCATAATGCATCATCAAGTTTCTTGGACCAATTCTTTCTATATATATTAACCATCTTTTGCAAAATTAATTTAAGCTCTCTATTGCTAAGTTCTACTTGGCCACTAGACTGTGGGTGATAAGGGGATGCAATTCTATGATTAACATCATACTTAGCGAGCATTTTACGAAAGGCACCATGAATAAAATGTGAACCACCATCAGTCATTAAATATCCAGGGACTCCAAACCTTGGAAAAATAACTTCTTTAAGCATCTTAATAGAGGTGTTATGATCAGCACTACTAGTTGGGATAGCTTCTACTCACTTAGTGACGTAATCAACATCAACTAAAATATGTGTATACCCATTAGAGGAAGGAAAAGGTCCCATATAATCAAAGCCCCAAACATCAAATGGTTCAATAACAAGTGAATAGTTCATTGGCATTTCTTGACGTCTACTAATATTACCAATTCTTTGACATTCATCACAAGATAAGACAAACTTACGGGCATACTTGAAGAGAGTAGGCCAATAAAAACCGGATTGCAATACCTTATGTGCAGTTCTATCTCCAGCATGGTGTCCTCCATAAGCTTCGGAGTGACACTTATGTAGGATTTGTTCCTGTTCATGCTCAGGTACACAACGTCTAATAACACCATCTACTCCTTCTTTATAAAGGTGTGGGTCATCCCAGGAGTAATTTCTTAAATCATAGAAAAACTTTTTCTTTTGCCGGTATGTGAAACTAGGTGGTATAAATTTAGCAACAATGTAATTAGCATAATCAGCATACCACGGAGCAGTACGAGAAGCATTTATGAAAGCTAATTGTTCATCAGGAAAGCTATCATCAATAGGTAGTGGGTCATCAAGAACATTCTCTAACCTAGACAAGTTGTCTGCAACGGGATTCTTAGCTCCCTTCCTATCAATAATATGAAAATCAAATTCTTGTAGCAGGAGAACCCATCTAATAAGTCTAGGTTTAGCATCTTTCTTTTCCATAAGATATTTAATAGCAGCATGATCAGTGTGAATAGTTACTTTAGAATCAACAATATAAGGTCTGAACTTATCACAAGCAAATACAACTGCTAAGAATTCCTTTTCAGTAGTAACATAATTTCTTTGAGCACTGTCTAGAGTTTAACTAGCATATTGAATAACATTTATTTTTTTATCAACTCTTTGTCCTAGAACAGCCCCTACATCATAATCACTAGCATCACACATGATTGCAAAGGGTAAATTCCAATCAGGTGGCTGAACAATAGGTGTAGAAATCAAGGCTTTCTTAAGTATTTCAAATGCTTCTACACAGTCATCATCAAAGACAAAAGGAATATCTTTTTGTAATAGGTTAGTCAGAGGCTGATTTTTTTTGAGAAGTCCTTAATGAACCTCCTATAAAAACCGGCATGACCAAGGAAACTTCTTATACCTTTGATGTCCTTGGGACACGACATCTTTTCAATAGCATCCACTTTAGCCTTGTCAACTTCAATACCTCTTTCAGAAATTTTATGCCCCAAGACAATACCTTCATTAACCATAAAGTGGCACTTCTCCCAATTCAAGACAAGGTTAGTTTCTTCACATCTCTGCAAAACTCGATCAAGGTTGCTCAAGCAATCATCAAAAGAGGATCCATAAACAAAGAAATCATCCATGAAAAATTCACAAATCTTTTCACAAAAGTCAGAGAATATAGTCATCATGCATCTTTGAAAGGTAGCAGGTGCATTACATAAACCAAAAGGCATACGTCTATAAGCAAAGGTACCGAAAGGGTAAGTAAAAGTAGTTTTTTCTTGATCTTCAGTTGACACAGGTATTTGAGAGAAACCAGAGTAACCATCTAGAAAGCAAAAATGTGTATGTTTGGATAATCTTTCTAGCATTTGATCAATGAAAGGCAAAGGGTAATGATCTTTCTAGTAGCTTTATTTAATTTGCGGAAATCAATTACCATCCTATAACCTGTAATAATTATTTGTGAAATTAATTCATCTTTATCATTAGGAACGACAGTAATACCTCCCTTCTTAGGGACACAATGGACAGGGCTTACCCACTAACTATCAGCAACGGGATAAATTATACCTGCTTCAAGGAGCTTTAATATTTCCTTTCTTACCACTCCTTTCATCTTAGGATTTAGCCGTCGTTGGTGATCAATAACTGGTTTGGCGTCTTTCTCTAAATTTATTTTGTGTTAACATAAAGTGGGACTAATGCCCTTAAGATCATCAAGAGTATATCCAATAGCAGCACGGTGCTTCTTCAGAGTTTTCAATTATTTCTTTTCTTCATGCTCTGAAAGGTTAGCACTAATAATAACAACATATATCTTATTTTCATCAAGATAAGCATATTTAAGAGTATCAGGCAATGGTTTAAGCTCAAACACGGGATCACCCTTGGGTGGAGGAGGATCCCCTACGATTTCAACAGGCAAGTTGTGTTTTAGAATAGGTCCTTGTTTAAAGAATACTTCATCTATTTCCCTTCTTTCATTCATGAACATATCATTTTGATGGTCTAGCAAATATTGTTCTAAAGGATCAGTAGGAGGCACGTCAATAGAAGCAAGACCAATAATTTCATCTTTACTAGGCAATTCTTTATCATGGGGTTGTCTACGAAATTTAGCAAAATTAAACTCATGAGATATATCCCCTAAACCAACAGAAACAATATCCTTATTGCAGTCTATCTTAGCATTAACAATATTCAAGAAGGGTCTACCAAACATAATGGGACAAAAGTCATCTTGTGGGGAACCGAGAACAAGAAGATAAGCAGGGTATTTAACTTTCCCACACAAGACTTCAACATCTCTAACAATCCCAACTGGTGAAATAGTATCTCTATTAGCAAGCTTAATTGTAACATCAATTTCTTCTATCTCAGCAGGTGCAATATCATGCATAATTTCTTTGTATAAGGAATGAGGTATTGCACTTGCACTAGCACCCATATCACATAAGCCATGATAGCAATGATCTCCTATTTTAACAGAAATAACATGCATGCCTACAACAGGTCTATGTTTAGTTTTAGCATCAGGTCTAGCAATTCTAGCAGCTTCATTGCAGAAGTAAATAACATGCCCATCAATATTATCGGCCAAGAGATCTTTAACCATAGCAATAGCAAGTTCAACTTTAATTTTCTCAAGGGGTTTAGGTGTCTTAATATTACTTTTGTTAACCAGTTGAAACTTTAGCATGATCCTTTATTCTAACAGGGAAAGGTGGCTTCTCAATATAAGCAGCAGGAACAACATGATCATCATAAGTGATAGTCTTTTATTCAACTTTAATAGGTGCAATTGCTTTTACTTCAATGGGAGGATTATATTTAAAACACTTCTCCTTAGGGAGATCAACATGAGTAGAAAAGGATTCATAGAAAGAAGCTACTATCTCAGAGTCAAGTCCATATTTAGTGCTAAATTCACGGAAAGCATCGGTATCCATAAAAGATTTAACACAATCAAATTTAGGTGTTATACCTGACTCCTTACCTTCATCGAGGTCCCAATCTTTAGGGTTGCGTTTAATTCTTTCCAATAAATCTCATTTGAATTCAATAGTCTTCATCATAAAAGATTGAGTACAAGAAGTATCGAGCATGGAGCAATTACTGAGAGAAAGCCGAGCATAATTTTTTTGAATAATCATTTCTCTTGAGAGCTCATGATTGGGGCATGAATATAACATTGACTTAAGCCTCCTCCAAGCTTGAGCAATGCTTTCTCCTTCGCGAGGCCAAAAATTATATATATATATATATAATTGCGATCACGATAAACAAGATGCATAGGATAAAACTTCTGATGAAATTCCAATTTCAGTCGCTTGTAGTCCCATGATCCCATATCATCACATAGCCTATACCATGTCAAAGCCTCTCCCTTCAAAGATAAAGGGAAGACCTTCTTATTGATAACATCCTTGGGCATACCTGCAAGCTTAAATAATCCGGAAACTTCATCCACATATATTGAGTGTAAATCGGGATGCAATGTTCCATCTCCTGCAAAAGGATTAGCTAGCAGTTTCTCTATCATACTGTGACGCCCCGAGACTGATGTGCCAGGTGTCCTCCAGTTATTCGCTGTTGTTGCCTTGTCATTGCTTGCGTGTCATGCATCTCATATCATGTCATCTTGTGCATTTCATTTGCATACATGTTCCTCTCATGCATCCGAGCATTTTTCCCGTTGTCCGTTTTGCAATCCGGCACTCCTATGTCACTCGATGTCCCTTTCTACCTCTTTTCGTGTGCGGGTGTTAAACGTTCTCGGATTGGACCGAGACTTGTCATGCGGCCTTGGTTTACTACCGGTAGACCGCCTGTCAAGTTTCGTGCCATTTGGACTTCGTTTGATACTCCAACGGTTAACCGAGGGACCAAAAAGGCCTCGTGTTTGTTGCAGACCAACACCCCTCCAAAGTAGACCAAAACCCACCTTAACCCCTTCCATCATCTAGATCGTTCGATCACGATCGCGTGGCCGGAAACCGCACCTCATTTGGACTCTCCTAACTCCCTCTACCTATAAATATGTGATCCCCTCCGAAATTCGCGGTGCAAACCCTACCGTAACTCTCCCCGCCACCGCCGGACATTTCTTCCACCGCGCCGGACACGTCCGTTTCGCCGTCCGCCGCCACGTGTCGCTCCGCGACTGGCCGAGCCGCTGCGCCGGCGCGCCCACATCGCCGCGGCCCGCTCGGACCCGCGTCTGGCCCTCCCAGCCCGCGACCGCGCCCCGCGCCCCGCCGTCTTCCTCCCCAGCCCCGCCGCCCGACTCCGCCGGAGCTGCTCGCCACCGCCGCGCCCTCGCCGGCCGGAGCAAGCTCCATCGCGGCCGGCCCACGCCTCCTCCGCCTCCGCCACGGCTCCCCGTCGCCGCTCCGGCTCCCCGCCGGCCGGATCCGGCGAGATCCGGCCCGGGAGCACCTAGCCGCCCCTCTTCCCACCGGCTCCGACGAGCTCAAGGCGAACCTCGGGAAGCCCTCCGCTACAGTGCCCCGGCCGATCCAGATCCAGATCCAAAACTCGGTTGACTTTTATCCCCGGAACCCTAACTTTTTGCAATCTTTGACGCATCATAACTTCCTCATCGTGACTACGATTCGTGCGTGTAGCATATCAAAATGTTCGTCTCGACGAGTACATCATTTCATCTCATTGCATCATTTTCATTTGAGCTCATCTTGATGCCCGAAATGCTATTGGAAGAGGGCTATGTGATGATTGTTTCAGATCTGTTTCAACAAATGCACTTTTGTCATTTTTGCTATGATTAATGTGTGCATGCTATGATCCTGAGCTCTGCATGTGTTTTGTAGAATGCCATGTTATCTTTACAGGGGTGTATGCCATGTATTTTTGTGATCTTTGTGGTGACTAGCACAAGCATGCAAAGTAGCTTACTCAATGTTGCTGTTTTCATGGACTTAGAATTTCACTAAGTCCTTGTCCTATCATTATTTTTATGCCATATGTTCATGTTGTTTACTAGTGATCCGTGCCTCTTTTGAGCATGATCAGTAAGGATGTTTTGTAGATAATGTTGTACTCTATCCATCCATGTATTTGTTTGTAATTATGGAGCACCCTAGCTTGAGTCAATCGAGCTCTACTTTTGCTATAAAATGTTCCTGGCAGATTGTTAACATGTTTAGCGATTTTGCCGAGCTTGTTGTTGTTGATCCGTGCATGCTATGTTGTTGTTCTTGCCATGTCTATCTTCTATGCCATGTCTAATTTCTGGGTGTATGCTTAGATTATCATGCCATGCCTCGTAGTGAGTGCATCGAGCTCGTAAACATGCCTACTTGATATCTGTTTTGCATGCTCCAGTTTTTTCACTAAGTCTGTGTTTTTGCGATGTTCACATGCTTGCAATTGTATTTTCTGATCCTTTTTGGCTTATGGTCACTAAGGGACTTTTGTTGTATGCTTTGAGTAGCTTCATGTCATGCCTTGCTTTGCCATGATATGTTCCTGCAGCATGTAGTTATCGTGCTCTAAACATTGCCTCGTGATGATAAATTCCTGACATGTTTATTTCACTAAGTCTGAAACCTGTTATCTTTTGCACTTTTTCCATGCTGGTTTGAGCTTGCTATTGAGTGAATTAGCCGTAGCTCAGTGTTCATCTTTTGTCAAGCATCTTGGGTGGATCGCTGCCATGTATTTTGTTGCTATGTTAGAGTGCTGTAGCTTGTTGTTCTAGATGCATTTAGAAGGCTACTTGCTGTTTATCGCAGACGGGTGCCATATTTGTTTTGCTTGCCATTTCCAAACCGTGCATCCGATTCCGGTGATCTTTATATCGATTTCGACCGAAATCAACTCACCTTTCCAGTGGCACTCTTTGTTTTCCAAATTGAGGCCAAGTTCAATCATTCCTTTCCAAATCATGCATATGCACCGCATACCGCATCCCGCATATCATGCCATGTTCATGTGTTGGTTGTTTACTATGTTGTGTGCTTCTTTCCGGTGTTGCTTCTTCGGGTTGGTTCCGATAACGTCGCGTTTGTGAGGAACCATTCGACTACGTCCGTTGGTCTTCTTCATGGACTCGTTCTTCTTCCTTGCGGGATCTCAGGCAAGATGACCATACCATCGAAATCACTTCTATCTTTGCTTGCTAGTTGCTCGCTCTTTTGCTATGCCTATGCTGCGATACCTACCACTTGATTATCATGCCTCCCGTATTGTTAAGCCAAGCCTCTACCCACCTTGTCCTAGAAAACCGTTGTTTGGCTATGTTACCGCTTTGCTCAGCCCCTCTTATAGCGTTGTTAGTTGCAGGTGAAGATTGGAGTTTGTTCCTTGTTGGAACATGGATATTTTGTTGGGATATCACAATATCTCTTATTTAATTAATGCATCTATATACTTGGTAAAGGGTGGAAGGCTCGGCCTTATGCCTGGTGTTTTGTTCCACTCTTGCCGCCCTAGTTTCCGTCATATCGATGTTATATTCCCGGATTTTGCGTTCCTTACACGGTTGGGTTATAATGGGAACCCCTTGACAGTTCGCTTTGAATAAAACTCCTCCAGCAAGGCCCAACCTTGGTTTTACCATTCGCCACCTAGCCTTTTTTCCCTTGGGTTAGGACAGCCCAAGGGTCATCTTTATTTTAACCCCCCCGGGCCAACGCTTGTCTAAGTGTTGGTCCGAAACAGAGCCACTTGCGGCGCCACCTCGGGGAAACTTGAGGGCTGGTTTTAGCTGTACGTAGTGTTCATCCGGTGTTGCCCTGAGAACGAGATATGTGTAGCTCCTATCAGGATGTCGGCGCATCGGGCGGTCTTGCTGGACTTGTTTTACCATTGTCGAGGATGTCCTGTAACCGGGATGCCGAGTTTGATCGGATTGTCTTGGGAGAAGGAATATCCTTCGTTGACCGTGAGAGCTTGTGATGGGCTAAGTTGGGACACCCCTGCAGGGATTTGAACTTTTGAAAGTCGTGCCCGCGGTTATGGGCAGATGGGAATTTGTTAATGTCCGGTTGTAGAAAACCTGAAGTTTATCTTAATTAAAATACATCAACCGCGTGTGTAACCGTGATGGTCTCTTCTCGGCGGAGTCCGGGAAGTGAACACGGTGTTGGAGTTATGTTTGACGTAGGTTGTTATAGGATCACTTCTTGATCATAGTTTCTCGACCGTGCCTTTGCCTTCTCTTCTCGCTCTCATTTGCGTATGTTGGCCACCATATATGCTAGTCGCTTGCTGCAGCTCCACCTCATACCTTTTACCTTTCCTATAAGCTTAAATAGTCTTGATCTCGAGGGTGTGAGATTGCTGAGTCCCCGTGACTCACAGATACTTCCAAAACCAGCTTGCAGGTGTCGTCGAACCGTGTAGGTGACGCAACCCAGCTCAAGGAGGAGCTCGATGAAGATCGTGTTCGTTATGTTGTTTCGTTTCCAGTTGATCAGTAGTGGAGCCCAGTCGGGACGATCGGGGATCTGTGTAGCTTTTGGGGTAGTCTTCTTTTATTTTGGTTTCGTAGTCGGACCTTGATTGTATCTGGATGATGTAATGCTTTATTCATGTAATTGTGTGAAGTGGTGATTGTAAGCCAACTATGTATCTCTTTCCCTTATGTATTACATGGGTTGTGTGAAGATTACCTCACTTGCGACATTGCTTTCAATGCGGTTATGCCTCTAAGTCGTGCTTCGACACGTGGGAGATATAGCAGCATCGAGGGCGTTACACATACCCGAAGGAATTTCAAAGTAAACATTTTCAGTAGGTTGAGGAGCAACTATTTGCTCTACTGGTCGGGGTGAAGATACCCCGAACAAGCCCCTCAAAGAATTATGTTCCATAGTAACAAGTGACAGTAAATTTCAGCACAATATATAAATTTGTCCTTACCAAATTCAACCTACCAAAGGCGCTTCACTCCCTAGCAACGGCGCCAGAAAAGAGTCTTGATGACCCACAAGTGTAGGGGATCTATCGTAGCCTTTTCGATAAGTAAGAGTGTCGAACCCAACGAGGAGCAGAAGGAAATGATAAGAAGTTTTCAGTAAGGTATTCTCTGCAAGCACTGAAATTATCGGTAACAGGTAGTTTTGTGATAAGGTAATTTGTAACGAGTAGCAAGCAATAAAAGTAAATAATGTGCAGCAAGATGGTACAAACCTTTTTGAAGCAAAGGATAAGCCTGGACAAACTCTTATATGAAGGAAAGCGCTCCCGACGACACATGGGAATTATCGTGAAGCTAGTTTTCATCACGTTCATATGATTCACGTTCGGTACTTTGATAATCTGATATGTGGGTGGACCGGTGCTTGGGTACCATCCTTACTTGGACATGCATCCCACTTATGATTAACCCCCATTGCAAGCATCCGCAACTACAACATAAGTATTAAGGTAAACCTAATCATAACATGAAACATATGGATCCAAATCAGCGCCTTATGAAGCAACACATAAACTAGGGTTTAAGCTTCTGTCACTCTAGCAACCCATCATCTACTTATTACTTCCCAATGCCTCCCTCTAGGCCCAAAAAATGGTGAAGTGTCATGTAGTCGACGTTCACATGACACCACTAGAGGGATGACAACATACATCTCATCAAAATATCAAACGAATACCAAATTCACATGACTACTTATAGCAAGACTTCTCCCATGTCCTCAGGAACAAACGTAACTACTCACAAAGCATATTCATGTTCATAATCAGAGGGGTATTAATATGCATAATGGATCTGAACATATGATCTTCCACCAAGTAAACCAACTAGCATCAACTACAAGGAGTAATCAACACTACTAGCAACCCACAGGTACCAATCTGAGGTTTGGATACAAAGATTGGATACAAGAGATGAACTAGGGTTTGAGATGAGATGGTGTTAGTGAAGATGTTGATGGAGATTGACCCCCTCCCGATGAGAGGATCATTGGTTATGATGATGGTGATGATTTCCCCCTCCCGGAGGGAAGTTTCCTCGGCAGAACAGCTCTGCCGGAGTCCTAGATTGGTTCCACCAAGGTTCTGCCTCGTGGCGGCGGAGTTTCTTCCCCAAAGCTTGATCATTATTTTTTCTCGGACGAAAGACCTCATATAGCAGAAGATGGGCATCGGAGGGCCACCAGGGGGCCCACGAGGCAGGGGGCGCGCCCAGGGGGGTAGGGCGCGCCCCCCACCCTCGTGGCCAGGGAGTGGCCCCCCTCAGGTACTTCTTCCGCCCAATATTTTTTTATATATTCTGAAACATGCTCCCGTGAAGTTTCAAGACTTTTGGAGATGTGCAGAATAGGTCTCTAATATTTGCTCCTTTTCCAGCCCAGAATTCCAACTGCCAGCATTCCCCCTCTTCATGTAAACCTTGTGAAATAAGAGAGAATAGGCATAAGTATTGTGACATAATGTGTAATAACAACCCAAAATTGAATAAATATCGATATAAAAGCATCATGCAAAATGGATGTATCAACTCCCCCAAGCTTAGACCTCGCTTGTCCTCAAGCGAAAGCCGAAATCGAAAAATATGTCCACATGTTTGGAGATAGAGGTGTCGATAAAAATAAAATACGGACATGAGGGCATCATGATCATTCTTAGAGCAGCAACATATATATATAGTGTCATATGATCTCTAATGCTAAAGTAACAATTCAATCACAATTTCAAGTATGAATCATAAACTTCATTGAGAACCAACAAACTCTAATCTCAGTCATTGAGGCAATTGCAATTTATCATAACATAGGAAAGCGTCAATATAAGAGCTTTTCAGCAAGTCCACATACTCAACCATCTTTTAGTCTTTCATAATTGCTAACACTCACGCAATCTTTATGGGTATGAAGTTTTAATCAGACACACAGAAAGATAGGGGCTTATTGTTTTGCCTCCCAACTTTTTACCTCAAGGGTAATGTCAACAATAATAGTTCATGAAAACTCACATCCAATTAGCTATATATATCAGGATCTTTCCAACACATTGTGCTTGCCAAAGGATAAAATGTAAAAAGGAAAGGTGAATATCACCATGACTCTTTGCATGAAGTATAAGACAAGAATAATAGATAGGCCCTTCGCAGAGGGAAGCAGAGATTGTCATGTGCTTTTATGGTTGGATGCACGAAATCTTAATGCAAAAGAACGTCACTTTATATTGCCACTTGTGATGTGGACCTTTATTATGCAGTCCATCGCTTTTATTTCTTCCACATCACATGATCGTATAAAGCTTATTTTCTCCACACTAATAAGTCATACATATTTAGAGAGCAATTTTTATTGCTTGCACCGATGACAACTTACTTGAAGGATCTTACTCAATCCATAAGTAGGTATGGTGGACTCTCATGACAAAACTGGTTTAGGGATATTCGGAAGCACAAGTAGTATCTCTACTTGGTGCAAAGAAATTGGTTAGCATGAGAGGGAAAGGCAAGCTCAACATGTTGGATGATCCATGACAATATAGTTTATCTCAGATGTAAGAAAACATAACCCATTACGTTGTCTTCCTTGTCCAACATCAACTCTTTAGCATGTCATATTTTAATGAGTGCTCACAATTATAAAAGATGTCCAAGATAGTATATTTATATGTGAAAACCTCTCTTTCTTTATTACTTCCTATTAATTGCAACGATGACCAAAACTATGTTTGTCAACTCTCAACAACTTTTATTCATCATACTCCTTATATGTGAGCTCATTACTCTCCATAAGATCCATATGATCTCTTTATTTCTTTTTATTTATTCTCTTTTATTTTATTCCCTCAAGATCGTAGCAAGATAATCAAGCCCTTGACTCAACACTAATCTTTATTATATATAGCTCACGGACTCGATTACATAGGAAGTTCATAAAGCAAAACTCACAACTAGATCATACTAACACTTTATTCTACTAGATCAAGATATTATCAAAAGGATCGAACTAAGAAAAATGGTAAAGATAAAAGTGATGGTGATACGATACCGGGGCACTCCCCCAAGCTTGGCAGTTGCCAAGGAGAGTGCCCATACTCATGTGTTTATGTTTCCTTCCTCGGAGGTGGTGATGAAGGAGTTGTTGATGATGTAGGTGTTGGGGAACATAGTAATTTCAAAAAATTTCCTACGCACACGCAAGATCATGGTGATGCATAGAAACGAGAGGGGAGAGTGTGATCTACGTACCCTTGTAGACCGACAGCGGAAGCGTTAGCACAACGCGGTTGATGTAGTCGTACGTCTTCACGGCCCGACCGATCAAGCACCGAAACTACGGCACCTCCGAGTTTTAGCACACGTTCAGCTCGATGACGATCCCCGGACTCCGATCCAGCAAAGTGTCGGGGAAGAGTTCCGTCAGCACGACGGCGTGGTGACGATCTTGATGTACTACCGTCGCAGGGCTTCGCCTAAGCACTGCTACAATATTATCGAGGATTATGGTGGAAGGGGGCACCGCACACGGCTAAGAATATGATCACGTGGATCAACTTGTATCTCTAGGGGTGCCCCCGCCTCCGTATATAAAGGTTCAAGGGAGGGGGGCCGGCCGGCCAAGGTGTGGCGCGCCAGGAGGAGTCCTACTCCTTCTGGGAGTAGGACTCCCCCCCTTTCCTAGTTGGAATAGGATTCGTGGAGTGGGAAAAGAGAGAGAGAGAAGGAGGGGGGCACCGGCCCCCTCTCTCCTTGTCCTATTCGGACTAGGGGTGGAGGGGCGCGCGGCCCAGCCCTGGCTGCCTCTTCTCTTCTTCCACTAAGGCCCACTAAGGCCCATATACCTCCCGGGGGGTTCCGGTAACCTCCCGGTACTCCGGTAAAATCCTGATTTCACCCGGAACACTTCCGATATCCAAACATAGGCTTCCAATATATCAATCTTTATGTCTCGACCATTTCGAGACTCCTCGTCATGTCCGTGATCACATCCGGGACTCCGAAGAACCTTCGGTACGTCAAAATGCATAAACTCATAATATAACTGTCATCGTAACCTTAAGCGTGCGGACCCTACGGGTTCGAGAACAATGTAGACATGACCGAGACACGTCTCCGGTCAATAACCAATAGCGGAACCTGGATGCTCATATTGGCTCCTACATATTCTACGAAGATCTTTTATCGGTCAGACCGCATAACAACATACGTTGTTCCCTTTGTCATCGGTATGTTACTTGCCCGAGATTCGATCGTCGGTATCCCATACCTAGTTCAATCTCGTTACCGGCAAGTCTCTTTACTCGTTCTGTAATACATCATCCCGCAACTAACTCATTAGTTGCAATGCTTGCAAGGCTTAAATGATGTGCATTACCGAGAGGGCCCAGAGATACCTCTCCGACAATCGAAGTGACAAATCCTAATCTCGAAATATGCCAACCCAACATGTACCTTTGGAGACACCTGTAGAGCACCTTTATAATCACCCAGTTACGTTGTGACGTTTGGTAGCACACAAAGTGTTCCTCCGGCAAACGGGAGTTGCATAATCTCATAGTCATAGGAACATGTATAAGTCATGAAGAAAGCAATAGCAACATACTAAACGATCGGGTGCTAAGCTAATGGAATGGGTCATGTCAATCAGATCATTCAACTAATGATGTGATCCCGTTAATCAAATAACAACTCTTTGTCCATGGTTAGGAAACATAACCATCTTTGATTAACGAGCTAGTCAAGTAGAGGCATACTAGTGACACTTTGTTTGTCTATGTATTCACACATGTATTATGTTTCCGGTTAATACAATTCTAGCATGAATAATAAACATTTATCATGAAATAAGGAAATAAATAATAACTTTATTATTGCCTCTAGGGCATATTTCCTTCAGTAGGCTTGTCGTCCATCTTCCAAGGCATAGGCTCAGCATCATAGAAGGATGATCGAGTCTCCGGGATCCTCAAATCTGCAGCCAAACTCATCCTCTTGAATCTATATTCATACTCACAGTTTTGGTTTTGCAGGTCATAGATCTGGGCTTGGAGGCGCTCGATTTTCTCGTCAAGCTTGAAGATGGCCTCCCCAATGTCCTTGGCATCCAACTTGTGGTTGTTGGTGAACTCCGTGATCATTATGTGATTCGAGTCGAGTCCACGCTCCACCATCTCTTGACACTTGAAAACTTGTTTCTCCAATGCCTTGAGCCTTGTCTCCGTGCTTCCGGTCCTCCGTAGTCCATCAACATCGCGGATGTGCAACAACCCCTCACGCATCTCAATGGTTTGAGGGTGTTGCAGCACCTCCGCGAGGTAGGGGGTGATGACCTTCTCGAAGAACTTGTCCTTGGGGGCACTTGAAGATGACATGGCGACCTGGATCTGTCAGAAAAACAGCTCGAAACAAAGACAGGAGATATTTGCGTGATACGGTGGTCAAAATGTTCGGGAGATTATATAGTGAATTTTTACCGACCAAAAGAAGTATCGTGCAAGAAAAAGGAGTTCGGAGAGCGCACGAGGTGTTTAGAGTTTGGCACATACAAATTTAATTGGAACGACAGGTAGATACCGTATATAGGTAGGTATGGTGGACTCATATGGAATAATTTTGGGATTTATGGAGTTGGATGCACAAGCAATATTCCCGCTTAGTACAGGTGAAGGCTAGAAAAAGACTGGGAAGCGACTAACTAGAGAGCGACAACGGTCAGGAACATGCATTAAAATTAATCAACACCGAATGCAAGCATGAGTAGGATATAATCCACCATGAACATAAATATCGTGAAGGCTATGTTGATTTTGTTTCAACTACATGCGTGAACATGCGCCAAGTCAAGTCACTTAAATCATTCAAAAGAGGATACCACCCTATCATACCACATCACAACCATTTTAATAGCATGTTGGCACGCAAGGTAAACCATTATAAGCTCCTAGCTAATCAAGCATGGCACAAGAAACTATGATCTCTAGTTGTCATTGCAAACATGTTTATTCATAATAGTTTGAATCAGGAACGATGAACTAATCATATTTACAAAAACAAGAGAGGTCGAGTTCATACCAGCTTTTCTCATCTCAGTCAGTCCATCATATATCGTCATAATTGGCTTTCACTTGCACGACCGAACGATGTGAATAATATTAAGAGTGCACGTTCATTGAACTAAGCTGGAATCTGCGAGTATTCAATAAATAGGAGAAGACAAGGCAATATGGGCTCTTTTGTCAGATCAACAATAATGCATATGAGAGCCACTTCAACAATTTAATCATGGTCTTCTCCTATCGACCCCCAAAGAAAAGAAATAAAACTATTTACACGGGAAAGCTCCCAACAAGCAAAAGGAGAACATGAAATATTTTTGGGTTTTCTTTTTAACTACTTCTAAGCATGGGAATTAAAACTAGCTAAAAGCTACAACTAATTTTTTTGGGTTTTTTTCTTAAGGTTTATTAAACACACAAGAAGAGAGCATAAAAAGGAAATAAACTAGCATGTATGATACAATGAAAAAGTATGAGCACCGACATCTAGCAATGAGTGTGTGTGAACATGAATGTAATGTCGGTGGGGAATACGTACTCCCCCAAGCTTAGGCTTTTGGCCTAAGTTGGTTTATTGCCACGGATGGCCTGGCGGATATCCACAGTTGTAGCTGGGATCATACCGCGATGGAGCGGCTATTGCCTCTTGAGCGGCAGCGTGGCGGCGAGCTGCCTCCGCCCTCCTCTCGTACTCATCTGCCTCATCTCTGGTAATAAAATGTCTTCCTTTCGCCTGATAATCAAAGAATGCAGGAACAAGGAGAGTAATACGGACAGCACGACATCTGTCAAAGATTAAGCGATACTAGAGAGGTGACGACAAACTGGTGGTGAACCATAGCATTAAAGTCTAGGTAAGCAGTGAAGGAAATATGCCCTAGAGGCAATAATAAAGTTATTATTTATTTCCTTATAATCATGATAAATGTTTATTATTCATGCTAGAATTGTATTAACCAGAAACATAATACATGTGTGAATACATAGACAAACAAAGTGTCACTAGTATGCCTCTACTTGACTAGCTCGTTAATCAAAGATGGTTATGTTTCCTAACCATGAACAATGAGTTGTTATTTGATTAACGAGGTCACATCATTAGTTGAATGATCTGATTGACATGACCCATTCCATTAGCTTAGCACCCGATCGTTTAGTATGTTGCTATTGCTTTCTTCATGACTTATACATGTTCCTATGACTATGAGATTATGTAACTCCCGTTTACCGGAGGAACACTTTGGGTGCTACCAAACGTCACAACGTAACTGGGTGATTATAAAGGAGCATTACAGGTGTCTCCAAAGGTAGATGTTGGGTTGGCGTATTTCGAGATTAGGATTTGTCACTCCGATTGTCGGAGAGGTATCTCTGGGCCCTCTCGGTAATACACATCACATAAGCCTTGCAAGCATTACAACTAATATGTTGGTTGTGAGATGATGTATTACGGAACGAGTAAAAGAGACTTGCCGGTAACGAGATTGAACTAGGTATTGGATACCGACGATCGAATCTCGGGCAAGTAACATACCGATGACAAAGGGAACAACGTATGTTGTTATGCGGTCTGACCGATAAAGATCTTTGTAGAATATGTAGGAGCCAATATGGGCATCCAGGTCCCGCTATTGGTTATTGACCGGAGACGTGTCTTGGTCATGTCTACATTGTTCTCGAACCCATAGGGTCCGCACGCTTAAGGTTACGATGACAGTTACATTATGAGTTTATGCATTTTGATGTACCGAAGGTTGTTCGGAGTCCCGGATGTGATCACGGACGTGACGAGGAGTCTCGAAATGGTCGATACGTAAAGATTGATATATTGGAAGCCTATGTTTGGACATCGGAAGTGTTCCGGGTGAAATCGGGATTTTACCGGAGTACCGGGAGGGTTACCGGAACCCCCCGGGAGCCATATGGGCCTTCATGGGCCTTAGTGGAAAGGAGAAAGGGGCAGCCCAAGGTGGCTGCGCCACTTCCCCCTCCCCTAGTCCTATTAGGACTAGGAGAAGGTGGCCGGCCCCCCTCTCTCCCTTCCCCTCCGAGGAATCCTAGTTGGACTAGGATTGGGGGGAGGAATCCTACTCCCAGAGGGAGTAGGACTCTCCTGCGCCTCCCTCCTTGGCCGGCCAGCCTCCCCTCCTCTCCTCCTTTATATACAGAGGCAGGGGACACCTCTAGACACACAATTTGATCCACGTGATCTATTCCTTAGCCGTGTGCGGTGCCCCTGCCACCATATACCTCGATAATACTGTAGCGGAGTCTAGGAGAAGCCCTGCTGCTGTAGTACATCAAGATCGTCACCACGCCGTCGTGCTGACGGAACTCTTCCCCGACACTTTGCTGGATCGGAGTCCGGGGATCGTCATCGAGCTGAACGTGTGCTCGAACTCGGAGGTGCCGTAGATTCGGTGCTTGATCGGTTGGATCGTGAAGACGTACGACTACTTCCTCTACGTCGTGTCATCGCTTCCACAGTCGGTCTGCGTTGGGTACATAGACAACACTCTCCCCCTCGTTGCTATGCATCACATGATCTTGCGTGTGCGTAGGAAATTTTTTGAAATTACTACGAAACCCAACAGTGGTATCAGAGCCTAGGTTATTTATGTTGATGTTATATGCACGAGTAGAACACAAGTGAGTTGTGGACGATACAAGTCATACTGCCTACCAGCATGTCATACTTTGGTTCGGTGGTATTGTTGGACGAGACGACCCGGACCAACCTTACGCGTACGCTTACGCGAGACCGGTTCCCTCGACGTGCTTTGCACATAGATGGCTTGCGGGCGACTGTCTCTCCAACTTTAGTTGAACCGAGTATGGCTACGCCCGGTCCTTGCGAAGGTTAAAACGGAGTCTATTTGACAAACTATCGTTGTGGTTTTTTGATGCGTAGGTGAGATTGGTTCTTACTTAAGCCCGTAGCAGCCACGTAAAACATGCAACAACAAAGTAGAGGACGTCTAACTTGTTTTTGCAGGGCATGTTGTGATGTGATATGGTCAAAGCATGATGCTGAATTCTATTGTATGAGATGATCATGTTTTGTAACCGAGTTATCGGCAACTGGCAGGAGCCATATGGTTGTCGCTTTATTGTATGCAATGCAATCGCGATGTAATGCTTTACTTTATTACTAAACGGTAGTGATAGTCGTGAAAGCATAAGATTGGCGAGACGACAACGATGCTACGATGGAGATCAAGGTGTCGCGCCGGTGACGATGGTGATCATGACGGTGCTTCGGAGATGGAGATCACAGGCACAAGATGATGATGGCCATATCATATCACTTATATTGATTACATGTGATGTTTATCTTTTATGCATCTTATCTTGCTTTGATTGACGGTAGCATTATAAGATGATCTCTCACTAAATTATTAAGAAGTGTTCTCCCTGAGTATGCACCGTTGCGAAAGTTCTTCGTGCTGAGACACCACGTGATGATCGGGTGTGATAGGCTCTACGTTCAAATACAACGGGTGCAAAACAGTTGCGCACGCAGAATACTCAGGTTATACTTGACGAGCCAAGCATATATAGATATGGCCTCGGAACACAAAGACCGAAAGGTCGAGCGTGAATCATATAGTAGATATGATCAACATAAAGATGTTCACCGATGAAACTACTCCATCTCACGTGATGATCGGACATGGTTTAGTTGATTTGGATCACGTGATCACTTAGAGGATTAGAGGGATGTCTATCTAAGTGGGAGTTCTTAAGTAATATGATTAATTGAACTTAAATTTATCATGAACTTAGTACCTGATAGTATCTTGCTTGTTTATGTTGATTGTAGATAGATGGCTCGTGCTGTTGTTCCGTTGAATTTTAATGCGTTCCTTGAGAAAGCAAAGTTGAAAGATGATGGTAGCAATTACACGGACTGGGTCCGTAACTTGAGGATTATCCTCATTGCTGCACAGAAGAATTACGTCCTGGAAGCACCGCTAGGTGCCAGGCCTGCTACTGGAGCAACGCCAGATGTTATGAACGTCTGGCAGAGCAAAGCTGATGACTACTCGATAGTTCAGTGTGCCATGCTTTACGGCTTAGAATCGGGACTTCAACGACGTTTTGAACGTCATGGAGCATATGAGATGTTCCAGGAGTTGAAGTTAATATTTCAAGCAAATGCCCGAATTGAGAGATATGAAGTCTCCAATAAGTTCTATAGCTGCAAGATGGAGGAGAACAGTTCTGTCAGTGAGCATATACTCAAAATGTCTGGGTATAATAATCACTTGATTCAATTGGGAGTTAATCTTCCGGATGATTGCGTCATTGACAGAATTCTCCAATCACTGCCACCAAGCTACAAGAGCTTCGTGATGAACTATAATATGCAAGGGATGAACAAGACTATTCCCGAGCTCTTCGCGATGCTGAAAGCTGCGGAGGTAGAAATCAAAAAGGAGCATCAAGTGTTGATGGTTAACAAAACCACTAGTTTCAATAAAAAGGGCAAAGGGAAGAAGAAGGGGAACTTCAAGAAGAACGGCAAGCAAGTTGCTGCTCAGGAGAAGAAACCCAAGTCTGGACCTAAGCCTGAAACTGAGTGCTTCTACTGCAAGCAGACTGGTCACTGGAAGCGGAACTGCCCCAAGTACTTGGCGGATAAGAAGGATGGCAAAGTGAACAAAGGTATATGTGATATACATGTTATTGATGTGTACCTTACTAATGCTCGCAGTAGGACCTGGGTATTTGATACTGGTTCTGTTGCTAATATTTGCAACTCGAAACAGGGGCTACGGATTAAGCGAAGATTGGCTAA
Source organism: Triticum urartu (assembly GCF_056163025.1). Taxonomy (NCBI): domain Eukaryota; kingdom Viridiplantae; phylum Streptophyta; class Magnoliopsida; order Poales; family Poaceae; genus Triticum; species Triticum urartu. The sequence continues at coordinate 625,395,565 of NC_141875.1, forward strand.
GGACGAGGTGACGATGCGCGTGGGAAACGGTTCCAAAGTCGATGTGATCGCGGTCGGCACGCTACCTCTACATCTACCTTCGGGATTAATATTAGACCTAAATAATTGTTATTTGGTGCCAGCGTTGAGCATGAACATTATATCTGGATCTTGTTTAATGCGAGACGGTTATTCATTTAAATCAGAGAATAATGGTTGTTCTATTTATATGAGTAATATCTTTTATGGTCATGCACCCTTGAAGAGTGGTCTATTCTTATTGAATCTCGATAGTAGTAATACACATATTCATAATGTTGAAGCCAAAAGATGCAGAGTTGATAATGAAAGTGCAACTTATTTGTGGCACTGTCGTTTAGGTCATATCGGTATAAAGCGCATGAAGAAACTCCATACTGATGGACTTTTGGAACCACTTGATTATGAATCACTTGGTACTTGCGAACCGTTCCTCATGGGCAAGATGACTAAAACACCGTTCTCCGGTACTATGGAGAGAGCAACAGATTTGTTGGAAATCATACCTACCGATGTATGTGGTCTGATGAATATTGAGGCTCGTGGCGGATATCGTTATTTTATCACCTTCACAGATGATTTAAGCAGATATGGGTATATCTACTTAATGAAACATAAGTCTGAAACATTTGAAAAGTTCAAAGAATTTCAGAGTGAAGTTGAAAATCATCGTAACAAGAAAATAAAGTTTCTACGATCTGATCGTGGAGGAGAATATTTGAGTTACGAGTTTGGTGTACATATGAAAAACTGTGGAATAGTTTCGCAACTCACGCCACCCGGAACACCACAACGTAATGGTGTGTCCGAACGTCATAATCGTACTTTACTAGATATGGTATGATCTATGATGTCTCTTACTGATTTACCGCTATCATTTTGGGGTTATGCTCTAGAGACGGCCGCATTCACGTTAAATAGGGCACCATCAAAATCCGTTGAGACGACGCCTTATGAACTGTGGTTTGGCAAGAAACCAAAGTTGTCGTTTCTTAAAGTTTGGGGCTGCGATGCTTATGTAAAAAAGCTTCAACCTGATAAGCTCGAACCCAAATCGGAGAAATGTGTCTTCATAGGATATCCAAAGGAAACTATTGGATACACCTTCTATCACAGATCCGAAGGCAAGACTTTTGTTGCTAAATTCGGAAACTTTCTTGAGAAGGAGTTTCTCTCGAAAGAAGTGAGTGGGAGGAAAGTAGAACTTGACGAGGTAACTGTACCTACTCCCTTGTTGGAAAGTAGTACATCACAGAAAATTGTTTCTGCGACACCTACACCAATAAGTGAGGAAGTTAATGATAATGATCATGAAACTTCAGAACAAGATACTACTGAACCTCGTAGATCAACCAGAGTAAGATCCGCACCAGAGTGGTACGGTAATCCAGTTCTGGAAGTCATGCTACTAGATCATGATGAACCTACGAACTATGAAGAAGCAATGGTGAGCCCAGATTCCGCAAAGTGGCTTGAAGCCATGAAATCTGAGATGGGATCCATGTATGAGAACAAAGTATGGACTTTGGTTGACTTGCCCGATGATCGGCAAGCAATTGAGAATAAATGGATCTTCAAGAAGAAGACTGACGCTGATGGTAATGTTACTGTCTACAAAGCTCGACTTGTCGCGAAAGGTTTTCGACAAGTTCAAGGGATTGACTACGATGAGACCTTCTCACCCGTAGCGATGCTTAAGTCCGTCCGAATCATGTTAGCGATTGCCGCATTTTATGATTATGAAATTTGGCAGATGGATGTCAAAACTGCATTCCTGAATGGATTTCTGGAAGAAGAGTTGTATATGATGCAACCGGAAGGTTTTGTCGATCCAAAGGGAGCTAACAAAGTGTGCAAGCTCCAGCGATCCATTTATGGACTGGTGCAAGCCTCTCGGAGTTGGAATAAACGTTTTGATAGTGTGATCAAAGCATTTGGTTTTATACAGACTTTCGGAGAAGCCTGTATTTACAAGAAAGTGAGTGGGAGCTCTGTAGCATTTTTGATATTATATGTGGATGACATATTACTAATTGGAAATGATATAGAATTTCTGGATAGCATAAAGGGATACTTGAATAAAAGTTTTTCAATGAAAGACCTCGGTGAAGCTGCTTACATATTAGGCATTAAGATCTATAGAGATAGATCAAGACGCTTAATTGGACTTTCACAAAGCACATACCTTGACAAAATTTTGAAGAAGTTCAAAATGGATCAAGCAAAGAAAGGGTTCTTGCCTGTGTTACAAGGTGTGAAATTGAGTAAGACTCAATGCCCGACCACAGCAGAAGGTAGAGAGAATATGAAAGATGTTCCCTATGCATCATCCATAGGATCTATCATGTATGCAATGCTGTGTACCAGACCTGATGTGTGCCTTGCTATAAGTTTAGCAGGGAGGTACCAAAGTAATCCAGGAATGGATCACTGGACAGCGGTCAAGAACATCCTGAAATACCTGAAAAGGACTAAGGATATGTTTCTCGTATATGGAGGTGACAAAGAGCTCACCGTAAAAGGTTACGTTGATGCAAGCTTTGACACTGATCCGGACGATTCTAAATCGCAAACCGGATACGTGTTTACATTAAACGGTGGAGCTGTCAGTTGGTGCAGTTCTAAACAAAGCGTCGTAGCGGGATCTACATGTGAAGCGGAGTACATAGCTACTTCGGAAGCAGCAAACGAAGGAGTCTGGATGAAGGAGTTCATATCCGATCTAGGTGTCATACCTAATGCATCGGGTCCAATGAAAATCTTTTGTGACAATACTGGTGCAATTGCCTTGGCAAAGGAATCCAGATTTCACAAAAGGACCAAACACATCAAGAGACGCTTCAACTCCATCCGGGATTTAGTCCAGGTGGGAGACATAGAGATTTGCAAGATACATACGGATCTGAATGTTGCAGACCCGTTGACTAAGCCTCTTCCACGAGAAAAACATGATCAGCACCAAAGCTCCATGGGTGTTAGAATCATTACAGTGTAATCTAGATTATTGACTCTAGTGCAAGTGGGAGACTGAAGGAAATATGCCCTAGAGGCAATAATAAAGTTATTATTTATTTCCTTATAATCATGATAAATGTTTATTATTCATGCTAGAATTGTATTAACCAGAAACATAATACATGTGTGAATACATAGACAAACAAAGTGTCACTAGTATGCCTCTACTTGACTAGCTCGTTAATCAAAGATGGTTATGTTTCCTAACCATGAACAATGAGTTGTTATTTGATTAACGAGGTCACATCATTAGTTGAATGATCTGATTGACATGACCCATTCCATTAGCTTAGCACCCGATCGTTTAGTATGTTGCTATTGCTTTCTTCATGACTTATACATGTTCCTATGACTATGAGATTATGTAACTCCCGTTTACCGGAGGAACACTTTGGGTGCTACCAAACGTCACAACGTAACTGGGTGATTATAAAGGAGCATTACAGGTGTCTCCAAAGGTAGATGTTGGGTTGGCGTATTTCGAGATTAGGATTTGTCACTCCGATTGTCGGAGAGGTATCTCTGGTCCCTCTCGGTAATACACATCACATAAGCCTTGTAAGAATTACAACTAATATGTTGGTTGTGAGATGATGTATTACGGAACGAGTAAAAGAGACTTGCCGGTAACGAGATTGAACTAGGTATTGGATACCGACGATCGAATCTCGGGCAAGTAACATACCGATGACAAAGGGAACAACGTATGTTGTTATGCGGTCCGACCGATAAAGATCTTCGTAGAATATGTAGGAGCCAATATGGGCATCCAGGTCCCGCTATTGGTTATTGACCGGAGACGTGTCTCGGTCATGTCTACATTGTTCTCGAACCCATAGGGTCCGCACGCTTAAGGTTACGATGACAGTTACATTATGAGTTTATGCATTTTGATGTACCGAAGGTTGTTCGGAGTCCCGGATGTGATCACGGACATGACGAGGAGTCTCGAAATGGTCGAGACGTAAAGATTGATATATTGGAAGCCTATGTTTGGACATCGGAAGTGTTCCGGGTGAAATCGGGATTTTACCGGAGTACCGGGAGGGTTACCGGAACCCCCCGGGAGCCATATGGGCCTTCATGGGCCTTAGTGGAAAGGAGAAAGGGGAAGCCCAAGGTGGCTGCGCCACTTCCCCCTCCCCTAGTCCTATTAGGACTAGGAGAAGGTGGCCGGCCCCCCTCTCTCCCTTCCCCTCCGAGGAATCCTAGTTGGACTAGGATTGGGGGGAGGAATCCTACTCCCAGAGGGAGTAGGACTCTCCTGCGCCTCCCTCCTTGGCCGGCCAGCCTCCCCTCCTCTCCTCCTTTATATACAGAGGCAGGGGACACCTCTAGACACACAAGTTGATCCACGTGATCTATTCCTTAGCCGTGTGCGGTGCCCCTGCCACCATATACCTCGATAATACTGTAGCGGAGTCTAGGCGAAGCCCTGCTGCTGTAGTACATCAAGATCGTCACCACGCCGTCGTGCTGACGGAACTCTTCCCCGACACTTTGCTGGATCGGAGTCCGGGGATCGTCATCGAGCTGAACATGTGCTCGAACTCGGAGGTGCCGTAGATTCGGTGCTTGATCGGTTGGATCGTGAAGACGTATGACTACTTCCTCTACGTCGTGTCATCGCTTCCGCAGTTGGTCTGCGTTGGGTACGTAGACAACACTCTCCCCCTCGTTGCTATGCATCACATGATCTTGCGTGTGCGTAGGAATTTTTTTGAAATTACTACGAAACCCAACAAGCAGGAGGCAATTCAATATCATCATTACGTATGGTTACACCAAGAAAATCAGCTAAGCAGGTTGCATATATTCCTCTAAAGAAATCTCCATTAAATCTATTATGATGCAACCTACGTGCAACAATGGCTCCCAAATTATAAGATTTGTCTCCTAACACAGCACTCCTAAGAATACTGAGGTCAGGGACACACATGTGACATGCCTCATCTTTACCATTAATGCATGTACCTATGAAGAGAGCAAAATAATGTATAGCAGGAAAGTGATTGCTCCCTATGGTAGCTTGTGTTATATCTCTAAATTCCCCCACAGTTATACTAGCAAGAAAATCTCTAAATTCAGATTTGCGAGGTTCCTTGACACTACCCCACTGTGGAAGTTTGCAAGCAGTGGTAAAATCCTCTAAGTCCATCGTATAAGATTTTTCATAAAGATCAAACAGGACAATTGGAGAATTGCGTGAAGATGAAAATTCAAACCTCCTCACAAAGGAACTAGTGAGATAGTGGTACTGGCAACACTTTTCCTCCTCGAAGCTCACAAGATCAGCGTTACGCAAATATGCGTTAAATTCTTCCTTGATTTCTGCTCGATCCATAAAGTCCTCTGAAGGCCATTCACAGGGCCGCACTGGAGCGTCCCTTGGTGGCTCATCATCAGCATCACGCATTGCAAGCCTAGGCTCTTGTTTCCTTGAAGAGCCACCTTGGTACATTTTCCTAAACATATTTCTTCCTCTGAAAAATTTCTGAATTTTTTAGTAACCTCAAATAAAAGTGAGCCAAGCTCAACAAAATTGATAGCAACAACTCCTACAAGTGCCTAGAGCCTATATCATGCATCAAGACTACTTGGGACCATATAAATTTGACATGCAAGCTCAAGAACATGGTCACCTAGGTAGCACAAATTTGCAATGAACAAAGCACTAGAACAAAAACTAATTGGACCAATGGAGGAGTCACATACCAAGGAACAATCCCCCAAGCAGTTTTGTGAGAGGTGCTTTGAGCAAGGAGATCGAAAATGGCAGCAAAATGAGCTTGGACTCGGGTTTGAACTGGATAATCGTGTTTGTGGGAGGAAGAAGGAGTGTGTGGGTGCATGAATAAGTGGAGGAGGGCCATTGTGGGCCCATGAGGCAGGGGGCGCGCCCTCCACCCTCGTTGCCAGGTGGATGCCCCCCGTGCTGTGTTCTCAGTGCCAAATATTCTCAAATATTCCAAAAAATCATATTTAAAATTCAGGGCATTTGGAGAACTTTTATTTCCGGGGTATTTTTATATTGCACGGATAAATCAGATAACAGATGGAAAATACTTATTTTTATTTTATTTAGTATAAATAACAGAAAGTAAAAGGAGGGTACACAGAGTTGTGTTTTCTAAATTCATCCATCTCATGATCATCAAAAGGAACCCATTAACAAGGTTGATCAAGTCTTGTTAACAAACTCATTCCGAATAACATGGAACAGGAGAATTTTCGAATAACACTAGGTTACCTCAACGGGGATATGCACATCCCCAACAATAAGAATATCATATTTCTTCTTGACAGTAGGAAGAGGAAATTCAAAACCTCCAAAAATAATCGATGGAATTTTTCCAATAGAATTGGTACTGTGGACTTGAGGTTGTTTCCTTGGAAAGTGTACCGTATGCTCATTACCATTAACATGAAAAGTGACATTGCCTTTGTTGCAATCAATAACAGCCCCTGCAGTATTCAAAAAGGGTCTTCCAAGAATAATAGACATACTATCGTCCTCGGGAATATCAAGAATAATAAAGTCCATTAAAATAGTAACGTTTGCAACTACAACAGGCACACCCTCACAGATACCGACAGGTATAGCAGTTGATTTATCAGCCATTTGCAAAGATATTTCAGTAGGTGTCAACTTATTCAAATCAAGTCTACGATATAAAGAGAGAGGAATAACACTAACACCGGCTCCAAGATCACATAAAGCAGTTTTAACATAGTTTCTTTTAATGGAGCATGGTATAGTGGGTACTCCTGGATCTCCAAGTTTCTTTGGTATTCCACCCTTAAAAGTATAATTAGCAAGCATGGTGTAAATTTTAGCTTCCGTTATCTTTCTTTTATTAGTGACAATTTCTTTCATGTACTTAGCATAAGGATTCATTTTAAGCATATCAGTTAATCGCATACGCAAAATGATAGGTCATTTCAGCAAAGCGCTCGAAATCCTCATCATCCTTTTTCTTGGATGGTTTGGGAGGAAAAGGCATGGTTTTCTGAACCCAAGGCTCTCTTTCCTTTCCGTGTTTCTTAGCAACAAAGTCTTCCTTATCATAACGTTGATTCTTTGATTGTGGGTTATCTAGATCAACAGTAGGTTCAATTTCTATATCATTATCATTACTAGGTTGAGCATCATCATGAACGTTATCATTAACATTGTCACTAGTTTCAGGTTCATTACCAGATTGTGTTTCAGCATCAGAAATAGAAAATATCATTTGGATTCTCAGGTGTTTCAGAAATAGGTTCACTAGAAGCATGCAAAGTCCTATCATTTTTCTTTTTCTTCCTTTTAGAAGGACTAGGTGCATCTATATTATTTCTCTGAGAATCTCGCTCAATTCTCTTAGGGTGGCCTTCAGGATACAGAGGTTCCTGAGTCATTCTACCAGTTCTAGTAGCCACTCTAACAACATAATCATTATTCTTACTATTCAATTCATTGAGCAAATCATTTTGAGCCTTAAGTACTTGTTCTACTTGAGTGGTAACCATAGAAGCATGTTTACTAATAAGTTTAAGTTCACCTTTGACATTAGCCATATAATCACCCAAGTGTTCAAGCATACCAGCACTGCGTTTTAATTCTCTACCAAAATAAGCATTGAAGTCTTCTTGCTTAACCTTAAAATTATCAAACTCATCTAAGCATTGGCTAGCAAACTTAGTAAGAGGGATTTCCGCTTATCATATCTATAGAGAGAATTTACCTTTACTACCTGCGTAGGGTTATCAAGACCATGTATTTCTTTAATAGGTAATGGATTAAGATCATGTGTTTCTTCAACAGGCGGTAAATTAAGACCGTGTATTTCTTCAATAGGAGGTAAATTCTTAACATCTTCAGCTTTAATACCTTTTTCTTTCATAGATTTCTTTGCCTCTTGCATATCTTCAGGGCTGAGAAATAGAACACCTCTCTTCTTCGGAGTTGGTTTAGGAATAGGCTCAGGAGTTGACTCAGGAATTGCCCAATTATTTTCATTTGTCAAAATATTATTCAATAGAATTTCAGCTTCATCCGGTGTTCTTTCCCTGAAAACAGAACCAGCATAACTATCCAGGTAATCTCTGGAAGCATCAATTAGTCTATTATAAAAGACATCAAGTATTTCATTTTTCTTAAGAGGATGATCAGGCAAAGCATTAAGTAACTTCAGAAGCCTCCCTCAAGCTTGTGGGAGACTCTCTTCTTCAATTTGCACAAAATTATATATATATCCCTCAAAGCAACTTGTTTCTTATGAGCAGGGAAATATTTAGCAGAGAAGTAATAAATCATATCCTAGGGACTACGCACACAACCAGGATCAAGAGAATTAAACCATATCTTGGCATCACCCTTTAATGAGAACGGAAATATTTTAAGGATATAAAAGTAGCGAGTTCTCTCATCATTAGTGAACAAGGTGGCTATATCATTTAATTTAGTAAGATGTGCTACAATAGTTTCATATTCATAGCCATAAAAAGGATCAGATTTAACCAAAGTAATTATATTAGGATCAACAGAGAATTCATAATCCTTATCAGTAACACAGATAGGTGAAGTAGCAAAAGCAGGGTTAGGTTTCATTCTAGCATTAAGAGATTGCTGCTTCCATTTAGCTAATAACCTCTTTAGATCATATCTATCATTGCAAGCAAGAATAGCTCTAGCAGATTCTTCATCCAGAACATAACCCTCAGGAATAATAGGAAATTCATATTTATTAGGGGGAGAGTCTTCATCATCACTTTCGTCAATATTATCAGTTTCAATAATTTCATTCTCTCTAACCCTAGCAAGTTGTTCATCAAGAAATTCACCAAGTGCCACAGTAGTATGAAGCATAGAAGTAGTTTCATCATAAGTATCATGCATAGCAGAAGTGGCATCATCAAGAACATGTGACATATCAGAACGAATAGCATAAGCAGGTTTAGGTGTCGCAAGCTTACTCAAAACAGAAGGTGAATCAAGTGCAGAGCTAGATGGCAGTTCCTTACCTCCCCTCGTAGTCGAGGGATAAATCTTGGTTTTTGGATCTCTCAAGTTCTTCATAATGATAAGAAGATATAAATCCCAAGTGACTCAAAGAATAGAGCTATGCTCCCCGGCAACGGCGCCAGAAAATAGTCTTGATAACCCACAAGTATTGGGGATCGCAACAGTTTTCAAGGGTAGAGTATTCAACCCAAATTTATTGATTCGACACAAGGGGAGCCAAAGAATATTCTCAAGTATTAGCAGCTGAGTTGTCAATTCAACCACACCTGGAAACTTAGTATCTGCAGCAAAGTGTTTAGTAGCAAAGTAATATGATAGTAGTGGTAACGATAGCAAAAGTAATGGTAGCAAAAGTAATGTTTTTGGTATTTTGTGGTGATTGTAACAATAGCAGCGGGAAAGTAAATAAGCGAAGAACAATATATGGAAAGCTCGTAGGCAATGGATCGGTGATAGAAAATTATGCCGGATGCGGTTCATCATGTAACAGTCATAACATAGGGTGGCACAAAACTAGCTCCTATTCATCAATGTAATGTAGGCATGTATTCCGAATATAGTCATACGTGCTTATGGAAAAGAACTTGCATGACATCTTTTGTCCTACCCTCCCATGGCAGCGGGGTCCTAATGGAAACTAAGGGATATTAGGGCCTCCTTTTAATAGAGTACCAGACCAAAGCATTAACACATAGTGAATACATGAACTCCTCAAACTATGGTCATCACTGGGAGTGGTCCCGATTATTGTCACTACGGGGTTGCCGGATCATAACACAGACTTGCAAGATAGGATCAAGAACTCTCATATATTGATGACAACATAATAGGCTCAAATCTGAAATTATGGCACTCGGGCCCTAGTGACAAACATTAAGCATAGCAAAGTCATAGCAACATCAATCTCAGAACATAGTGGATACTAGGGATCAAACCCTAACAAAACTAACTCGATTACATGATAAATCTCATCCAACCCATCACCGTCCAGCAAGCCTACGATGGAATTACTCACGCACGGCGGTGAGCATCATGAAATTGGTGATGGAGAATGGTTGATGATGACGATGGCGACGGATTCCCCTCTCCGAGAGGTTTTAGGGCTTGGCGGTGGCTCCGTATCGTAAAACGCAATGAATCCTTCTGTTTTATTTTTTCTCCCTGAAATCAAATATATAGAGTTGGGGTTGAGGTCGAGGAGCTCCAGGGGGCCCATGAGGTAGGGGGGCGCGCCCAGGGGGGCAGGCGCGCCCCCACCCTCGTGGCTAGGGTGTGGGCCCCCTGGTCTTCATCTTTTGCAAAGATTTTTTATTATTTCCAAAAAGATGTTCTGTGAAGTTTCAGGTCATTCCGAGAACTTTTGTTTCTGCACATAAATAACACCATGGCAATTCTGCTGAAAACAGCGTCAGACCGGGTTAGTTCCATTCAAATCATGCAAGTTAGAGTCCAAAACAAGGCCAAAAGTGTTTGGAAAAGTAGATACGACGGAGATGTATCAGAGACCTCTTGAAATATTATCTTGGGATGCCTTGGGCATCCCCAAGCTTGAGCTTTTGTGTTTCCTTAATTCTTCTCATATCACGGTTTTCCTAAATCTCAAATGCTTCATCCACACAAAACTCAACAAGAACTCATGAGATAAGTTAGTATAAACCAATGCAAAAACCTTACCATTCTCTACTGTGGCAAATCACTAAAATTATTATTAAACATTGCACACTAAATGCCTCTGCATATTTAATACTTCTATCCTCAAATAGAATCATTAAACAAGCAAACATATGCAAACAATGCAAACATAGCAACAATCTACCAAAACAGTACAATCTGTAAAGAATGCAAGAGTACAATACTTTCCTAACACCAAAAGTTATGAAAATTTGCCACACTGTAGAAAATTTATCAGAGCTCATTTTCCAAAAAGTTTCAACATTTTAACACATTCTGACTTTTCTAGGGAATTTTTGCAACAGCGGTAAACTTTCTGTTTTCAAACAGCAACATGTATACTTGCAAAATAAGCATGGCAAAGGCTATACTTGACATTTTTATTGAAATAAAAGATGCAAAATATTATTATAAATAACATAAAGCAAATACTAACAAAATAAAATGAAGCTCCAAGCAAAACACATATCATGTGACGAATAAAATACAGCCCCAAGTGAGGTTACCGATAATGTTGAAGGCGAAAGAGGGGATGCCTTCCGGGGCATCTCCAAGCTTAGTTGCTTAGATCTTCCTTGAATATTACCTTGGGGTGCCTTGTGCATCCCCAAGCTTACGGTCTAGTCACTCTTTATTCTCCTCATATCGACATCTCACCCAAAAATTGAAAACTTCAATCACACAAAACTTAACGGAACTTCGTGAGATAGGTTAGTATGATAAAGAGCAAACCATTTCACTTTGGTACTGTCAAAGACAAGGTTCATAATTGTTTCCACAGAATGCCTACTGTCGAATATCATTTCCACAATTTATATTGAGCAATATAAGCCATAGAAACTAGAAAACAAGCAAACTATGCATTGAAAACAGAATCTGTCAAAAACAAAACAATTTGTAGTAATCTGTACTCCAACCATACTTCTGCTACTCCAACAATTCTGAAAAATTAGGAAAACCTGAGAAATTTTTCTATTAATCTTCTTAAAAAAGAATCAGCATTCTATCACGCTTCTGTTAAAAATGAGAATTGTTTTCCTGAGCGCAAAAGTTTCTATTTTTCAGCAAGATCAAATCAACTATCACCTAAGCCACCCCAAAGGTCTTACTTGGCACTTTATTGAAACGAAAGCAATAAAACATGATTACTACAGTAGCCTAATCATGTGAACACACAAAAACAGTAGGTAAAAGTGTTGGGTTGTTTCCCAACAAGCGCTTTTCTTTAATGCATTTTAGCTAGGCATAATGATTTCAATGATGCTCGCATAAAAGATAAGAATTGAAACGTAAAGAGAGCATCATGAAGCACATGACAAGCACAGTTAAGTCTAACCCACTTCCTATGCATAGGGGTTTTGTGAGCAAACAATTTATGGGAACAAGAATCAACTAGCATAGGAAGGCAAAACAAGCACAACTTCAAGATTTTCAACACATAGAGAGGAAACTTGATATTATTGCAATTCCTACAAGCATAAGTTCCTCCCTCATAATAATTTTCAGTAGCATCATGAAGAAATTCAACAACATAACCATCACATAAAACATTCTTTTCATGACAGAAAAGCATAGAAAACTTATTACTCTCCACATAAGCAAATTTCTTCTCATCAATAGTAGTGGGAGCAAACTCAACAAAATAACTATCATGAGAGTAAAAATTAAAATCATGATGACAAGTTTCATGGTTATCATTATTCTTTATAGAATACATGTCATCACCATAATTATCATAGATAGCAACTTTGTTATCATAGTCAATTGAAGCCTCATCCAAAATGGTGGATTCATCACTAAATAAAGTCATGACCTTTCCAAATCCACTTTCATCATTATAATCATCATAAATAGGAGGCATGCAATCATTATAACAAATTTGCACATCAAATCTTGGGGGACTAAAAATATCATCTTCATCAAACATAGCATCCCCAAGCTTATGGCTTTGCATATCATTAGCATCATGGATATTCAAAGAATTCATACTGACAACATTGCAATCATGCTCATCATTTATACCGAAAATTCCATTGAATTCTTCTTCTATCAATTGAGCACAATTTTCCTTTCCATCATTTTCTCGAAAGACATTATAAAGATGATCAATAATATGACGCAACCTCAATTCCATCATTTTCTTCTATCAATTGAATTCTTCTTCTACCAAACTAGTGATAAAACAAGAAACTAAAAGATTCGATTGCAAGATCTAAAGATATACCTTCAAGCACTCACCTCCCCGGCAACGACGCCAGAAAAGAGCTTCGTTGACGGGATGTGAGTGCCTCTTTCCTAACCTCCCCAGCAACGATGCCAGAAAAGAGCTTGATGTCTACTACGCAACTTTATTCTTGTAGACACGTGTTGGGCCTCAAAGCACAGTGTTTTGTAGGACAGTAGCAATTTTCACTCAAGTGGATGACCTAAGGTTTATCAATCCGTGGTAAGTGTAGGATGAAGATGGTCTCTCTCAAATGACCCTGCAATCAAATACAAGAAATCTCTTGTGTCCCCAACACACCCAATACAATGGCAATTTGTATAGGTGCACTAGTTCGGCGAAGAGATGGTGATAAAAGTGTAATATTGATGGTAGAAATATATTTTTATAATCTGAATAAATAAAAATAGCAAGGTAGCAAGTAGTAAACGGGCACAAAAACGTTATTGCAATTTCTTAAAAACAAGGCCTAGGGTCCGTACTTTCACTAGTGCAATCTCTCAAAAGTGCTAATATAATTGGATCATATAACCGTCCCTCAACGTGCAACGAAGAATCACTCCAAAGTTCCTATCTAGTGGAGAATATACGATGGAATTGTTTGTAGGGTACGAAACCACCTCAAAGCTATTCTTTCCGATCAATCTATCCTAGAGTTCGTACTAAAATAAAACGAAGCCATTCTTTCTGATCGATCTAACCAAGAGTTCGTACTAAAATAACACCAAAGCAAATTCAGATTCATAATATTCAATCCAACACAAAGAACTTCAAAGAGTGCCCAAGAGTTCTACCGAAGAAACAAAGACAAGAACGTGCATCAACCCCTATGCATAGATTACCCCAATGTCACCTCGAGAATCCGCGAGTTGAGTGTCAAAACATATATCAAGTGAATCAATACGATACCCCATTGTCACCACGAGTATTCAATTGCAAGACATATATCAAGTGTTCTCAAATCCATAAAAGTATTCTATCCGATAACAACGAAATCTCAAAGGGAAAAACTCAATTCATCACAACAAGATAGAGATGGGAAAACACCATATGATTCGACTATATTAACAAAGCCCGCGATACATCAAGATCGTGACATCTCAAGAACACAAGGAAGAGAGATTAAACATATAGCTACTGGTACAAACCCTCAGCCCCGAGGGTGGACTGCTCCCTCCTCATCGTGGTGGCCACCGGGATGATGAAGATGGCCACCGGAGATGATTCCCCCCTCCGGCAGGGTGCCGGAAAGGGTCCAGATTGGTTTTCGGTGGCTAGAGAGCCTTGCGGCGACGAAACTTCTGATCTAGGTTAACCCCGAGGGTTTCTGAAATATTTGGGAATTTATAGGGCAAAGAGGGGGTGCGGGAGGCCATCGAGGTGGGCACAACCGACCTGGGCACGCCTGGGCCCCCAGGCGCGCCCTGGTAGGCTGTGCCCCCCTCGGGGCACCCCCCAGGTGCTGCTCTGGCCCATCGGGAGTCTTCTGGTCCATAAAAAAACCCACAAAAAGTTTCGTGGTGTTTGGACTCCGTTTGATATTGATTTCCTATGATGTAAAAAACAAGCAAAAACAACAATTGACACTGGGCACTGGGTCAATAGGTTAGTCCCAAAAAATGATATAAAGTTGCTATAAAATGATTGTATAACATCCAATAATGGTAATAAAACAACATGAATACTTCATAAATTATAGATACATTGGAGATGTATCACGCACCGATGTGGCTATTCCCCTATCGGAGCCGGCTTGACCTTGTCATTGCAGTTGACAAGTCTTGTACGTTCCCCTAAATGCCGGTGCCCAGAGCCAAATTCATCACATTGAATCTTTGAAAGACCAGCTCAAAGATAAAAGCACTGTCATCCACTTGAATGCCTCTCCCGCGAGATAAAAATCCCTAACCAAACTATTAGGTGGAGCCAAGGAACCAGGATACCCCTCTGTGCCACCTGCTGCATGAGCGGCAAGCAGAGAGGAGATACACCCACGAGCTCACGAGCAGTGGGGGGGGGGGGTGAGTGCCCTAGCTGTTGCTGTCATGTGAGAAAAGGAGGAAGTCTAACTTGAAAATGTGTCATATTATTGAGTGTAATTATCTAAAAAAGGAAATAAAAAAGTCTTTTTTGCATGGTAATATGTGTCTCATTCATATAATAAAGGTCAAGTTACAAGCCACATATACACTGGCATGACAAAAACTGAAAAGATGGCAAAACACTAGTCTTTTCACAAAGGACCACCAACCCAGAAGCAAAACCACAATCAAGATCGAAGAATCCTCTGAGCTTTACATCAATGCCCATTACCTGCCTCCAGAACCAACATAGCAACCACCAAAAGAAAATATGACGGATCACCCCTCACTCGAGCTCAACGCTTTGTGGACCTCTAGTGGCTCACCAAAGGCGAAGCCATTGCCGTTGAAAGAATCTGGTAGGGGCAGCACCCCAAACACGCCGTCAAACTGTAGATCTAGCACCCCGCTCGACTAAAACATCAAAGAAAGAAACCATACCTGTCAGTTGCAAGCCACGAACTAGCTGTCGCTGTCGAGAAACTCTAACGTAAAAGTCATTCATATTATAGTGTAATTTTCTAAAAAAAGAAAGAAAGAAACATATAGGGTGCATATACATGTATAAAAGGTAATGCCATCTCCAAAGAGGAACCTCAAACCGCCCGCAACGATCGCTCCGACTATACTCACCATGCCTGACATTTGTTCGATGAAATGCACATGCTAAAAAAATTGTCCCTTCTTCTTTGAAGCAACGAATTCGTATATGGAGTACATATACGAGCACTACTTTGAGTTGTCCGGCGAGGAGGACTACACGAATGAGATGACAATGATGCAGGTGGTCCTTGTAGACCCAGATTGTGCGGAGGAGCATATTCTCAACCGCAACAGGGCGCACGACCATTTGACGATGATGGACAACTCTTTTGCCCGCGATGCCCTCTTGTCTGCCAATTTTCACCGGCGCTTTCGGATGCGCCAAAATGTCTTCGATCATCTCTACCATGGCCTCCGGTCCTTGGATGACCACTTCATCTTGAAGAAGAACGTTGTGGGAAGGATTGAGTTATCTAGTTACCAGAAGTGTACAGTCACACTGCGGATGCTTGCATATGGCACGACCGCCGATTTGTGGGACGAGTACCTGTCTGAGAGCACATGCGGAGATGCCATGGTCAGGTTTGCAACTGCCGCGGTCCAGGTGTTTGGATCTCAGTACCTGAGAGAACCAACTTTGACAGACAACGAGAGGATCTTGGCAATCTCGGAAGCAAGAGGGTGACCAGGTTTGCCGAATCTCTTGACTGCATGCATTGAAAATGAAAGAACTGGCCAAAATCTTTACAAGGCCAATATCAGAGTCATTTTAAGAAGCCCACCATCATTCTTGATTCTTGAAGCAGTTGCATCACATGATCTTTGGATTGGGCCGCTTTGTTTGGTATGCCCGGATCTCACAGTGACATCAGTGTGCTACAACGATCACCATTGTTTGTTAGGCTAACTGAAAAAAGCTCCTTCTTGCCACTATACTGTCAATGATCATGACTACAACATGGGCTACTATCTGGTTGACGGTAACTATCCTCCGTGGGCTACCTTTGTCAACACCATCACTAACACAATTAGCCAGAAAAAGTCTCACTTTGCCCCAAAACAAGAAGTTGTTAGAAAGAATGTTGAGAGGGCATTTGGAGTTCTACAGGCACGTTTTGTACTTGGTCGTGGACCTGTTGAACAATGGGATCCAGAGAACTTGTGAGAGATGATGACCTGTTGTGTGATCATGCACAACATGATCGCAAAGGATGGCAGGTGAGGATGCTGCCGCAACTCTTGAATTTGAGAACATGGGTGATCATATCGAACTTCTAGACCAGAATCCGGCAACATTTGAAGAGTTTGTTCAAATGCATCAATAAATTCGTCATCGAGCAACTCACGAGCAAATGAAAGAAGGTCTGACTGAGCATCTCTGGATGGTTAAATGGGACAACAATGTTGGAGCGTAAATATTTATTTATTTTTTAAATTAGAACTACTATTGTGAATATATAAACTATTCTAGGGTATATATATTTGCGGCTATTTGTGCGTGCGGACTTGTAACGTTGGGTGGATGTCAGCTCCCGCATCTGTGTTCTTGGACTGGTCCATGTGCACGGACAGATACAGGGCAAAATTTGCAGGTGAGCGTTGAAGATGCCCTAGGCCGTGCAAAAAAGGTAGGACTGTGATCGTGCGTGCTACCGGTTCCATCTCTTGTTTTTTTAATTTGATGACGATCGGGTCCAGGTCATGTTGCCATGGTGCACACCCGCAAAAAAGAGAAATGTTGCCATGGTGTACATGCACGCACGGGATGGCCTTACTACCTCCTACGGCACCCCGGCTGGTCGGACCCGTACTGCGTCCCGCCTTATAAAACTAGCTGGCGACTTCCCTTATCCCGGTTTCATCTCTCGGAAACAAAACTTTATTTTATCCTGATTTTTTGCAACGACCTCTGCGAATCGCTACCGGCAGACCAACTCGGCCAGGCATATCACCGATCCACCGGCCAGAAGCTCAGCTATGAACGTCGCCCTCATGTGCGCGGCGCGGCGAGCGCGTGAAGCCAGCGTGGTGGTCGGCGTCCCGCTCACCGAGCCGTTGCAGATGCGAGCAGAGGCCGAGGCCTGGGTGGCCATCGGCGTCCCGCTCATAGAGCCTCGCCCCCCGCGCAAGCTGAGCCTCTACGAGAAGCCTCTAATCAGGGTAAAAGATGCATACTCACTTTGAAATTTTTCAGAGCTTAGGTGACTTGCCTTCTCAAACTAAGTGACAAGCGTGTTTAAAAGTCCTGTGACACACTACTTGCACTATGTAGAAATCTATTGTGTACCTTAATTGTTCGCTCTTGCACAAGTCAAAATTTCCCCGATCAAACCAAATACCTGAGAAAAGGTGTGAACCGACATTACAACTTGCCCCCTTACATATTTGTTCTTCGCAGTGTTTCGTCGCCATCGCAGGGTTTGCATATACAGTTATGCTCATCATGGGGGAAGGGCCACTCGGCGCAAAAATGTTGGGATTGTGCATGATTTGGGCTTTCACGGTTGGAATACTCTGGCTTACATTTAAAGCATGCGATCATCCGGATTTAGACACACTCGATACCTAATATTCTTCGCTTCAAGACTTGTTTTCTTGGTTGGAGTAATGGTATACACATGATATTTGCATTTATAGTGTATTATGTATAGTGATTTATGATGGGTGCACCACTATACTTTTTTATGCAAATGAAAAAAATTAAGGTCAAGCAATCTTAATTACTCTCTCTCTCTCTCTCATGCACACACACACACACAAATTGTGATTTCACTGCATCATACAGTTGGTCGTAATGCTTGGTCCCAACTGCTCGAGAGCAAAAGGGCGATCAGGGAACAACGGTTTCCTTACAGAACACTGGTGAAGCCACAACTTCTGCCCCTCTGTTCGCTGCTCCGATGGCGGACGGGGGGCGAGGGTCTATGTTTCGTTTGGTGCTGCTGGAGTGATGAGGACGGCTTCACGCCATATAAATCTGCTTCAGCTTCTTCCTCTTCATGACGATGTTGAGAAACTGGCAGCCTTGTCTTCTTGCCAGCTCTTTGAGACGGTGGGCAGGGCAATATAGGATTTAAGATCTCTCTCTCTCTCTCTCTCTCTCTCTCTCTCTAGTTTTAGTTAAACGGTCAAAATATCAATTGTTTTATGTAAATTATGTTCGAGCTTTAATGAAATTCATCGCGTTTGATGATTTTTCTTTGATTTAGTTGAACTGCCATTTGAAATGTATGCGTATAGCGTCGGATAGCCGGTTTCAGAGTACATAATTAATCACATAAAGTACATGAGACAATAGGGATGTACCACAATTGTAGAAGAGGTTCGATTCAAGGCCCATAACGCAAAAGAAACTATCCATAGAGGCAGGAACCTCGAAATTAGAGGAGTACTCGTTCTAAAGCTAACTTCTACCTCCTCAGGTTGTGACAAGTGGCGCTGCATGTGCGTTACTTGTCGCAACCTGTGAGTTTTTCCTTTTTTCGTAGAACCGTTTATTTAAAACATTTTATCTCTTAAACCGTGCGTCCAAATCTCAAACCATTTTTGCTGTTGGATTTCTCGTGTCGAGATCTTTAAAACTAGATTCCATGTTGATAGGTTTTAACAAATTTTTTCTTACGAAAAAATCGGATGAAAAAACCATGACTCCTGCGGAAGAAAAAAAATAAAAACATGTTTTTTTCCGAAAGGCACAACCATGCCTTCACAGAAGCAAATCGCGCCTCTCATAGAAGGGAACAAAGATTTTTTTTTTCGTTTCCAAGAGGCATGGCCGTGCTTCTCGCAAAAGAAAAACCGTGCCTCTCACGAAAGTGGAAAAAAAGAAAACACATTTTCGGTTTCCTCGCGGAAGAAAAATTCGTGCCTCTCATAGAAGCAAAACCGTGCCTCTCACGAAAGAGAAGACATTTTTTGTTTCCGAGAGGCACGGTCATGCCTCTCGCGAAAGAAAAATCATGCCACTTATGGAAGGAAATATTTTTTTTTCCGTTTTCGAGAGGCACCAGTCGTGCCTCGCGTGAAAACAAACACGTGATTCTCGCGGAAGCAAAACCGTGCTTCTCGTGAAAGAAAAAAGATGTGTTTTTTATATTTTTTTCCAAAAGCTAAGATTGACCGGTGAAAAACCAAAAAGCCGAAAAGGGTCTAAAAAGCCGAAAATGCGTGCTTAATAATAAAAGAAACATAAAATTAGGATAGAGCGCCCAAAGCGCGACACGTGGCGGCGGCTGAGAGCGCGACACATAGCGGCGGCTGAGGCACCCCAAGTGGTGCACTCTCAGTCCACCCACAAGTGATTGTTGGAAAGCTTTCAAAGGAGTGCTCGTCTACCAGTTGCTCCCCAGTAACCTGGGACCTACGCTCTGATCTATCTAAGCCTTTGCAGCGCCATCTCATCCTTACTATGAACTTCGTCACTAATAATGACAAAATATGATACTCGTCATTGACTACTTTGTCCAAGTTGACTTTTTTCAACCATCTTGGCCTAAAATCATGCAGAATAACCTTTTCCGTCATTACCTCTATGTTAAGTTTTCATGTGAAAATAGAAGAGGGGTACATATAAGTTAGGTGAACCAAAACATTTTTGTAATTTCAATTTAAACATTGGGTTCCTTCCTATATTTCAATTTAAACAGGATTGGCACTGCTGGCACATCCCAGATGAACTTCAACATTGATCATCTATCCAGATCAATTAATCAAGAGGAGTTGGAACAACCTTTCTATATGAAAGACGTGGATGATGTCATTAATTCTATGCCTAATGACAAATCCCCTAGACCTGATGGTTTTAATGGCATTTTCATGAAGAAATGCTGGCATATTATTAAAGAGAGTATCTATAAATTTCTTCAGGATTTCCAATATGAGAGTGTGGATCTTGCTCCAGTTAATACTGCTTATATTGCCCTGATCCCTAAGAAAGAAAACCCAGAAACTCCCAATGACTTCAGGCCCATCTCCTTGGTAAGTATGCCTATCAAAATCCTTACTAAGCTTCTTGCAAACAAAGTCCAAAAATGCATCATTCCTGTGATAAGCAAGAATCAATATGGTTTCATCAAAACCAGGAATATTCAGGATTGTCTTGCATGGTCTTTTGAGTACATCCATATGTGCCACAAGTCTAAGAAAGAAATTGTCATTTTCAAAGTGGATTTTGAGAAAGCATTTGACAAAATCAACTATGGGGCCATCCTTTTCATGCTCAAACACCTGGGGTTTGGAGACAAATGGATTAGATGGATCAATAACATCCTACAGACTGCCTCTGCTTCTGTAATTTTAAATGGTGTACATGGGAAGAAAATCAAATGCAAATGTGGAGTAAGACAAGGGGACCCTCTCTCCCCTCTTTTATTTGTTATTGATGCTGAATTGCTACAGATCCTGATTAACCAAGCTTGGCACAATGGCCACATCAATACTCCCATTGAGCAACCTGCTTCCATGTCATACCCTATTGTCCAATATGCTCATGACACCTTAGTTATTATGCCAGCTGTGCCTCATCAGATTTCACATGTTATGAAGACTTTAAAGACATTTTCAGAATTCACTGGACTTCAGGTAAATTTCCACAAATCCTCTCTTGTACCCATTAACATCTCTGATGAAAAAGCCACTCAACTTGCCAATATTTTGGGCTGTAAAAAGAAAGCATGCCTTTCACTTATCTGGGACTGCCAATGGGGTCCACCAGACCAAGAGTTGATGAGTTCATGCCAATGGTTTCTAGATTGGATAAAAGGTTATCTGGGACTGCAACAATGATGTCATATTCAGGTAGACTCACTCACCTCAAGGCTATTATCACTGCACTACCTATATTTGCCATGTGTTGTATCAGGGTGCTCTTCACCATCTTGGATCATTTTGAAAAATCTGGCAGAAGTTTTCTTTGGTATGGTAAGGACATCAATAAATTTGGCAAATGCCTTGTCAAATGGGAACAAGTTTGCTTACCCAAGGATGCTGGTGGTCTTGGCGTTCTAGATCTTAGAGCACACAACAAAGCACTCTTCACCAAATTCCTACACAAGTTCTTCAATAAAATGGATATCCCATGGGTGCAGCTTATTTGGAACAAATACTATGGAAATGGTGAGCTACCACAATTCCCAACTAGGCTTGGCTCATTCTGGTGGAGAGATTGCTGCTCTATTCTTGACAACTACAAAGACCTCACAACTTGTATTGCCGGTATTGGTGACACCATTTCTTTATGGCACGACAAATGGAAAGACAACCCACTGAAAGACAGCCTCCCACATCTGCACTCTGATGCCATAAACAAAGACATCTCTCTCCAGAAGGCTTGCATTGAAATTGAGAATGACTTCTATAGCATGTTCCACCTACCTATGTCTTCTGTGGCTGTTCAACAGAGCACTGAGCTCATGGTCCTCATTAATGGTGTGATGAGTAACAGTGAACCTAACATCTGGAAGTTTAAATGGCCCTCTGGACATTACAATGCTAAGAAGGTCTACCTTGAATATTTAGGATGCCCTGAGAAAGCTCCCAAACCTTTCCAATGGATTTGGAAGTCTGGTTGCCTTCCTAAACAAAAATTCTTTTTCTGGCTCCTTCTTCTGGACAGATTAAACACCAGAGATCTTCTCACCAGGAAAAACTTCTACATTGAGAGTTCCATATGTGTTTTATGTGATGATGAGCCTAATGAATACATGAAACATCTCTTCATCTCATGTGATTTTAGCCAAAAATTTTGGTTATCACTTGGCTTTGAATGGAACACTGATTTGAACTGCAATGATATGCTTATCGAAACCAGAAACAGAACTCAGATTCAGCCCTTTAAAGAATGCCTAATTGCTGGTTGTTGGACAATCTGGAAACAAAAAAACAACATCATTTTTTATAACAAGGAAAGGGACTTGAGCTACAGTATTTCCTACTTCAAGGAACATTTTGGCACCATCATGAAAAGAGTCAAACCTAGTTTAAAGGAGGGAATGCAAAGCTGGTTGGACTATTTGTAAACATTTATTTTTTATGCTCCCCTCCTTTGTTGTAATCCATCTGTGTATAACACCCCCCATATTAATGAAAAATAGAGTTACAATAGGGTTTTTACCCTACCGTGTTTGCTCAAAAAAATATATTGTTTTTTTCTTGAGGACAATCTAGGTTAAGTTTTGGAGGCTGGTCAGTGTATTTTTGCACTCATGTTTAAACCGGATAATCTCAAATTTTCTCAGAGAATCACTTCAATTTGATTACTAATGACTAATGAATACAAAACATTGTGAACCTATTTATTTATTATGTTTCCTAAAATTATGGACTATTTTAGGTGCAAAATCAAGTTATATATTTAAGATAATAAGTGTAGTGATCGATTCTGATCAATAAGAAGCGCACAACAGAGCATAGAGGGGAAGACTTCTTCTAGTACGACCGTGAGAGCTTGTACTAGCGCTCTTTCCAAGTGTTGCTACCTCCATGACCCTAAACTTTTGTGAAGGCCCCTAGGGTCAATACGCATCGGAGGCCCCCCAATCCCATTCCGCCTGCGTGCAGTATATAAAGGAGAGGAAAACCCTTCAGCAGAAGAGTCGTCACTCATTCGTCAAGTCACCCATTCACAGCAACCACCACCACTCCCATCTACAGCAGCCACTGCCATTTCCATAGCAATATCCACTTCCTTAGATTCCATCTCCAATAGCCATAATACTTGCAATCAGGAACAAATCGCAATCTGCAGGGATTGTAAGACCTATAATATCCCCATGTACGTGCATTGAGAGATTGTTGGTTTACTTTAATAATAACATGATTGTTGGTTTACTTTAATAATAACGTTATTTGATGTGTTATGCTATGCTTTTCTCTCTCTTGTTTCTACCTTGTTTTAAGGCCCCGCAGATACCTGTTGGGATATCGAAGATCAATCATGGAGTGGTTGAGTGCAGAGAGGAGCAGAAGGCTATGTCAAACGTCGGTGACAGTAAGATTAGTACGATAATTGGAACATATTCTCTAGGGGTACATAAGGTGCATTCATTAAGCGCCAATGTGTTGGTCAGATTATTTGTTAATAACTGGGATGAACCTGCGAGAGGGTAAGGGCCTCGGTTGGGAAATAAAATCTCGATGTTGCGGCAGTTGGTCATGGGGTTATCTAGACGCATCTCCCACAAACAATATGTTGAGAACATATAAGTAGTGATGTTTACCAATGATATTTTGATTATCTAGATAGGATCCCGAGCATAAGTATATACAGTTACAAGTAAAACCTCTAGCCCTGGCCATTTCTTTATCATTGTTTCTTCCATTAAACTGTACGATTTGGTCCGGGATAGCGGAGCACTTTTAGTAACAAGTTCTTCCAGAAATCACTTTTCCCAAGGCATCAATTTTCATGGGTTCAATTACCTAGGGTCACTCTAGGAAAAAACTATTAACATCCGAAACCGAATTGAACATAATCAACCAGCGAATAACCACAACCGCAGCTAGAACGAGATGTCGGCGCACCACTATTGATGTTCCCCTATAGGAACCGGCTTGACCTTATCGATGAAAGTTGATAAGTCTTGCACGTGCCCCTAAAGACCAGCGCCCCAGAGCCATAGTCATCGCATTAAACCTTTGAAATACCAGCCCAAAGATAAAGCACCATCATCCGCCTCAATGCAACTCTCACGAGATAAAAATGTTGGGGGAACACAGTAATTTCAAAAAAATTCCTACGCATATGCAAGATCCATCTAGGTTATGCATAGCAACGAGAGGGGAGAGTGTTGTCCACGTACCCTCGTAGACCGTAAGTGGAAGCGTTATGACAACGCGGTTGATGTAGTCATACGTCTTCACGATCCGACCGATCCTAGTACCAAAAGTACATCACCTCCGCGATCTGCACACATTCAGCTCGGTGACGTCCCACGAACTCTTGATCCAGTTGAGTGTCGAGGGAGAGCTTCGTCAGCACAACGGCGTGATGACGGTGATAATGAAGCTACTGGCGCAGGGCTTTGCCTAAGCACTGCAACGATATGATCGAGGTGGATTATGGTGGAGGGGGGCACCGCACACGGCTAAGACAATGTCAACTTGTGTGTCTATGGGGTGCCCCCTTCCCCCGTATATAAAGGAGTGGAGGAGGGGGAGGACCGGCCCTCTATGGCGCGCCCTGGAGGAGTCCTACTCCCACCGGGAGTAGGATCCCCCCTTCCCTAGTTGGACTAGGAGAGGAAGGAACACTACTAGGAAAAAGGCTACTAGCAGCGCGGATAAAATGGCTACTAGCAGCGCGGGTACCCGCGCTACTAGTATTGCGCTACAGCTAATAGTTAGTAGTAGTGTGGGTGCACCCGCGCTACTACTAAAAAGTTAGTAGTAGCGCTGGTGCACACCCGCGCTACTACTATTTGAATCCGCGCTACTACTATCAAAATAGTAGTAGCGCTTCTAGTATACTAGGCGCTACTACTATGCTAGATAGTAGTAGCGTGTAGTTTCCCCAGCGCTACTACTAACAAATTATAAATAAAATAAAAATAAAAATTACGTGCATTATTCATAGATAGAAATCAAGGACACGTCCAGTGCAAAATAAATTAAACACACACAACCGAAGGTGGCTACCTTCCCTAGTGTTCCACCACCAGCCCAAACAGACCACTTCTCTACATGTATCTACCAAGACTCGGAGTTCAGACGTCGGAGGACCCGAATCCTCCCTCACCCCGAAAGATGGCGTCGAGGGCCTCCACCTCGGCCACATTCGACATCGTGATCACATGGACGATCATCCGTGCGGCGCGGTCGCTGGGCTTCATGTCGAAGTCCACCTCTAAGTGGTTGAAGAGCACGACACCCACCAGGCTGCCGTAGTCAGTGTCAATCACCCCTATGGCCATGTCGGGAAAGTGAAAACTTGTTAGTACGCATTAGCGTTCAAATCCGGTAGAGTATTTTCTTTCTTTTTAGCACATGCACATGCATCAATAGTAACAGCCGGAGGCTAGTCCTTACTTTTTGCATGAGACGCGAAGAAGGCCAGGTCCCTCTTTGTTGCACGAATGAATCAAAGGAAAACACTGCCACAAGACATGAAGAAGGTCGGGTCCCCTCCTTCTGTAAATAGCTCAAGTGCCTGAAGTTGCAAGGAATCTTAATACAATGAACTCATAGTAATGCATAATAACAAGAAAAAAGAAAAAATCGTGAATCCTAAAGAAAAAGATCATTATGTGAGTCAAGATAATGTGGGTAACAGTATTCATTAATAAGAAAAATGGACTGAGATTTCTCGAGTGACATTTGTTTCACCAACAATGATTAATGATGAGGCATGTAAGATTTACCTGCGCAGCATCAGCATACCCTCTGGTCCTTGCAAGAACTTGAAGACCAAGGTTCTAGCTTTCTCCCCATTGACTAGCACAAGTGCAGCAGCACCGTCGCTGTACGTTAGCCCAAGATATGCTTTTCATAGGAACAGTAAAAGCTCTACTTAACCCAAGATCTGCAATTTTCAGTATCATCTTCTCCTTGTCAACCAATAGATTTTGGGGCTTTAAATCCCTATGATATCAAAGAGGAACAATCGTAAATCACATTAGCAACAATTGCAATATGTTGTATGGGCCGATAAATACAGCAACATAAATCAGAAAACAAAGGTCTAACCGATGAAGGACACCATGGCCATGGCAGTGTGCAATTCCTTTGCATAACTGATACAAAAAACTCTACAAGAAAGTAAAGAAAGTTGTCTATTAGCCCGAAACAGACCTATCAAAATTAAACTGGACTCTGCCATCTGCTATCCAATGAAAATTAACGATAGCATCCTCAAAATAAAGGCATGAAGATGAATTGGTTCCAAAGCTAACAACAAATTAATCTGTACTTGAGTGTATGCAAAATAGAGAACGCCCAGCAGCAGTCAACATTGAGTTTCAACCATTATACTAGCACTACTTAGTTCCTAATTTAGTATCCTGCAACTAGGCTAGAGTAGTAGAGTTTGCATATTTTTGGACGAATTCAAACCAGCTACAAATTTACAGTGTAGTTCACTCTGATTGCATATCAATGTTCTGCACGTTTCCGATGCAAAACTCAGAGTTCAGAATGGGCATATATGAGGAAGTGTCAAGTCCTCAGATCGATGGATAGGAGACTCAGCCGACGTAGCATCGGCAGAAAGCCAAGTGAGCAGGGCAAGGGAAAATCAGCCTCAAAACTAATTAAAATCGCTACCTTGACGACCTGAGTTGGGAGCGGCTTAGGGGCAGGCCCACGGCAGTAGTCGTCGACAAACTTCTTGAGGTCAGTGTCAAGGAACTCAAAGATGAGGTAGAGGACGGGCTTCCCTTCACCGCCAGCGCCGCTGCCCTTGGTGGCCTGCTCGATGGCGAGGAGGCGGACGATGTAGAGGGAGCTGGAGAGGAGGCGGAGGAGGGAAATCTCAAGGAGCGCGGTGGTCGGGATCCCTTCGTCGTCTCATCTATCTCCAGGCGGGTCTTCTTGAGCGCCACCACCTGGCCCGTCGCCTTGTCCTGCGCCTTGTACACCTTGCCGTAGGTGTCCTCCTCGACCTTCTCTAGCTTCTCGTACTTCTCCATGGTGCTTCCGACGGTCCGATGTCGGCGTCGTCCTCCTCGATGTGGCTGGTGTGATGGGGGCGGAGGGAGGAGGCGCAAACCCTAGGTGGCCTGCCGCAGCACCACCTCGTACACCGCCTCCTCCATCGCCGTCTGCGCCGCCACTAGGCTCGCCCTCAGGGCCGCCGCGCCGCCCCACCTCCATGCCGCGGCGGGGAGCAGCTCGGGCTGGCCGTCGCGATGGGCCTTGTTGGCTGGGCGGTGGAGGAAGGCTGCGCGCGTGTGCGGCCACACGATGGAGGATCCTGGCATGGGTCGGAGAAAGGGAGAGATCCCGTCGGCAAAGAAGATGAGAGGAGGTGGAGGGGATGTGAATCGGGGGTGGGTGCGGTGCGGGAGTGGGTGGACGGGGACGGTTGATGGGGTGCGGGATGGGACTGAAAGGCTAGTGGTAGCGCAGGGTATCTCACAGGTGCTACAGATATCCACTTAGCAATAGCGATGGTTTAAAACCCACGCTACTAATACGGTCTGTCCGTGGGGCACGGTCGAGAATATTTACTAATAGCGTGTTATTTTTTGCCACACGCTACTAGTAAATAGTACTAGTAACGCGGGTCATTATAGCGCGCTACTAGTAAATAGTAGTAGCGTGGGTAAATAAAGAGCGCTACTAGTAAGCGTCTGTGTATAAGCTTTTCCCTAGTAGTGGAAGGGGGAGGAAGGAGGAAGGGAAGGGGGGCCAGCCCCCACCCAATTCGGATTGGGTTTGGGAGGGGGGCCCTCCTAGGCTTCCTTCTCCTCTCTCCCACTATGGCCCAATAAGGCCCATATACTTCCCTGGGGGTTCCGGTAACCTCCTAGTACTCCGATAAATGCCCGAACTCACCCAGAACCATTCCTATGTCCAAACATAGTCATCCAATATATCGATCTTTATGTCTCGACCATTTCGAGACTCCTCATCATGTCCGTGATCATATCCGGGACTTCAAACAACCTTCGGTACATCAAAACACATAAACTCATAATACCTATCGTCAGCGAACGTTAAGCGTGCGGACTCTACGGGTTCGAGAACTATGTAGACATGACCGAGACTCATCTCCGGTCAATAACCAATAGCGGAACATGGATGCTCATATTGGTTCCTACATATTCTACGAAGATCTTTATCGGTCAAACCGCATAACAACATACGTTGTTCCCTTTGTCATCGGTATGTTACTTGACCAAGATTCGACGGTCGGTATTGTTGGAAATATGCCCTAGAGGCAATAATAAAAGGATTATTATTATATTTCCTTGTTCATGATAATTGTCTTTTATTCATGCTATAATTGTGTTATCCGGAAATCGTAATACATGTGTGAATACATAGACACCAACATGTCCCTGGTAAGCTTCTAGTTGACTAGCTCGTTGATCAACAGATAGTCATGGTTTCCTAACTATGGACATTGGATGTCATTGATAATGAGATCACATCATTAGGAGAATGATGTGATGGACAAGACCCAATCCTAAACATAGCACAAGATCGTATAGTTCGTTTGCTAGAGTTTTTCCAGTGTCAAGTATCTTTTCCTTAGACCATGAGATCATGTAACTCCCGGATACCGTAGGAGTGCTTTGGGTGTACCAAACGTCACAACGTAACTGGGTGACTATAAAGGTATACTACGGGTATCTCCGAAAGTGTCTGTTGGGTTGACACGGATCAAGACTGGGATTTGTCACTCCGTATGACGGAGAGGTATCTCTGGGCCCACTCGGTAATGCATCATCATAATGAGCTCAAAGTGACCAAGTGTCTGGTCACGGGATCATGCATTACGGTACGAGTAAAGTGACTTGCCGGTAACGAGATTGAACGAGGTATTGGGATACCGACGATCGAATCTCGGGCAAGTAACGTACCGATTGACAAAGGGAATTGTATACGGGGTTGCTTGAATCCTCGACATCGTGGTTCATCCGATGAGATCATCGAGGAGCATGTGGGAGCCAACATGGGTATCCAGATCCCGCTGTTGGTTATTGGACGGAGAGCCATCTCGGTCATGTCTACATGTCTCCCGAACCCATAGGGTCTACACACTTAAGGTTCAGTGACGCTAGGGTTGTAGAGATATGAATATGTAGTAACCCGAAAGTTGTTCGGAGTCCCGGATGAGATCCCGGACGTCACGAGGAGTTCCGGAATGGTCCGGAGGTGAAGAATTATATATAGGAAGTGCAGTTTCGGCCATCGGGAGAGTTTCAAGGGTCACCGGTATTGTACCGGGACCACCGGATGGGTCCCGGGGGTCCACCGGGTGGGACCACCCATCCCGGAGGGCCCCATGGGCTGAAGTGGGGAGGGGAACCAGCCCATAGTGGGCTGGTGCGCCCCACTTGGCCCACCCCCTGCGCCTAGGGTTGGAAACCCTAGGGTGGGGGGCGCCCCACTTGCCTTGGGGGCCACTCCACCCTTGGCCGCCGCCCTCCTAGGAGATCCCATCTCCTAGGGCCGGCGCCCCCCTTGGGGAGCCTATATAAAGGGGGGGAGGGAGGGGCAGCCGCACCCTTGACTCTTGGCGCCTCCCTCTCCCCTGCTACACCTCTCCCTCTCGTAGTAGAATGGCGAAGCCCTGCTGCGGTGACTCCTGCATTCACCACCACGCCGTCGTGCTGCTGGATCTTCATAAACCTCTCCTCCCCCCTTGCTGGATCAGGAAGGAGGAGATGTCACGCTGACGGTACGTGTGTTGAACACGGAGGTGCCGTCCGTTCGGCGCTAGGATCTCCAGTGATTTGGATAACGTCGAGTACGACTTCCTCATCCCCGTTATTTGAACGCTTCCGCGCGTGATCTACAAAGGTATGTAGATGCAATCCGATCACTCGTTGCTAGATGAACTCATAGATGGGTCTTGGTGAAACCGTAGGAAATTTTTTGTTTTCTGCAACGTTCCCCAACAGTGGCATCATGAGCTAGGTCTATACGTAGTTCCTTTTGCACGAGTAGAACACAATTTGTTGTGGGCGTAGATGTTGTCAACTTTCTTGCCGCTACTAGTCTTATTTTGCTTCAATGGTATTGTGGGATGAAGCGGCCCGGACCAACCTTACACGTATGCTTACGTGAGACCGGTTCCACCGACTGACATGCACTAGTTGCATAAGGTGGCTGGCGGGTGTCTGTCTCTCCCACTTTAGTTGGAGCGGATTTGATGAAAAGGGTCCTTATGAAGGGTAAATAGAAGTTGACAAATCACGTTGTGGCTTTAACGTAGGTAAGAAAACGTTCTTGCTAGAACCCTCTTGCAGCCACGTAAAACTTGCAACAATAATTAGAGGACGTCTAACTTGTTTTTGCAGCAAGTGTTTTGTGATGTGATATGGCCAAAGTTGTGATGAATGATGAATGATATATATGTGATGTATGAGATCATGTTCTTGTAATAGGAATCACGACTTGCATGTCGATGAGTATGACAACCGGCAGGAGCCATAGGAGTTGTCTTTATTTTTTGTATGGCCTGCGTGTCATTGAGAAACGCCATGTAAATTACTTTACTTTATTGCTAAAGTGTTAGCCATAGTAGTAGAAGTAATAGTTGGCGAGCAACTTCATGGAGACACGATGATGGAGATCATGATGATGGAGATCATGGTGTCATGCCGGTGACAAGATGATCATGGAGCCCCAAGATGGAGATCAAAGGAGCTATGTGATATTGGCCATATCATGTCACTATTATTATTTGATTGCATGTGATGTTTATCATGTTTTTGCATCTTGTTTAATTAGAACGACGGTAGTAAATAAGATGATCCCTCATAATAATTTCAAGAAAGTGTTCCCCCTAACTGTGCACCGTTGCGACAGTTCATTGTTTCGAAGCACCACGTGATGATCGGGTGTGATAGATTCCAACGTTCACATACAACGGGTGTAAGACAGATTTACACATGCAAACACTTAGGTTGACTTGACGAGCCTAGCATGTACAGAGATGGCCTCGGTGTTGGGGAACGTTGCAGAAAACAAAAATTTTCCTACGGTTTCACCAAGATCCATCTATGAGTTCATCTAGCAACGAGTAATCGGATTCATCTACATACCTTTGTAGATCGTGAGTGGAAGTGTTCAAAGAACGGGGATGAGGTAGTCGTACACGACGTGATCCAAATCACCGGAGATCTTAGCACCGAACGGACGGCACCTCCGCGTTCAACACACGTACGGAACAGCCACGTCTCCTCCTTCTTGATCCAGCAAGGGCAGAGGAGAGGTTGAGGGAGATGGCACCAGCAGCAGCACGACGGTGTGGTGTTGTTGGAGCAGCAGTACTCCGGCAGGGCTTCGCCAAGCGCTATGGAGGAGGACGAGGTGTTGGAGAGGGAGGAGGAGGCAACAAAAGGCATGGGAGAAAAGCCCTCCTTCCCTCACTATATATAGGAGGGCCAAGGGGGGGGGGCGCCGGCCCTAGGAGACCCAATCTCCTAGGGTGGGGCGGCGGCCAAGGGGGGTTTCCCTGCCCCCCAAGGCACCTAGGAGGTGCCTTCCCCTCCTATGACTCTTTCCCCTTGTAACCCTAGGCGCATGGGCCTCTTGGGGCTGGTTCCCTTGGCCCATGAAGGCCAAGGCGCACCCCCTACAGCCCATGTGGCCCCCCGGGACAGGTGGCCCCATCCGGTGGACCCCCGGGACCCTTCCGGTGGTCCCGGTACAATACCGATAACCCCGAAACTTGTCCCGATGCCCGAAACAGGACTTCCCATATATAAATCTTTACCTCTGGACCATTCCGGAACTCCTCGTGACGTCCGGGATCTCATCCGGGACTCCGAACAACATTCGGGTTACTGCATATACATATCCCTACAACCCTAGCGTCACCGAACCGTAAGTGTGTAGACCCTACGGGTTCGGGAGACATGTAGACATGACCGAGATCGCTCTCTGGTCAATAACCAACAGCGGGATCTGGATACCCATGTTGGCTCCCACATGCTCCTCGATGATCTCATCGGATGAACCACGATGTCGAGGATTCAAGCAACCCCGTATGCAATTCCCTTTGTCAATCGGTATGTTACTTGCCCGAGATTCGATCGTCGGTATCCCAATACCTTGTTCAATCTCGTTACCGGCAAGTCACTTTACTCGTACCGTAATGCATGATCCCGTGACCAGACACTTGGTCACTTTGAGCTCATAATGATGATGCATTACCGAGTGGACCCGGTGATACCTCTCCGTCATACGGAGTGACAAATCCCAGTCTCGATCCGTGTCAACCCAACAGATACTTTCAGAGATACCTGTAGTGCACCTTTATAGTCACCCAGTTACGTTGTGACGTTTGGTACACCCAAAGCACTCCTACGGTATCCGGGAGTTACACGATCTCATGGTCTAAGGAAAAGATACTTGACATTGGAAAACTCTAGCAAACGAACTATACGATCTTGTGCTATGTTTAGGATTGGGTCTTGTCCATCACATCATTCTCCTAATGATGTGATCCCGTTATCAATGACATCCAATGTCCATAGTCAGGAAACCATGACTATCTGTTGATCAACGAGCTAGTCAACTAGAGGCTTACTAGGGACATGTTGGTGTCTATTATTCACACGTGTATTACGATTTCCGGATAATACAATTATAGCACGAATAAAGACAATTATCATGAACAAGGAAATGTAATAATAATGCTTTTATTATTGCCTCTAGGGCATATTTCCAACAGTCTCCCACTTGCACTAGAGTCAATAATCTAGTTACATTGTGATGAATCGAACACCCATGGAATTCTGGTGTTGATCATGTTTTGCTCTAGGGAGAGGTTTAGTCAACGGATCCGCTACGTTCAGGTCCGTATGTACTTTACAAATCTCTATGTCTCCATCTTGAACATTTTCACGAATGGAGTTGAAGCGACGCTTGATGTGCCTTGTCTTCTTGTGAAACCTGGGCTCCTTGGCAAGAGCAATAGCTCCAGTGTTGTCACAAAAGAGCTTGATCGGCCCCGACGCATTGGGTATGACTCCTAGGTCGGTGATGAACTCCTTCACCCATATTGCTTCATGTGCTGCCTCCGAGGCTGCCATGTACTCCGCCTCACATGTAGATCCCGCCACGACGCTCTGCTTGCAACTGCACCAGCTTACTGCCCCACCATTCAAAATATACACGTATCCGGTTTGTGACTTTGAGTCATCCAGATCTGTGTCGAAGCTAGCGTCGACGTAACCCTTTACGACGAGCTTTTTGTCACCTCCATAAACGAGAAACATTTCCTTTGTCCTTTTCAGGTACTTCAGGATATTCTTGACCGCTGTCCAGTGTTCCTTGCCGGGATTACTTTGGTACCTACCTACCAAACTTACATCAAGGTTTACATCAGGTCTGGTACACAACATGGCATACATAATAGAACTTATGGCTGAGGCATAGGGGATGACACTCATCTCTTCTATATCTTCTGCCGTGGTCGGACATTGAGCTGAGCTCAATTTCACACCTTGCAAAACAGGCAAGAATCCTTTCTTGGACTGATCCATTTTGAACTTCTTCAAAATCTTATCAAGGTATGTGCTTTGTGAAAGACCTATGAGGCGTCTCGATCTATCCCTATAGATCTTGATTCCTAATATATAAGCAGCTTCTCCAAGGTCCTTCATTGAAAAACTCTTATTCAAGTAGGCCTTAATGCTGTCCAAGAGTTCTATATCATTTCCCATCAAAAGTATGTCATCTACATATAATATGAGAAATGCAACAGAGCTCCCACTCACTTTCTTGTAAACGCAGGCTTCTCCATAAGTCTGCGTAAACCCAAACGCTTTGATCATCTCATCAAAGCGAATGTTCCAACTCCGAGATGCTTGCACCAGCCCATAAATCGAGCGTTGGAGCTTGCACACCTTGTCAGCATTCTTAGGATCGACAAAACCTTCCGGTTGCATCATATACAATTCTTCCTTAAGGAAACCATTAAGGAATGCCGTTTTGACGTCCATCTGCCATATCTCATAATCATAAAATGCGGCAATCGCTAACATGATTCAGACGGACTTCTGCTTCGCTACCGGTGAGAAAGTCTCATCGTAGTCAACCCCTTGAACTTGTCGATAACCCTTAGTGACAAGCCGAGCTTTATAGATGGTCACATTACCATCCGCGTCTGTCTTCTTCTTAAAGATCCATTTATTTTCTATGGCTCGCCGTTCAATGGGCAAGTCAGTCAAAGTCCATACTTCGTTTTCATACATGGATCCTATCTCGGATTTCATGGCTTCTAGCCATTTGTCGGAATCCGGGCCCGTCATCGCTTCTTCATAGTTTGAAGGTTCACCGTTGTCTAACAACATGATTTCCAAGACAGGGTTGCCGTACCACTCTGGGGCGGAACGTGTCCTTGTGGACCTTCGAATTTCAGTAGGAGCTTGATCATAAGTATCTTGATCATCATCATTAACCTCCTCTCTAGTCGGTGCAGGCACCTCAGGAACGTTTTCTTGAGTTGCGCCATTTTCCGGTTCAAGAGGTAATACTTCATCAAGTTCTACTTTCCTTCCACTTACTTCTTTCGAGAGAAACTCTTTCTCTAGAAAGGACCCATTCTTGGCAACAAAGATCTTGCCTTCGGATCTGAGGTAGAAGG
This sequence comes from Triticum urartu, assembly GCF_056163025.1. Classification (NCBI taxonomy): domain Eukaryota; kingdom Viridiplantae; phylum Streptophyta; class Magnoliopsida; order Poales; family Poaceae; genus Triticum; species Triticum urartu. Next base: position 625,430,385 of record NC_141875.1, read on the forward strand.
TATACCCAGTAGTTTCTATAGGGTATCCTATGAAGACGCATTTTTCCGACTTGGGTTCGAGCTTTTCAGGTTGAAGTTTCCTGACATAAGCATCGCATCCCCAAACTGTCAGAAATGACAACTTAGGTTCCTTACCAAACCATAATTCAAACGGTGTCGTCTCAACGGATTTCGACGGAGCCCTATTTAAAATGAATGCGGAAGTCTCTAAAGCATACCCCCAAAAGGATAGCGGTAAATCGGCAAGAGACATCATAGATCGCACCATATCTAATAGAGTGCGGTTACGACGTTCGGACACACCATTACGCTGAGGTGTTCCAGGCGGCGTGAGTTGTGAAACTATTCCACATTTTCTTAAGTGTGTGCCAAACTCGTGACTCAAGTATTCTCCTCCTCGATCTGATCGTAGGAACTTCATTTTCCTATCACGTTGATTCTCAACCTCACTCTGAAATTCCTTGAACTTTTCAAAGGTTTCAGACTTGTGTTTCATTAAGTAGACATACCCATATCTACTCAAGTCATCAGTGAGGGTGAGAACATAACGATAGCCACCGCGAGCCTCAACACTCATTGGACCGCACACATCAGTATGTATGATTTCCAATAAGTTGGTTGCTCGCTCCATTGTTCCTGAGAACGGAGTCTTGGTCATTTTACCCATGAGGCATGGTTCACACGTGTCAAATGATTCATAATCAAGAGACTCTAAAAGTCCATCTGCATGGAGCTTCTTCATGCGTTTGACACCTATGTGACCAAGGCGGCAGTGCCACAAGTATGTGGGACTATCATTATCAACCTTACATCTTTTGGTACTCACACTATGAATATGTGTAGCAATACGCTCGAGATTCATTTAGAATAAACCATTTACCATAGGAGCATGACCATAAAACATATATCTCATATAAATGGAACAACCATTATTCTCAGATTTAAATGAGTAACCATCTCGAATTAAACGAGATCCCGATACAATGTTCATGCTCAAAGCTGGCACTAAATAACAATTATTGAGGTTTAAAACTAATCCCGTAGGTAAATGTAGAGGCAGCGTGCCGACGGCGATCACATCGACCTTGGAACCATTCCCGACGCGCATTGTCACCTCGTCCTTCGCCAGTCTCCGCTTATTCCGCAGCTCCTGCTTTGAGTTACAAATGTGAGAAACTGCACCGGTATCAAATACCCAGGAGCTACTACGAGTGCTGGTAAGGTACACATCAATTACATGTATATCACATATACCTTTTGTTTTGCCGGCCTTCTTGTCTGCTAAGTATTTGGGGCAGTTCCTCTTCCAGTGACCACTTTCCTTGCAATAAAAGCACTCGATCTCGGGCTTGGGTCCATTCTTTGGCTTCTTCCCGGCAGCTTGCTTGCCGGGCGCGGCAACTCCCTTGCCGTCCTTCTTGGAGTTATTTTTACCCTTGCCCTTCTTGAACTTAGTGGTTTTATTGACCATCAACACTTGATGTTCCTTCTTGACTTCTACCTCTGCTGATTTTAGCATAGCAAATACTTCAGGAATGGTCTTCTCCATCCCCTGCATATTGAAGTTCATCACAAAGCTTTTGTAGCTCGGTGGAAGCGACTGGAGGATTCTGTCAATGACCGCGTGATCCGGGAGATTAACTCCCAGCTGAGTCAAGCGGTTATGTAACCCAGACATAGTGAGTATGTGCTCACTGACAGAACTATTTTCCTCCATCTTACAGCTGAAGAATTTGTCGGAGACTTCATATCTCTCAACCCGGGCATGAGCTTGGAAAACCATTTTCAGCTCTTCGAACATCTCATATGCTCCATGTCTCTCAAAACGCTTTTGGAGCCCCGGCTCTAGGCTGTAAAGCATGCCGCACTGAACGAGGGAGTAGTCATCGGTACGTGCCTGCCAAGCGTTCATAACGTCTTGTTCTGCAGGGAGAACAGGTGCGTCACCCAGCGGTGCTTGTAGGACATAATCTTTCTTGGCAGCTATGAGGATGATCCTCAGGTTCCGGACCCAGTCCGTATAGTTGCTGCCATCGTCTTTCAGCTTGGTTTTCTCTAGGAACGCGTTGAAGTTGAGGACTACGTTGGCCATTTGATCTACAAGACATATTGTAAAGATTTTAGACTAAGTTCATGATAATTAAGTTCATCTAATCAAATTATTCAATGAACTCCCACTTAGATAGACATCCCTCTTCTAGTCATCTAAGTATAACATGATCCGAGTCAACTAGGCCGTGTCCGATCATCACGTGAGACGGACTAGTCAACGTCGGTGAACATCTTCATGTTGATCGTATCTTCTATACGACTCATGCTCGACCTTTCGGTCTTCTGTGTTCCGAGGCCATGTCTATACACATGCTAGGCTCGTCAAGTTAACCCTAAGTGTTTTGCATGTGTAAAACTGTCTTACACCCGTTGTATGTGAACGTAAGGATCTATCACACCCGATCATCACGTGGTGCTTCGAAACGACGAACTTTAGCAACGGTGCACAGTTAGGGGAGAACACTTCTTGAAATTGTTGTGAGGGATCATCTTATTTACTACCGTTGTTCTAAGTAAACAAGATGAAAAACATGATAAACATCACATGCAATCAAATAATAATAGTGACATGATATGGCCAATATCACACAGCTCCTTTGATCTCCATCTTGGGGCTCCATGATCATCTTGTCACCGGCATGACACCATGATCTCCATCATCATGATCTCTATCATTGTGTCTCCATGAAGTTGCTCGCCAACTATTACTTCTACTACTATGGCTAACGCGTTTAGCAATAAAGTAAAGTAATTTACATGGCGTTTCTCAATGACACGCAGGTCATACAAAAATAAAGACAACTCCTATGGCTCCTGCCGGTTGTCATACTCATCGACATGCAAGTCGTGATTCCTATTACAATAGCATGAACATCTCATACATCACATATAGATCAATCATCATTCATCACAACTTTGGCCATATCATATCACAAAGCACTTGCTGCAAAAACAAGTTAGACGTCCTCTAATTGTTGTTGCATGTTTTACGTGGCTGAAGTAGGGTTCTAGCAAGAACGTTTTCTTACCTACGTGAAAGCCACAACGTGATTTGTCAACTTCTATTTACCCTTCATAAGGACCCTTTTCATCGAATCCGCTCCAACTAAAGTAGGAGAGACAGACACCCGCCAGCCACCTTATGCAACTAGTGCATGTTAGTCGGTGGAACCGGTCTCACGTAAGCGTACGTGTAAGGTTGGTCCGGGCCGCTCATCCCACAATACCATTGAAGCAAGATAAGACTAGTAACGGCAAGAAAGTTGACAACATCTATGCCCACAACAAATTGTGTTCTACTCGCGCAAGAACAACTACGCATAGACCTAGCTCTGATACCACTGTTGGGGAACGTTGCAGAAAAAAAAATTCCTACGGTTTCACCAAGATCCATTTATGAGTTCATCTAGCAACGAGTAATCGGATGCATCTACATACCTTTGTAGATCGCGAGCGGAAGCGTTCAAAGAACGGGGATGAGGTAGTCGTACACGACGTGATCCAAATCACCGGAGATCTTAGCACCGAACGGACGGCACCTCCGCGTTCAACACACGTACGGAACAACCACGTCTCCTCCTTCTTGATCCAGCAAGGGCAGAGGAGAGGTTGAGGGAGATGGCACCAGCAGCAGCACGACGGTGTGGTGTTGTTGGAGCAGCAGTACTCCGGCAGGGCTTCGCCAAGCGCTATGGAGGAGGAGGTGTTGGAGAGGGAGGAGGAGGCAACCAAAGGCGTGGGAGAAAAGCCCTCCTTCCCTCACTATATATAGGAGGGCCAAGGGGGGGCGCCGGCCCTAGGAGATCCAATCTCCTAGGGTGGGGCGGCGGCCAAGGGGGGTTTCCCTCCCCCCAAGGCACCTAGGAGGTGCCTTCCCCTCCTAGGACTCTTTCCCCTTGTAACCCTAGGCGCATGGGCCTCTTGGGGCTGGTTCCCTTGGCCCATGTAGGCCAAGGCGCACCCCCTACAGCCCATGTGGCCCCCCGGGACAGGTGGCCCCATCCGGTGGACCCCCGGGACCCTTCCGGTGGTCCCGGTACAATACCGATAACCCCGAAACTTGTCCCGATGCCCGAAACAGGACTTCCCATATATAAATCTTTACCTCTGGACCATTCCGGAACTCCTCGTGACGTCTGGGATCTCATCCAGGACTCCGAACAACATTCGGGTTACTGCATATACATATCCCTACAACCCTAGCGTCACCGAACCTTAAGTGTGTAGACCCTACGGGTTCGGGAGACATGTAGACATGACCGAGATCGCTCTCTGGTCAATAACCAACAGCGGGATCTGGATACCCATGTTGGCTCCCACATGCTCCTTGATGATCTCATCGGATGAACCACGATGTCGAGGATTCAAGCAACCCCATATGCAATTCCCTTTGTCAATCGGTATGTTACTTGCCCGAGATTCGATCGTCGGTATCCCAATACCTCGTTCAATCTCATTACCGGCAAGTCACTTTACTCGTACCATAATGCATGATCCTGTGACCAGACACTTGGTCACTTTGAGCTCATAATGATGATGCATTACCGAGTGGGCCCGGTGATACCTCTCCGTCATACAGAGTGACAAATCCCAGTCTCGATCCGTGTCAACCCAATAGATACTTTCGGAGATACCTGTAGTGCACCTTTATAGTCACCCAGTTACGTTGTGACGTTTGGTACACCCAAAGCACTCCTACGGTATCCGGGAGTTACACGATCTCATGGTCTAAGGAAAAGATACTTGACATTGGAAAACTCTAGCAAACGAACTATACGATCTTGTGCTATGTTTAGGATTGGGTCTTGTCCATCACATCATTCTCCTAATGATGTGATCCCGTTATCAATGACATCCAATGTCCATAGTCAGGAAACCATGACTATCTGTTGATCAACGAGCTAGTCAACTAGAGGCTTACTAGGGACATGTTGGTGTCTATTATTCACACGTGTATTACGATTTCCGGATAATACAATTATAGCACGAATAAAGACAATTATCATGAACAAGGAAATGTAATAATAATGCTTTAATTATTGCCTCTAGGGCATATTTCCAACACTCGGAACACAGAAGACCGAAAGGTCGAGCATGAGTCGTATAGAAGATACGATCAACATGAAGATGTTCACCGATGTTGACTAGTCCGTCTCACGTGATGATCGGACACGGCCTAGTTAACTCGGATCATGTTATACTTAGATGACTGGAGGGATGTCTATCTAAGTGGGAGTTCATTGAATAATTTGATTAGATGAACTTAATTATCATGAACTTAGTCTAAAATCTTTACAACATGTATTGTACATCAAATGGCCAACGTTGTCCTCAACTTCAACGCGTTCCTATAGAAAACCAAGCTGAAAGATGATGGCAGCAACTATACGGACTGGGTCCGGAACCTGAGGATTATCCTCATAGCTGCCAAGAAAGATTATGTCCTACAAGCACCGCTAGGTGAAGCACCTGTTCTCCCTGCAGAACAAGACGTTATGAACACTTGGCAGACACGTACCGATGATTACTCCCTCGTTCAGCGCGGCATGCTTTACAGCTTAGAGCCGGGGCTCCAAAAGCGTTTTGAGAGACACGGAGCATATGAGATGTTCGAAGAGCTGAAAATGGTTTTTCAAGCTCATGCCCGGGTCGAGAGATATGAAGTCTCTGACAAGTTCTTCAGCTGTAAGATGGAGGAAAACAGTTCTGTCAGTGAGCACATACTCACTATGTCTGGGTTACATAACTGCTTGACTCAGCTGGGAGTTAATCTCCCGGATGACGCGGTCATTGACAGAATCCTTCAGTCGCTTCCACCGAGCTACAAGAGCTTTCTGATGAACTTCAATATGCAGGGGATGGAAAAGACCATTCCTGAAGTATTTGCAATGCTGAAATCAGTAGAGGTAGAAGTCAAAAAGGAACATCAAGTGTTGATGGTGAATAAAACCACTAAGTTCAAGAAAGGCAAGGGTAAGAAGAACTTCAAGAAGGACAGCAAGGGAGTTGCCGCGCCCGGCAAGCAAGTTGCCGGGAAGAAGCCAAAGAATGGACCCAAGCCCGAGACTGAGTGCTTTTATTGCAAGGAAAGTGGTCACTGGAAGCGGAACTACCCCAAATACTTAGCGGATAAGAAGGCCGGCAAAACGAAAGGTATATGTGATATACATGTAATTGATGTGTACCTTACCAGTACTCGTAGTAGCTCCTGGGTATTTGATACCGGTGCAGTTTCTCACATTTGTAACTCAAAGCAGGAGCTGCGGAATAAGCGGAGACTGGCGAAGGACGAGGTGACGATGCGCGTCGGGAATGGTTCCAAGGTCGATGTGATCGCCGTCGGCACGCTACCTCTACATTTACCTACGGGATTAGTTTTGAGCCTCAATAATTGTTATTTAGTGCCAAGTTTGAGCATAAACATTGTATCAGGATCTCGTTTAATACGAGATGGCTACTCATTTAAATCCGAGAATAATGGTTGTTCTATTTATATGAGAGATATGTTTTATGGTCATGCTCCGATGGTGAATGGTTTATTCTTAATGAATCTCGAGCGTAATGCTACACATATTCATAGTGCGAGTACCAAAAGATGTAAGGTTGATAATGATAGTCCCACATACTTGTGGCACTGCCGCCTTGGTCACATAGGTGTCAAACGCATGAAGAAGCTCCATGCAGATGGACTTTTAGAGTCTCTTGATTACGAATCATTTGACACGTGCGAACCATACCTCATGGGTAAAATGACCAAGACTCCGTTCTCAGGAACAATGGAGCGAGCAACCAACTTATTGGAAATCATACATACTGATGTATGCGGTCCAATGAGTGTTGAGGCTCGCGGTGGTTATCGTTATGTTCTCACCCTCACTGATGACTTGAGTAGATATGGGTATGTCTACTTAATGAAACACAAGTCTGAGACCTTTGAAAGGTTCAAGGAATTTCAGAGTGAGGTTGAAAATCAACGTGACAGGAAAATCAAGTTCCTGCGATCAGATCGTGGAGGAGAATACTTGAGTCACGAATTTGGCACACACTTAAGAAAATGTGGAATAGTTTCACAACTGACGCCGCCTGGAACACCTCAGCGTAATGGTGTGTCCGAACGTCGTAATCGCACTCTATTAGATATGGTGCGATCTATGATGTCTCTTACCGATTTACCGCTATCATTTTGGGGCTATGCTTTAGAGACTGCCGCATTCACTTTAAATAGGGCTCCGTCGAAATCCGTTGTGACGACACCGTATGAATTATGGTTTGGGAAGAAACCTAAGTTGTCATTTCTAAAAGTTTGGGGATGCGATGCTTATGTCAAGAAACTTCAACCTGAAAAGCTCGAACCCAAGTTGGAAAAATGCGTCTTCATAGGATACCCTAAAGAAACTATTGGGTATACCTTCTACCTCAGATCCGAAGGCAAGATCTTTGTTGCCAAGAATGGATCCTTTCTAGAGAAAGAGTTTCTCTCGAAAGAAGTAAGTGGGAGGAAAGTAGAACTTGATGAAGTATTACCTCTTGAACCGGAAAGTGGTGCAACTCAAGAAAATGTTCCTGAGGTGCCTGCACCGACTAGAGAGGAAGTTAATGATGATGATGATCACGAAACTTGAGATCAAGTTGCTACTGAACTTCGTAGGTCCACAAGGACACGTTCCGCACCAGAGTGGTACGGCAACCCTGTCTTGGAAATCATGTTGTTAGACAACGGTGAACCTTTGAACTATAAAGAAGCGATGGCGGGCCCAAATTCCAACAAATGGCTTGAAGCTATGCAATCCGAGATAGGATCCATGTATGAAAACAAAGTATGGACTTTGACAGACTTGCCCGATGATCGGCGAGCGATAGAAAACAAATGGATCTTTAAGAAGAAGAGGGACGCGGATGGTAATGTTACCATCTATAAAGCTTGACTTGTCACTAAGGGTTATCGGTAAGTTCAAGGGGTTGACTACGATGAGACTTTCTCTCCCATAGCGAAGCTGAAGTCCGTCCAAATCATGTTAGCAATTGCCGCATTCTATGATTATGAGATATGGCAAATGGACGTCAAAATGGCATTCCTTAATGGTTTCCTTAAGGAAGAATTGTATATGATGCAGTCGGAAGGTTTTGTCGATCCTAAGAATGCTGACAAGGTGTGCAAGCTCCAAAGCTCGATTTATGGGCTGGTGCAAGCGTCTCAGAGTTGGAACATTTTCTTTGATGAGATGATCAAAACGTTTGGGTTTATGCAGACTTATGGAGAAGCCTGCGTTTACAAGAAAGTGAGTGGGAGCTCTGTAGCATTTCTCATATTATATGTAGATGACATACTTTTGATGGGAAATGATATAGAACTTTTGGACAGCATTAAGGCCTACTTGAATAAGTGTTTTTCAATGAAGGACCTTGGAGAAGTTGCTTATATATTAGGCATCAAGATCTATAGAGATAGATCAAGAGGCCTCATAGGTCTTTCACAAAGCACATACCTTGATAAGATATTGAAGAAGTTCAATATGGATCAGTCTAAGAAGGGGTTCTTGCCTGTGTTGCAAGGTGTGAAATTGAGCTCAGCTCAATGTCCGACCACGGCAGAAGATATAGAAGAGATGAGTGTCATCCCCTATGCCGCAGCCATAGGTTCTATTATGTATGCCATGATGAAGCTATGTACCTGGGGTAGGAGCACGGACCCGTCCCAAAGAGTCCTACCCAAGGACATCCCTAGAAGAAATCGCCTATCAATCGACTTGAAGGCACTCCACTCGGCAGGTTCAAGACACTCGACCAAGAAGCTACCACTTGACCATGAAGCTAATCATTCGACTACCAGGAGACCTACAGTCGCTCCGTAGGCAAACGGTCAGCCGTTAAGTAGTCTTCATGGTCATTATAGCACTTTATTAGAGGCGTTACCAGTAACGCCCAATCTTAAATGTACTTTAAACCCTGCATTACTGAGGGAAGGAGGGGGCCAGCGAACTCTATATAAGCCACCCCTCCTCAGTAGGAAGGGTTCGCACCCCTGTAATCTATACACGCATAATCCAGTCGACCGCCTCTGGGCTCCGAGACGTAGGGCTATTACTTCCTCCGAGAAGGGCCTGAACTCGTAAACCTCGCGTGTAACAACTTCCCAATAGCTAGGATCTAGCCTCTCCATACTCACCCCCCTACATCACTGTCAGAGTTAGAACCACGATAGTTGGCGCCCACCGTGGGGCAGGAATCTTAGCGCTTAGTTGGAGAAGTTGCGATCTTTTCCGATCCCTTTGATCATGGTTTCTTGCGGAGTTTTGGTGGAGGGCCGCGAGATCCGTCTCGGCACGCTCACCTTCATCGCCGACGACTCCGCCTGGCTTCAGGAGGCACCACTCGACATCGACGCGCTCCCCGTCCGCGGTGCGACGCACTTCCGCGCATGCATTCATGGTGTTCTCCTGCGGCAGCCGTCGACCCAGTATCGGTCAACCCCTGCGTCGTCTCCCCGCCCTGTCTCCCACCAGCGCAAGCGCTCCGGTCGGTCAAGACTTCAGCGGTGGGTGAGGCATGCCGTGGCCCGCCAATCGGCAGCCCCCCAAGTCGCGGCAATCGAGCCCGTCGAATCCCTCTACGGCCTGTTCGACCTGTCGACTGGCTCCGTGGAGACCGCATCCGAGTGCGACAGCAGCGATCCAGCGGCTGAGGTTCTGGCGGTCGATGGAACACACAGTCCCCCCGGTTTCCCTCGCACTGATGGAGGCGCGGGTGGGGGCGATCCGTCGCATCCCCACGATGAGTATCTCCCCAAACCTCTCACATCATTACAGCGAGAGGAGCTTCGCCGCCGGAACATGGACGCGCTCCGCACTCCTATCGTCGGAGAGACCCCCGAGGCCCGGGCCTTAGAGGATGCGCGTTTGGCCAACTTGGCCGAGCGCACTCGAGTGGAGAATCTCCAGCGAGCACTCGACGAGCAAGCACGTCAGCGGGCTCCCGAGTCGAGTCGACGCCAGCTCTTCCCGCCGACGCAGGTATATCGAACCCCAGTCCAGAATTTGGCCGCTGCGGCCCGTATAGCAGAATCGATTCAGCCCTCCCAGTCGGAGGCTGGCAGGGGCTTGTTACAGATTAGGGCATTGCTCCGGGCGGCGGGAAACCAGAATTCCGCTGTCTCTCAGTCGCGGAATAGGATCCACAGTCGATCTGTCGCAACAGATACAGTTCAGTCGGCCCACAGCCCGAGATCGCTCCCGAGGCGTGAGGGACGTGGTGACCGGCATGACCAGTACAGGAGGAATGAGCAGTATGATCACCGATTCGACCGTGAAGATCGACGTCGAGTGCCAACCCCTCCCCCGAGGAGTGGGTCATATGCGCCTCGACGGCAAGATGACAGACGCCCTCATAGTGTTGGGTAGAGGATTCCAGTCGACCCCAGGGACCCAAGCTTTGATGCGAGATCCATCCTCGTTCAAGGTTTGGTTGACAGGAACAGAGCTCATCGAGAAGGCCACAACAGAGATGCGCCTGCCAGCAGCAGAGTACGCGCTTCAGGGCCAGAGTGTTTCAGTCGAGCCATCAGAGCCGCAGTGATTCCTCCCAATTTCAGGTTGGCGACTGGAATCAGGAAGTTCACGGGTGAATCTAAGCCTGACACCTGGCTCGAAGATTACCGAGTGGCTGTACAGATTGGCGGTGGAAATGATGAGGTGGCCATGAAGCATTTGCCTCTCATGTTAGAGGGCTCGGCCAGAGCGTGGCTAAATCAGTTGGCCCCCAGCAGCATTTACACTTGGGAGGACCTCTCCCGAGTGTTTATCACAACCTTTGAAGGAACATGCAAGCGACCTGCAGGCCTTACGGAGTTACGGTCTTGCGTGCAGAAGCCGAATGAAACCCTGAGGGAATACATCCAGAGGTGGATCACGCTGCACCACTCGGTTGAGAATGTACCAGACCATCAAGCAGTTTGTGCCTTCAAAGAAGGTGTTAAATACAGAGAGTTGAATCTGAAGTTCGGTCGAACTGGAGAGATGTCTCTGAATCAGATGATGGAGATTGCCACCAAGTATGCTAACGGAGAAGATGAAGATCGACTCCGGAGTGGCAAGCAGAAAGCAGTCGCCCAGGAAACCGGAGGCAATTCCAGTCGGAAGCAGAAGCGGAAGGCCAAGCCGGCCGCTCCTGGGGAGGCCCTGGCCATAGCCCAGGGAAACTTCAAGGGAAAATCCAAGGGCACCTGGAAGCCCAAGAAAGTCAAGAATCAAGACGGAAATGATGTTTTGGATCTGCCATGTCACATCCACACCAAGAAGGATGAAGAAGGTAATTTTATTTACCCAAAGCATACCACTTGACAGTGCCGGCTCCTGATCCAGCAGTTCCAAGGAAAGCAGTCCAAGGATAAGGAAAAAGAGTCGAACAGAGTCGAGGACAAGGAAGACAGTGATGATGGATACCCCCAAGTCAATTCCACCCTGATGATTTTTGCCGATGTCGAAAGCAAAATTCGACTGAAAGTCATTAACCGGGAGGTGAACATGGTTGCCCCGACAACACCCAGTTACCTGAAGTGGTCTCAGACTGCCATCACATTCGACCAGTCTGATCACCCAACGCACATTGCCACCTCTGGGAGGCAAGCTTTGGTGGTCGACCCAATTGTTGAAGGCACTCGACTGACTAAAGTCCTGATGGATGGGGGTAGTGGCCTGAACATACTGTATGCTGAAACATTGAAAGGAATGGGCATTCCGATGTCCAGACTCAGCACCACTAACATGAGTTTCCACGGAGCCATTCCTGGGAAGAAAGCCCAATCACTCGGCCAAATCGCTCTTGATGTGGTTTTCGGTGATTCAAAGAATTACCGCAAGGAAAAGTTGACATTCGAGGTTGTGGACTTCCAAAGTGCTTATCACGCCATTTTGGGTAGGCCAGCTTACGCACGCTTCATGGCCCGACCATGTTACGTGTATCTCAAACTAAAGATGCCTGGCCCCAAAGGCGTGATCACTGTTACAGGCAATCGGAAGAAGGCGGAAGAATGCTTTCAGAAAGGCTCGAAGATCGCTGACGCTCAGATGGCAGTAGTCGAGCTGAAAGAGTACCAAAAGAATGCCGACCCGAGTGATTTGCTGCGAGCCAAGAAGCCCGCCTCAGAATCAGCTTTTCAGTCGGCTGGCGAAACAAAGACAGTCCACGTTCACCCGACCGACCCCGACGCTGCTCCGACTCACATCTCGATGACGCTCGACTCCAAATAGGAAGAAGCGCTCATCCAGCTCCTCTGTGAGAACTGGGATATCTTCGCATGGAAACCCTCTGACATGCCTGGAGTTCCCAGAGGGCTGGCTGAGCACCGTCTACGGGTCGACCCAAAATTCAAGCCGGTGAAGGAACATCTTCGACGGTCCGCCGTCCAGAAGAAGCAAGCCATTGGCGAGGAGGTGGCTCGGCTCTTAGCAGCAGAGTTCATCCGAGAAATTTACCACTCCGAGTGGCTCGCCAATGTCGTCATGGTCCCCAAGAAGGACAAGTCACTTCGCATGTGCATCGATTTCAAACATATCAATCGGGCCTGCCCGAAAGATCATTTTCCTCTCCCTCGCATCGACCAAATAGTCGACTCGACTGCGGGGTGCGAGAGATTGTCTTTTCTAGATGCTTATTCCAGGTACCATCAGATCCGTCTGTATGGACCCGACGAAATCAAAACAGCTTTCATCACCCCATTCGGATGCTTCTGTTATGTCACTATGCCGTTCGGCCTCAAGAACGCCGGAGCCACGTTCATGAGAATGATTCAGAAGTGTTTACTCACTCAAATCAGTCGGAATGTGGAGGCATACATGGATGATATTGTGGTCAAGTCACGCAAAGGTTCCGACCTGCGAGCTGACCTTGCCGAAACCTTTGCCTACCTCAGGAGGTATGATATCAAGCTCAATCCATCAAAGTGCACATTCGGAGTTCCAGGCGGAAAGTTACTCGGTTTTATCGTTTCCGAACGAGGGATCAACGCCAATCCTGAGAAAATTGGCACCATACTCTGGATGAAGCGTCCTGTACGCGTGCACGATGTCCAAAAGCTTACAGGCTGCTTGGCCGCTTTAAGTCGATTCATTTCTCATCTCGGTGAAAAGGCGTTGCCTCTTTACCGACTGATGAAGAAGTCTGACAAATTCGAGTGGACTCCAGAAGCTGATGCAGCGTTCGCAGATCTCAAAGCTCTGCTCTCCACCCAGCCGGTGCTTGCTGCCCCAATCAGCAAAGAACCTTTTCTGCTTTACATTGCAGCCACAGGACAAGTTGTCAGCACAGTACTTACGGTCGAGCGGGAAGAGGAAGGAAAGACCTTCAGAGTTCAGCGCCCAGTCTATTATCTGTCTGAAGTTTTGACCCCTTCAAAACAAAGATACCCTCACTACCAGAAGCTTGTATATGGGATTTTACATGACCACGAAGAAGGTTGCACATTACTTCTCTGACCACTCCATTATAGTCGTCAGCGACGCCCCACTGTCAGAGATACTGCATAACAGAGATGCAACTGGTCGAGTGGCCAAGTGGGCGATTGAACTCCTTCCCTTAGATATCAGGTTTGAAGCAAAGAAGGCTATTAAGTCCCAAGCAATCGCATATTTCGTCGCCGAGTGGATTGAACAGCAGTTTCCGACTCAAGTTCACTCGGAGCACTGGATCATGTTCTTCGATGGATCTAAGATGCTGAATGGTTCCAGTGCTAGGGTAGTTTTAGTCTCCCCCCGAGGAGATAAGCTCAGATACGTCCTCCAGATTCACTTTGATTCCTCCAACAATGAAGCAGAGTATGAAGCACTTCTGTATGGGTTGCGCATGGCCATTTCAATCGGCGTCCGTCGCCTCATGGTCTACGACGACTCAGATTTGGTGGTTAATCAGGTGATGAAGGAGTGGGACGTCAGAAGTCCGGCTATGACTGGTTATTGCAACGCAGTGAGAAAGCTAGAAAAGAAATTCGAGGGGTTAGAGCTTCATCACATCCCCCGACTCAAAAATCAAGCAGCCGATGATCTAGCAAAGATAGGCTCCAAGAGAGAAGCCATTCCCAGCAATGTGTTTTTGGAGCACATCCGCTCGCCGTCATTCCAGGAGGATCCTTTCACAGAAGAAGCCCCACAACCGAAAGGTGCCACAGATCCGACTAAAGTCGAAGTTCCTGCTGTGGTCGACCTGATCATGGAAGTCTTGGCAATCCCTCCCGACTGGACGATACCATACATCGCGTATATCCTAAGGAAAGAGCTCCCGGAGGACGAGGAAGAGGCCCGACAGATCGTCCACCGATCCAAGGCCTTCACAGTCATAAAGGGGCAGTTGTATAGAGAAAGCACGACTGGAATCGGTCAGAAGTGCATAACACCAGAAGAAGGTCGAATAATCCTTGATGATATCCACTCGGGAACCTGTGGCCACCATGCGTCCTCTCGGACCATTGTGGCCAAAGCATATCGAGCAGGATTTTACTGGCCAAGAGCAAATGAGATGGCAAAAGAGATAGTCGACAAGTGTGGAGGCTGCCAGTTCTACTCCAACATGTCACACAAGCCTGCATCAGCCCTGAAGACCATTCCTCTCGTCTGGCCGTTTGCTGTCTGGGGACTGGACATGGTTGGTCCTCTGAGAACAGGCAGGAGCGGATTCACGCATGTGCTTGTGGCAGTCGACAAGTTCACCAAATGGATTGAAGCCAAGCCTATCAAGAACCTCGATGCTGGCGCTGCTATTAGTTTCGTCCGAGGACTAACATTCAGATATGGAGTCCCTCACAGCATCATCACTGACAATGGGTCAAACTTTGATTCAGACCAGTTCAGAGCCTTTTGTGCCTCTCAAGGCACTCGTGTCGACTATGCATCAGTTGCCCATCCCCAGTCGAATGGACAAGCTGAAAGAGCAAATGGTCTGATCCTCAAAGGACTAAAGCCTCGACTAATGCGTGATCTCAAGCATGCAGCAGGTGCCTGGGTCGACGAGCTTCCGTCAGTTCTGTGGGGATTAAGGACCACCCCTAACCGGTCGACTGGAAGAACTCCATTCTTTCTTGTTTATGGAGCCGAAGCCGTTCTGCCAAGTGATCTCCTTCACAATGCTCCCCGAGTCGAGCTTTACACCGAAGATGAAGCAGAACAGGCTCGGCAAGATGCAGTAGACCTCCTGGAAGAAGAAAGAGAGATAGCCATGATCAGATCGACCATTTATCAGCAAGACTTGCGTCGATTCCATGCCCGACATGTGAAGAGTCGAGCCTTCCAAGAAGGAGATTTGGTCCTCCGAGTGGATCAACAGAAACCACACAAGCTTGCTCCTACTTGGGAAGGCCCCTTCATCATCACCAGAGTCCTCCACAACGGAGCGTATCACCTCTACAATGTTGATCGCCAGATTGACGAGCCACGAGCTTGGAATGCGGAACTACTCCGCCCTTTTACATTTAAGTTCCTTCCCATAAAGATGTAATAAGAGAAACTTCCGCAGTTCATTTTTATCAAAGTCAAGAGTGTTCCAATGATTGCTGTCACTTCTGTTTACATACGAGAACCCCCAGTGGGTGACTTAGCCGCGAACCCGTTTCGCCTAAGTTCAAAAAAATCCTACCGAGTGAAGAGCAAACCTCCCACTCGGGGGCTTAGCTGCAGTCCAGCACTCGCCTAAGTTCTCCTACGCAGAGACTTAGCTGCAGTCAGCACTCGCCTAAGTTTGAAAAATCCTACCGAGTGGAGAGCAAACCTCCCACTCGGGGGCTTAGCTGCCGTCCAGCACTTGCCTAAGTTCTCCTACGCAGAGACTTAGCTGCAGTCAGCACTCGCCTAAGTTTGAAAAATCCTACCGAGTGGAGAGCAAACCTCCCACTTGGGGGCTTAGCTGCAGTCTAGCACTCGCCTAAGTTCTCCTACGAAGAGACTTAGCTGCGGTCGGCACTCGCCTAAGTTTGAAAAATCCTACCGAGTGGAGAGCAAACCTCCCACTCGGGGGCTTAGCTGCGGTCCAGCACTCGCCTAAGTTCTCCTACGCAGAGACTTAGCTGCAGTCAGCACTCGCCTAAGTTTGAAAAATCCTACCGAGTGGAGAGCAAACCTCCCACTTGGGGGCTTAGCTGCAGTCCAGCACTCACCTAAGTTCTCCTAAGAAGAGACTTAGCTGCGGTCAGCACTCGCCTAAGTTTGAAAAATCCTACCGAGTGGAGAGCAAACCTCCCACTCGGGGGCTTAGCTGCGGTCCAGCACTCGCCTAAGTTCTCCTACGCAGAGACTTAGCTGCAGTCAGCACTCGCCTAAGTTTGAAAAATCCTACCGAGTGGAGAGCAAACCTCCCACTTGGGGGCTTAGCTGCAGTCCAGCACTCGCCTAAGTTCTCCTACAAAGAGACTTAGCTGCGGTCAGCACTCGCCTAAGTTTGAAAAATCCTACCGAGTGGAGAGCAAACCTCCCACTCGGGGGCTTAGCTGCAGTCCAGCACTCGTCTAAGTCCTCCTACGAAGAGACTTAGCTGCGGTCAGCACTCGCCTAAGTTTGAAAAATCCTACCGAGTGGAGAGCAAACCTCCCACTCGGAGGCTTAGCTGCAGTCCAGCACTCGCCTAAGTTTGAAAATCCTACCGAGTGGAGAGCAAACCTCCCACTCGGGGGCTTAGCTGCAGTCCCGCGCTCGCCTAAGTTCTCCTACGAAGAGACTCAGCTGCGGTCAGCACTCGCCTAAGTTTGAAATCCTACTGAGCGAGAGCAAACCTCCTGCTCGGAGGCTTAGCTACAGCCCAGCACTCGCCTAAGTATGGAACACTTCTCATTTCCCGAGGACGACGAGGGGCAGGTCGACTGCCACCTTCTCCTTCGGAGCTGCACCACAGACACAAGTTATTTCGAGTGAAGATCAAATCCCACTCGACGGGTCATCCACAAAGAGATTCAACGACAAATCAAGTTCAAATAAAGCCTAAAAGGTCGCAGAGACCTCAGATCAAAGTACTCGAGCCCCCAGCTCGGCAGAGTTTAACTGTTACACTCCCACTCGGCATTCCGAGGCCAATTTAAAGCAGAGTTTAACGGATTACAAGATACACTCGGCATTCCGAGGCAAGTTTTTTCATTCCTCGGGAGGAGGAGGACTGGCAGGGGCGACAAACTCATCCAAGTCGATCCCATCTGCGATGCGGGTAGCAGCAGCAATAAATGTCTCCATGAAGTCCTGGAAGTTGTGCTTCCTCGTGTTGGCGACTTGGATGGCGGCCAGCTTCTCCTCCCGCACCTCCTTGCAATGGACGCGGACCAGAGACAGAGCCACGTTAGCACCGCACCGAGCTGAAGACTTCTTCCACTCCTGCACTCGGTCAGGGATTCCGTTGAGTCGAGTCATCAGAGACTCGAGATCATTCTGGAGCATGGACTCTGGCCAAAGCGTCGGGTCGATCCGCGTCATGACGACCTTCAGTCGAGCCAAGTAATCCACGACGCCGTCAACACGGGATTCCAGTCGGAGCAGGTTCATGGCAGCTTCGTCTTGCACCGGAGAGTTGATTGGGTCCAAACCTGTTTCGATCCGCCCGGTCTCCTCTTCGAAGTTCTGGCAAAGTTCTGCATGCACGACCCAAGGATAAGTCAAATTTCATAAAACTGAGTCGACACGAAAAAAAGAACCAGTCGGAACTGATTGTGCACCTTCGAGCTTGATGTACAGCTTCTTGGCAAAGCCCCTCAAATAGCTCTCCAGGTCGTCCCTCCTGCGAGCGATGCCTTCCATCTTCTCGCTCAGGGTGAGGTTCTCCTTCTTCCAACGCGAACACTCCCTGTTGGCTTCCTTCAGAGCGGTCTTCAACTTGGTGTTCTCCCCTTCTAATTGGTCGACCGAAGCCAGCTTCTGCGGGCCAGAGCGGTCTTGTCATCAGCCTCCTTTCGGGCGGCAGCCAAGTCCTGATCTTTCTTCGCCAGAGCTTCTTTCAGTTTTTCTGCAAAAATGATGATTGAGTCGGAGAAAGCGAAGAGATACTCAAGCCTGAAAATCAACCAGTCGACAAAGGCGTCTTACCTGCGGCGCCGTCTCTGACCTTCTGCAGCTCTGTCCTGGCCAGCTCCAGATCAAGGTTCATTTGAATTTGCTGCTTCTCCAAGTCAGCCAAGCGGGTTCAAAGATCACAAGATTTCTGAAGTCAAAGGGGAGAAGTTACAATTTCAGTAAAAAAGAAGAAAAGCAACAAAGGCAATAAATACTAAGACTACGGCCGACTACCAGCAGTCCACCATAGTCTCGGGGACTACACCCACTGGGTGCACTTAGCGTGCCCCCACCGGTTCCTATCCCACCCGACCGACCCCTGAAGTCGAGTCAAAGACAAGTTGCTTCCGAACAGCTAAGAGATGATAATGGAGTTTCTAAGACTACAGCCGAAGCAAAACATTCGACAGTAGCCTCGGGGGCTACACCCGGTGGGTGCACTTAGCGTGCCCCCACCGGTTCCTATCCCACCCGACCGACCCCTGAAGTCGAGTCAAAGACAAGTTGCTTCCGAACAGCTAAGAGACAATAATGGAGTTTCTAAGACTACAGCCGAAGCAAAACATTCGACAGTAGCCTCGGGGGCTACACCCAGTGGGTGCACTCAGCGTGCCCCCACAGTAAAAAAGAGAGAGAGAAAAACGTCGACTGCCCACAGTCGACGGGATACCGTTCCGTTCGACATGGCCCGATCAGACGGAGCGAAGAAACTCAACTATGACTCAATTTAAAGACTACAGTCAGCCAAGCGGGTTCAAAGATCACAAGATTTCTGAAGTCAAAGGGGAGAAGTTACAATTTCAGTAAAAAAGAAGAAAAGAAACAAAGGCAATAAATACTAAGACTACGGCCGACTACCAGCAGTCCACCATAGTCTCGGGGACTACACCCACTGGGTGCACTTAGCGTGCCCCCACTCGTCCAAAAACTGGCAAACACACCCGGTGGGTGTACAAACTCAAAGATCTTCGGAAAAGAGATTCTTCAAAGGACATACCAAAACGGACCAAGTGTTGAAGTCGACTGAACTGGACATTGCTCTGAAGTGCCGAGCTTGCGTCATAAGCCGCCTGGCAAGCTTCCCGAGCCACTTTTACCTGTTCCATCATGACTCCAGCCTGGCGTACAGCCTCCTTCGCAGTAGTCGCTTGGTCCTCAGGGACGGGGTACGCAGCAAAAAGCGAAGACGGATCTGCAGTCGACGCTGAAGGCCGCACACTCGTCAGAGGAACAGCGAAAGTCACGGAAGCCCGAGTGGGTTCGCCATCATCCCAAACTTCGGCCTCAGGCGCCGGAGTGGATTGCGGAGTCTTGCCAGCCAACGCCTTCTTCTTCCTCTTCACCCTCAGTGGTGCGTTGTCGTCGTTGTCCGAGAGGTCAATAACATGAGGAGGAGCTGCAAGGAAAACATTCAATCGACCAACGCTTCAGTCGACTCGTAAGCAGGACGTCAATGATCGTACCAGGGTTGGAGGTGACACCGTCCTCCATCTCTTGGTCGTCGTTCCTGGCGGAGACCTCAGAAGTTGCACCACTGCGAATCTCGAAAGTTAGTCAGTTGGCCCAGTGAATCGACCAAGGATCCGTCCACAGTCGACAAAGGAAAGCAAGTGTTATTGTTACCCCGAAATGGTGGGAACAGCTATCTTCATCTTGGGCAAGGCCTTGGGCGGCTTGGATGGCATCGTTCGTGGGTGCTTGGGAGCCTTCCCGGCCGGCGGAGGAGAAGAAGTCCGAGGGCGTTTCGACGACTGCCCAACAGGAGCAGTCGCCTTGCCATGATCCTGCGCTGGATCATGGGCGAGCTTAGACCGCCCCTCCGGGCGGGAGGGTTCAGCCTCCTCCTCCTCTTCACTGGAGAAGATGTCGTCGCCTTCCTCTCCCTCACCGTCGGACTCCCACTCGACCTGGTCGTCCCCGCTCTCGCCTCCGCTCCCCTCACCTTCCTCAGTCGGCCCTTGTGCCCCGTTGGGCGTCGAGTACATCTCAGTGGTAGCCTGGAAGACAACAGACAGAACGAAAGTCAATCGACTTGCCCGAAGAAGACTAATACAGGAGACCGGATATCCGACACAAAGACGTACCTGATCCACTTCATATGAGTTGTCGAGTGGAATTACCCTTCTGGCTCCTCGGGGGTTGTCTTTGTTCCCCGTGATGCTTGACAGCCACCCCTCCAGCATCTCATCGGTGACCTCCTCCGGGTGGATCCGAGTGGTGTCGTCAAGGCCAGAATACAGCCACATCGGGTGGTCTCGCGCCTGGAGCGGTTGGATGCGCCTCTGGAGAAAGACCTCTAACAGGTCCATCCCAGTCACCCCCTCGTGGACAAGCTCAACCACTCGACCCGCCAATACTTTGACTTGGGCACTTTCCTCCGGCGTGACTTTCAGAGAAATAGGCTTCTCGGCTCGGTCGAGGGAAAAAGGAGGGAGACCGGTCGACTGTCCGGCGGTCGCCTGGTCCTGGCAGTAGAACCAGGTCGACTGCCAGCCGCGGACCGATTCCGGGAAGGTGATAGAGGGGAAACAACTCTTCCCCCTCGTTTGGATCGCCAGGCCCCCGCACAGCTGGATCACTTGCGTCTTCTCATCACTCGACTTGGCCTTTTTAATCGACTGAGAGCGGCAAGTAAAGATATGCTTGAAAAGCCCCCAATGCGGACGGCACCCCAGGAAGGCCTCGCACATGGAAATGAACGCGGCAAGATAGACTATGGAGTTGGGGGTAAAGTGATGGAGCTGCGCTCCGAAGAAATTCATGAAGCTCCGGAAGAATGGGTGAGGAGGCAGAGAAAACCCTCGGTCAATGTGGGTGGCGAGGAGCACGCACTCACCGTCGCGGGGTTGCGGTTCGATCTCCCTCCCCGGGAGACGCGCGGCCTCGTGGGGAATGGCTCCTCCCTCGACCATGTCGTCGAGATCTTCCTGCCAGAGCACCGATGGCATCCAGTCGCCCTGAATCCAACCCTTGGGCAGGGTGGTCCGGGAGGAAGATCCGCCTCGAGAAGACTTCTTTCCTTTCCCCGCCGCCGCCTTCTTCGCGCGCTCCAAAGCAGTGGTCTTGCCCTTCACCATCGTCGCCGGCGAGGTCTCGCACGGGCTAACGGTGCTAGGGTACGGCCGAGGGTCGCGGGAGGGCTGGCGAAGGGGGAGAGGAAGAAAGAAGGAAGAAGAAGAGAAGCGCGCGGCTTGGAAACCCCGAGCCGGCAACTTATAAGGGGCTGCTCCCGAGTGGCTGACCGGTAGGCCCAGGCAGCCCAGTCAAATCCCGCAACAGACGCGCGCGCAGTACGTGGCGAAAAAGGCAACGCGAGGATCGAGGAGTTTCCGCTTTATCACTTTCGATTACTGCGGCTGCTCCCGTCCCGCGCGCTTCCCAAAATCCAAATCCCGTGAGATCCGCGGGCCACAGAACCGCTTGCCAAAAACAGAGTATCCCGCTCGCACCAACACTCGGCATGTCGCGAGCAAGGATATTCACTCGACGAAGGGCCTGGAATGGATCAAGGCGACTGAAAGAGATTGGTGACGTCATCCGCGACAACTGACCCTAAACGAGGCACTCATACAGCCCCCAAAGAACCAGTCGGAAAGGATCCCCAACTCTTCCCCCACTCTAACCTCGATCCATTCGGGGGCTAATGATGAAGCTATGTACCTGGGGTAGGAGCACGGACCCGTCCCAAAGAGTCCTACCCAAGGACATCCCTAGAAGAAATCGCCTATCAATCGACTTGAAGGCACTCCACTCGACAGGTTCAAGACACTCGACCAAGAAGCTACCACTCGACCATGAAGCTAATCACTCGACTGCCAGGAGACCTACAGTCGCTCCGTAGGCAAACGCTCAGCCGTTAAGTAGTCTTCATGGTCATTATAGCACTTTATTAGAGGCGTTACCAGTAACGCCCAATCTTAAATGTACTTTAAACCCTGCATTACTGAGGGCAGGAGGGGGCCGGCGAACTCTATATAAGCCACCCCCCTCCTCAGTAGGAAGGGTTCGCACCCCTCTAATCTATACACGCATAATCCAGTCGACCGCCTCCGGGATCCGAGACGTAGGGCTATTACTTCCTCCGAGAAGGGCCTGAACTCGTAAACCTCGCGTCTAACAACTTCCCAATATCTAGGATCTAGCCTCTCCATACTCACCCCCCTACATCACTGTCAGAGTTAGAACCACGACATGCCATGCTGTGTACCAGACATGATGTAAACCTTGCCGTAAGTTTGGTAGGGAGGTACCAAAGTAATCCCGGCAAGGAACACTGGACAGCGGTCAAGAATATCCTGAAGTACCTGAAAAGGACTAAGGAAATGTTTCTTGTTTATGGAGGTGACGAAGAGCTCGTCGTAAAGGGTTACGTCGACGCTAGCTTCGACACAGATCTGGATGACTCTAAGTCACAAACCGGATACGTGTATATTTTGAATGGTGGGGCAGTAAGCTGGTGCAGTTGCAAGCAGAGCGTCATGGCGGGAGCTACATGTGAAGCGGAGTACATGGCGGCCTCGGAGGCAGCACATGAAGCAATCTGGGTGAAGGAGTTCATCACCGACCTAGGAGTCATACCCAATGCATTGGGGCCGATCAAGCTCTTCTGTGACAACACTGGAGCTATTGCACTTGCCAAGGAGCCTAGGTTTCACAAGAAGACCAGGCACATCAAGCGTCGCTTCAACTCCATTCGTGAAAATGTTCAAGATGGAGACATAGATATTTGTAAAGTACATACGGACCTGAATGTAGCAGATCCGTTGACTAAACCTCTCCCTAGAGCAAAACATGATCAACACCAGAATTCCATGGGTGTTCGATTCATCACAATGTAACTAGATTATTGACTCTAGTGCAAGTGGGAGACTGTTGGAAATATGCCCTAGAGGCAATAATAAAAGGATTATTATTATATTTCCTTGTTCATGATAATTGTCTTTTATTCATGCTATAATTGTGTTATCCGGAAATCGTAATACATGTGTGAATACATAGACACCAACATGTCCCTGGTAAGCCTCTAGTTGACTAGCTCGTTGATCAACAGATAGTCATGGTTTCCTAACTATGGACATTGGATGTCATTGATAACGAGATCACATCATTAGGAGAATGATGTGATGGACAAGACCCAATCCTAAACATAGCACAAGATCGTATAGTTCGTTTGCTAGAGTTTTTCCAATGTCAAGTATCTTTTCCTTAGACCATGAGATCATGTAACTCCCGGATACCGTAGGAGTGCTTTGGGTGTACCAAACGTCACAAGTAACTGGGTGACTATAAAGGTATACTACGGGTATCTCCGAAAGTGTCTGTTGGGTTGACACGGATCAAGACTGGGATTTGTCACTCCGTATGACGGAGAGGTATCTCTGGGCCCACTCGGTAATGCATCATCATAATGAGCTCAAAGTGACCAAGTGTCTGGTCACGGGATCATGCATTACGGTACGAGTAAAGTGACTTGCCGGTAACGAGATTGAACGAGGTATTGGGATACCGACGATCGAATCTCGGGCAAGTAACGTACCGATTGACAAAGGGAATTGTATACGGGGTTGCTTGAATCCTCGACATCGTGGTTCATCCGATGAGATCATCGAGGAGCATGTGGGAGCCAACATGGGTATCCAGATCCCGCTGTTGGTTATTGGCCGGAGAGCCATCTCGGTCATGTCTACATGTCTCCCGAACCCATAGGGTCTACACACTTAAGGTTCAGTGACGCTAGGGTTGTAGAGATATGAATATGTAGTAACCTGAAAGTTGTTCGGAGTCCCGGATGAGATCCCGGACGTCACGAGGAGTTCCGGAATGGTCCGGAGGTGAAGAATTATATATAGGAAGTGCAGTTTCGGCCATCGGGAGAGTTTCAAGGGTCACCGGTATTGTACCGGGACCACCGGATGGGTCCCGGGGGTCCACCGGGTGGGACCACCCATCCCGGAGGGCCCCATGGGCTGAAGTGGGGAGGGGAACCAGCCCATAGTGGGCTGGTGCGCCCCACTTGGCCCACCCCCTGCGCCTAGGGTTGGAAACCCTAGGGTGGGGGGCGCCCCACTTGCCTTGGGGGCCACTCCACCCTTGGCCGCCGCCCTCCTAGGAGATCCCATCTCCTAGGGCCGGCGCCCCCCTTGGGGAGCCTATATAAAGGGGGGGAGGGAGGGGCAGCCGCACCCTTGACTCTTGGCGCCTCCCTCTCCCCTGCTACACCTCTCCCTCTCGTAGTAGAACGGCGAAGCCCTGCTGCGGTGACTCCTGCATTCACCACCACGCCGTCGTGCTGCTGGATCTTCATCAACCTCTCCTCCCTCCTTGCTGGATCAAGAAGGAGGAGACGTCACGCTGACCGTACGTGTGTTGAACACGGAGGTGCCGTCCGTTCGGCGCTAGGATCTCCGGTGATTTGGATCACGTCGAGTACGACTTCCTCATCCCCGTTCTTTGAACGCTTCCGCGCGTGATCTACAAATGTATGTAGATGCAATCCGATCACTCGTTGCTAGATGAACTCATAGATGGATCTTGGTGAAACCGTAGGAAATTTTTTGTTTTCTGCAACGTTCCCCAACAGGTATTTCAATACCTAGTTCAATCTCGTTACCGGCAAGTCTCTTTACTCATTCCGTAATGCAACATCCCGTAACTAACTCATTGGTCACATTGCTTGCAAGGCTTATAGTGATGTGCATTACCGAGAGGGTCCAGAGACACCTCTCCGATATACAGAGTGACAAATCCTAATCTTGATCTATGCCAACTCAACAAACACCATCGGAGACACCCGTAGAGCATCTTTATAGTCACCCAGTTACATTGTGACGTTTGATAGCACACTAGTGTTCCTCCGGTATTCGGGAGTTGCATAATCTCATAGGAATAGGAACATGTATAAGTTATGGAGAAAGCAATAGCAATAAACTAAACGATCATGGTGCCAAGCTAATGAGTGGGTCAAGTCAATCACATCATTCTCTAATGATGTGATCCCGTTTATCAAATGACAACTCTTTGTCTATGGCTAGGAAACTTAACCATCTTTGATTAACGAGCTAGTCAAGTAGAGGCATACTAGTGACACTCAGTTTGTCTATGTATTCACACATGTACTAAGTTTCCGATTAATACAATTCTAGCATGAATAATAAACATTTATCATGATATAAGAAAATATAAATAACAACTTTATTATTGCCTCTAGGGCATATTTCCTTCAAAAAATGCTGAACTAAAACTACTAGGCGGAGTCAAGGCACCAGCATACCCCTCGGTGCCAGCCGCCGCATGAGCGGCAAGTAGAGAGGATATAGATCCACGAGCTCATGAACAGTTTCGAGGAGATGAGTGCCCTAGTTGTCGCAGCCAGGAGGGAAAATGAAAAACTCAACTTGAAGGCGAGTCATATCATTGAGTGTAATTTTTTGAATAAAGGGGGGAAAGAGTCTTTTTTATGGTAATATGCGTCTTATTTATATCATAAGGATCATAGTAAAGTCACATACACATCGGCCGGACAAAACTAAAAAGGCAGCAAAACGTTAGTATTTGTACAAAGAAACACCAACCAAGAAGTAAAATTACAATCAAGACCGAAGAATCCTCTGTGCTTAACACCAACGCCGGGCACCTGCCTCCGACACCATCATAGAAGCCACCAAATGAACAAATGACGGATCGCCTCCACACCCGAGCTCAACGTGGCTTCATCTTTGATAGGCAGCTTTGCGGACCTCCAATGTGGCCCACCACAGGCGAAACCATTTTCATTGAACAAATCAGACCGGGGCAACACCCAGGACACACCGTCGAACTCCAGATCTGATACCCTCGCACGACTGACGTCGGAGGAGGAAACCATACCTGTCATCCACGAACCATGGACCCAACACACGATCCACCATCTTTCACATTCTGTCGATGCATACCACAATCTGCATCCGCTCCTGTACTACCTCCCAAGTTCTGCGTCGGCGCTGGAGCGAACACTGTCTCAGTGGCGGAGCCCGAGGATACAGGTCCACCACGAGGATGTCACTGCCACCATGACATCCTTACTTGAACCGACTGGTTTCAAATTTCATCCCCGACCATAGGACTAATTGCCATGTCGGAGAAGGATCTGAATATTTTTTTATTCAGCGCTGTCATTGTTATTCTCAAAGCCAAGACGATGGACATCCTAAAACAACTACGAGAGCCTAAAAAGATCCACACGCGTGGATTCGACGACGTCCCTCACCATCGACGAACAAGGTTCATCGGCCAAGGAGAGCCGCCGAAGAAAGGTGCTGGAAGGCTGGCCTGTCCTGATGACGCTAGGGTTTGAGTCCGCAAGCGATGAGGAAAAAGAACTCTATTTCGCTGCTAGTGATTAAAGGGGAAAAAGAGCCACCCACGCAGGATGTGAAGGCGGCGCAAATGTATAGGTACGTATACATGTATAAACATTAAGCCCCGCAAAAATGGTAGGACTATGTAATCGTCCGGGCTACCGATTCCATCTCTTTGTAATGTTTTAAACTTTTTGGGTTTTTGTTGTTGAAACTTTTTTTTGAAAGCAATATAGCTTTATTACTTAACGAGCTTGGGCATATCACCCAAGACACAATCGCCAACAATGGCTGGTACATTGGAGTCCCACTGCATACAGTGGTCAGAACCACAACTACGGCCAATCCTGGCCAACTCGTGAGCAACAGAGTTCGCATTTCATCTACACACTGAGACATTGAATTTCGAGAACCCGAGTTTCATCTGGTACTTCATATCTTCTAGCACTGCCACGTACGCCGAGGAGTCCGACTGATGTGTATCCAGAGTTTCAGCTAGCAGCTGGGAATCAGTTTCAAACACCACTCGCACCATGCCAAGATCTGCTGCCATATTGATTGCATGAGACATGGCATCAGCTTCTGCCGCGAAGGCGTCATGGATGTTCTCCGTCCTTCCCGCGCGAGGGCAGACAAGCCGACCGTCAGCCGTCCTCGCAGCCACGCCCCAACCTGCATGATCCTGCCCTGCCACAAATGATCCATCGACATTTATTTTGTACTCCGACTCTGCGGGAGGCTGCCACTTGTCTGACGGGGGTTTGTCCGCAGTCCTCCCAAAGATTTGCATGTATTCCAGGACATTACTCCTCGTTCTCCTCGCCACGTCAGCAGGCTGGGTGGGCATTTGTCCCTCTCTCAACTTGTTTCGATTTGACCACCACAGCCACCAAAAGGTGAGTACGTGTAGGGGCTTTTGAAACTTGATTGATGAGGATCGGGTCCAGGTCATGTTGCCATGGTGTTCATGCATGCAGGGGATGGTCTTACAGCACCCTGGCCGGTCGGACCCGTACTGCGTACCGCGTTATAAAACTACTAGCTGGCGACTTCCCTTATCCCGGTTTCATCTCATCTCTCGGAAACAAAACTTTTATCTTTTGCAACTACTCCCTTCGTTCTAAATTACTCGTCACAGAAATAAACATATCTAAAACTAAAATACATCTAGATACATCCATACCTATAACTAAGTAATTCGAAACGGAGGCAGTACCTCTGCAAATCGCAACCGGCAGACCAAGTCGGCCAGGCATACCGACGGTCCACCGGCCAGAAGCTCCCGCGCAAGCCGAGCCCCTACGAGAAGCCTCTAGCCAGGGTAAGATGCATACTCACTTTGGAATTTTTTAGAGCTTAACTGACTTGCCTTCTCAAACTTAGTAACAAACGTGTTTACAAGCCTTGACACATTACAAGAGAAAAATCCGTCCTTGCATACAAATTTGGAAATATGATTGTTTGACTTTGCATCATTCTGTGAGGAAGAAAAACGAATATTCAATCTATTTTGTACATTAGTTAGTCGTTCTTGCATAATTTAAAACTTGCCCGATCGGACGAAATACCTCAAGAAAAGGTGCAAACCGACATTGTGACTTTTCCCCTTACATATTTGTTCTTTGCAGTGCTTCGTCATCATCCTAGGGATCATATATACGGTTATGATCATCATGGAGGAAGGGCCACTCGGCACAAAAATATTCGGTTTGTGCGTGATTTGGGCTTTCATGGTTGCAATACTCTGGCTTACGTTTAAAGCATGCGATTATCCGGATTTAGATACAATCGATACCTAATATCTTCGCTCCACAACTGGTTTTCTTGGTTGGAGTAATGGTATACACATGATCGTTGCATTTATAGTGTATTATGTATAGTGATTTATGATGGATGCATCAATATACTGTTTTATGCAAATGACAAAAACTATGTATTCTGACTTCATTGTGGCATACAATTGGTCGTAACGCTTCGTCTCAACCGCTCGAGAGCAAAACAGCAATTAGGGAACAACAGTTTCCTTGCAGAACACTGGTGAAGCCACAACCTCTGCCCCCTCTGGTCGTTGCTCCGATGGCAGACAGAGGGCGAGGGTCTATGTTTCGTTTGGTGCTGCTGGAGTGATGAGGACGGCGTCGCGTCAAATAAATCTGCTTCGGCTTCTTCATCTTCATGATGATGTTGAGAAGCCGGTAGCCTCGTCTTCTTGCCAACTCTTTGAGACGGTGGGCAGGGCACTAATAGGATTTAGGATTTTCTTTTTCTATTTTTTAATTAAACGGTTAAAATATCGTCTGCTTTATGTAACTTATTATGTTTGAACTTTAATGAAATCCATCGTGTTTGATGATTTTTCTTTGATTTAGTTGAACCACGATTTGAAATGTATGCGTGTAGCGTTGGATAGCCGGCTCCTACATCCGTGTTTATGGACTGGTCCTTCTGTCCACGGACAAATGTGTTAGAGATGCCCTAAAGCCCCACAATAGACAGAGTATATAAATAATCACATAAAAATACACGAGACAATAGGGGTGCACCACAATTGTAGAAGAGGTTCGATTCAAGGCCCATAGCCGACAAATAGAACGCATGCTCGAACGCAAAAGAAACTATTCAGAGCGGCAGGAACCTTAAAATTAGAGAAGTACTACTTTCAAAAATCACTTCCACATTCTCAGGTTACGGCAAGTGGCATGCTGCATGCACGTTACTTATCGCAACCTCGTAGTTTTCTTTTTTTTGTAGATTTGTTTATTTAAAATGTTTTTATCTCTTAAACCTTGCCTCCAAATATCAAACCGTTTTCACCTTGAATTTCTCATGTCGAGATCTTTAAAACTAGATCCCATGTTGATAGGTTTTGACGAACTTTTTTTACGAAGAAAAACCGGACGAAAAAACCGTGACTCTTGTGGAAGGAAAAAAAAATAGAAAACATGTTTTTTTGAAAGACATGACCATCTCTCACGGAAGCAAAACCGTGCCTCTCGTGAAACGAAAAAAACTCGTTTTTTTCTTTTTCGAGAGGCATGGCCATGCCTCTCACGGAAGCGAAATCATACCTCTCGTGGAGGCAAAATCATGCCTTTCACGAAAAAAACATTTTTTCGGTTTCCAAGAGGCACGGCTGAGCCTCTCGTGGAAGCAAAACCGTGCCTCTTACGGGAGGAAAAAAACACATTTTTTTGTTTCTGAGAGGCACGGTCATGCCTCTCGTGGAAGAAAAAAAGAAAACATACACATTGTTTTCTGTTTTCGAGATGTACGGCCGTGCCTCTCGCGAAAGCAAATCCATACTTCTCGCTGAAGCAAAACCGTACCTCTCGTGGAAGCAAAAAAAAAATGCTTTTTTTGTGCAAAAGATTGATTTTTTGGGTCCAAAATCTAAGAATGACCGGTGAAAAACCAAAAGATAAAAAAAACAAAAAATGCCTAAAAAGCCAAAACGCATGCGAAAAATAAGCAAAATCTAGAGGGAGCACCCAGAGCACGACACGTGGCGGAGGGTGAGAGCACGACACATAGCGGTGGCTGAGAGTGACACACTCTCAGCCCACCCCCAAGTGACCGTCGGAAGGCCCCCGAAGGAGCGCTCGTCAACTAGTTGCTCCCCAGAAACCCGGGACCTACGCTCTAATCTATCTAAGCCTCTGCAGTGCCATCTCATCCTTACTATGAACTTCATCACTAATAATGACAAAATATGATAATCACTCATTGACTACTTTTTGTCCAAGTTAACTTTTTTTAACCATCTTGGCCTAAAAGCATGCATAATAGCATTTCCCGCCGCTATCTCTGCTAAGTTTTCATGTGAAAAATAGAAGAGGGGTACATATAAGTTAAGTGAACCAAAACATTTTTGTCATTTCAGTTTAAACAATAAGTTCCTTGCGATATTGTTTTTTGCTCGAGGACATTCTATGTTAAGTTTTGGAGGCTGGTTAGTGTATTTTTGAACTCATGTTTAAACCGGATAATCTCAAATTTTCTCAGAGAATCACTTCTATTTGATTACTAAAGACTAATTAATGCAAAAGATTGTGAACTTATTTATTTAATGCTCCCTAAAAACATGGACTATTTTAGGTGCAAAATCAAGTTATATATTTAAGATAATAACCGTAGTGATCGATCCTGATCAACAAGAGGCACACAACAAAGTATAGAGGGGAAGACTTCGTCTAGTATGACCGTGAGCGCTTATACCTGCGCTCTTACCAAGTGCTGCCACATCCATGACCCTAACAACTTTTGTGAAGGCCCATACGATCAATATACATCGGAGGGCCCCCGATCCTATTCTGCCTGCCTGCAGTATATAAAGGAGAGGAAAACCCTTCAGCTAGAAGAGTCATCACTCATTCATCAAGTCATCCATTCACAGCCACCACCATCACTCCCATCTACAGTAGCCACCGCCATTTCCATAGCCATATCCACTTCCTTAGCCTCCATCTACATTAGCCATAATACTTGCAATCAAGAACACATCGTAATCTGCGGGGATTGTAAGACTTATAATATCCCCATGTACATGCACTAAGAGATTGTTGGTTTACTTTAACAATAACGTTATTCAATGTGTTACGCTATGCTTTTCTCTCTCTTGTTTCTACCTCGTTTTAAGGCTTCGCAGATACCCGCTGGGATAGCGAAGATCAATCATGGAGAGGTTGAGTGCAGAGAGGAGCAGAAGGCTATGTCGAACGTCGGTGAAAGTAAGATTAGTACGATAGCTGGAACATATTCTCTAGGGGTACATAAGGTGCAGTCATTTAGCACCAATGCGTTGGTCGGATTATTTCTTAATAACTAGGATAAACCCGCGAGAAGGCAAGGGCCTCGGTTGGGAAATAAAATCTCGATGCTGCGGCAGTTGGTCATGGGGTTATTTGGACGCATCTCCCACAAACATTATGTTGAGAACATATAAGTAGTGATGTTTACCAATGACATCTTGATTATCTATATAGGATCCCGAGCATAGGTATATACAGCTACAAGTAAAACCTCTAGCCCAGGCCATTTCTTTATCATTGTTTCTTCCTTTAAACTGTACGATTAAGTTCAAGATAGCGAAACATTTTTAGTAACAAGTTCTTGCAGAAATCACTTTTCCAAGGCATGAATTTTTGTGGGTTCAATTACCTATGGTCACTCTAGGAGAAAAAAACCCTATTTACATCCAAAACCGGATCGAAGATAATCAACCATCGAACAACCAAAACCGTAGCTAGAACGAGATGTCGGCGCACCACTATTGATGTTCCCCTATCGGAACCGGCTTGACCTTATCGATGACAGTTGATAAGTCTTGCTCGTGCCCCTAAAGACCAGTGTCCGAAAGCCATAGTAATCGCATTGAACCTTTGACATACCAGCTCAAAGATAAAGCACCGTCATCCACCTGAATGCCACTCCTGCGAGATAAAAATCCTGAACTAAAACTATTAGGCTGAGCCAAGGCACCAGGATACCCCTCTGTGCCAGTCGCCGCATGAGCGGCAAGTAAAGAGGACATAGATCCATGAGCTCACTAACAGTTTGAAGGAGATGAGTGCCCTAGTTGTCGCAG
The DNA here is from genome assembly GCF_056163025.1 of Triticum urartu. Lineage (NCBI taxonomy): Eukaryota > Viridiplantae > Streptophyta > Magnoliopsida > Poales > Poaceae > Triticum > Triticum urartu. Next base: position 625,462,364 of record NC_141875.1, read on the forward strand.
CCAGGAGGGAAAATGAGAAACTCAACTTGAAGGCGAGTCGTATCATTGAGTGTAATTTTCTAAAAAAGGGAGGGAGTCTTTTTTTATTATAATATGTGTCTTATTTATATCATAAGGATCATAGTACCAGCCACATACACATCGGCCTGCCAAAACTGAAAAGGAAGCAAAACGTTATTCTTTACACAAAAAAACACTAGCCAAGAAGTAAAATTACAATCAAGACCGAAGAATCCTCTGTGCTTAACACCAACACCCGTCGCCTGCCTCTGGCACCACCATAGAAGCCTCCAAATGAACAAATGACACATCCGATTACGATGTGGCTCCATCGCTGATAGGCAACATTGCGGACCTCCAATGTGGCTCACCACAAGCGAAAACATTTTCATTGAACAAATCAGGCCGGGGCAACACCCCGGACACGCCGTCGAACTTCAGATCTAGTACCCTCACACAACTAAGACGTCGGACGAGGAAACCATACCTGTCATCCATGAACCACGAACCCAGCACACGATCCACCATCTTCCACATGCCGTCGATGTAGACCATAATCTGCATCCACTCCTGGACTACCTCCCAAGCTCTGCGTCGGCGCTGGAGCGAACACGGTCGCAATGGCGGAGCCTGAGGACACAGGTCCACCATGAGGATGCCGCCGCTGCCACGACATCCTTGCTTGAACAGACTGATTTCCAATTCCATCCCCAACCATAGGACTAATCGCCAGGTCGAAGAAGGATCTAAAGAATTATTATTCAGCATTGTCATCGCCATCATTGAAGCCAAGATGGTGAGCATCCTAAAAACCTTAATATGAGAGCCTAAGAAATGATACAAACGCATGGATTCGACGATCCCCCTAACCACCGACGACCGAGGTCGTGGTCAAAGGAGAGCCCCCGAAGAAAGGTGCTGGAAGGCTGGCCTCTCCTAGTGACGCTAGGGTTCCAGTCCGCAAGTGGTGAGGAAAAAGAACTCTAATCCGTTGCTAGTGACTAATTAAGGGGGAAAAGAGTCAGCCACGTAGGATGTGAAGGCGGCACAAACGTATAGGATACGTATCTCTTCTCTACTATTAAAGGAGGATCAAACGTCGTAATGGTTCGACCTAGTGCTGCCCACCTACGACAACCATCCTGCCCCTCGCATGATCCCTCATGTGAAAAAAATCGCCAAAGAAACCCCACGTTCCAAGCCAAAGAAAAGCTACGGAAAAACCCCACGTGCTCCACCTTCTCCATCCCTCCCCCACATGCTGATCTCCCATTACTCAAAAAAAAAGAACAGTTTTGCTAGAACTCATCTAGATGAGATTTAATTTGGTCGTATTCATCTTTTATAGCCATTCGATATGATGCTATAAGATGCGTGTGTGCTGACGTGAGTTGTATCCATTTTTGTTTTTCAGGTGAATGAGACCAAATTACGTCTCATCTAGATGAGTTCTAGGTACTCCCAAAAAAGAACATGCCGATCTCCCCATGCCTTTCCCTCTCGACGTCGCACCTCAAGGGTCTCCTCTCCCTCTCTGTCTCCGGCAACCGTGGGGGAACGCGCCGGCGCAGCCGTCCAAGCATGCCCGCCTGGACTCCTCGTTGGGATTCATCCGTGGGCTCGACCTAGGGCGCCACAACTATCACAACCACGGGGCACGCGTCTTCTCCAACCTGCAAGCTCTCGCAGGGAGCCTGGCTGTGGACATGTCATCGTGTTGACGCTGCGGTCGTACATCATGGTTGCTATCGCTATCACATCCATGGCGACGACGGGGGTGCCGCTCGAGCTACCGATTCCACCCGACGGACGAGGAGCTAGAGGTCGACCTGTATCTGCCGCCCCTCTCCCACGTCTGCAATCATGATGGCCAATGGCTCTTTGCCCGCATGGCGCGGCACGCGGGTCCTGGAAGACCACCACGTGCAACGACCACCTCCTCGACAACGCCCCTGGGTGCTACCTGAACAAGCTTCTCAGTTCTCACATGGATCCATCTCTTTTCCTTTTTTGCTTTGAGGTTGTGCTTGTCCGTGAAAATACATGGTTGATTGATGAACTTTGTCTTCGTGTCTGTTTCAGATGCTTAATGTCCTAAAAGACACGTCAGTCGGTCTGGATGTGCATCTCTCTAATCCCCGAGGTATACAAAATTGCATCTTGTTCAAGCTTCCATGTAGTATATAACAATTTATCCTTTATAGATGATAACCTACTGTACAGTACATACGTACTATTATATTAAGACATTGGAGTTCAATGCATGAATTGTGGCTAATGCAATC